>NC_052165.1:60350482-60682982 GCF_902713615.1 Scyliorhinus canicula | reverse complement strand
AATTCCTTTTTGAAAGTTATTTGTGAATCTGTTGCCTTCCACCACCGTTTCAGATCATACCAGCACACAGTGTAATCTCCATATGTCCTTGTCCTTCTGCTAGTTAGAGCCACTTCAAAGTGATTTGCTATTTTTCCTTGTAGTAAGACTTATAGTTCACTATGATTTGGTGGAATACATTCACAGTTCCTCTCATTGTTTTGCATGGGAATCTCTCTGAGATCTTTGTGATCATTTTTGCAGAAGACTAGTTTTGCTGGCAATGGGAAGGGGAAATGTGAGAAAGTTCAGATGAACTCCAAATTAACCTGAATACCTGCTCTACCTTTCAGGCATAAATATCTTGAGAAACAGTTCTGTGCTATCATCTCCTTGGTCAGCACATCAAGCGGGTGAATCAGGCAAGCTCATGATATCACTTTTCAGCCAAAGCCTTTGCAAAGTGTTTCTTTGAAGTGAAGCATTGCATCTCTTCAGTCCTGCATTTGGCAGAAGTTGTAATTGACAATGTTCTGCTCTTTGTGGTGAAAAGGCTAACTCAGTTTCTGTCAGTTCCACCCTGAACATTTACCCCAGTCACTGAATCTCATAGCCCTGAGCTAAGTTGCACTGCCCTGGTACCTAAAATAACCCTTAAAGAAGCAAGCAGTAAGATAGGGAGAAGGAATTTTAAATGTAAAAACTGCTGTTTTTAGGGAAAGAAATCCCATTGCTATCACCTATTGATCTCCTTAAACACCACTTAAAGTTCCAAATTAGTATAACTTTATTTACGAGGATACACGTGATATTTATTAAATTTGTATTTTGTTAGTAGATCTCGGAAACATGCAATAGTGCATTACTAACATTTATCAGTTTCATTACATGCTTGCGTGTTAAATTTGCCAGGATTTACTTCAGTCTTGTGCATTCCTCACAGACGTGTTCAAAGGCTATTCGCCTGAAACAGGAGGATTCTCTTGATGGCTTGATCAACTTGACTTCCCTTTGTCTTTTGCGATTGCTGAGAATTGCTTTTCAGTGGAATCATTATAAGAGGGCTAAAACAGTCCAGAGGTCTGCACGCTGTCGGCCACGTTCACCCAATAGTTGATGGCAGCATACCCAAAAGCCTTCTGGACGGTGAACTGGCCTCTGGGTCATGACCTGTTCGCGTCCATACTGCCACTAGAAGCAAAAAATAAAGTTGGCGAACCTTGACACGGACAGCTGGCACACAGCTGATGGTGGCTGTAACCACTCTGGAAACTGTGTTCAGAAGGGCATTGGAATAGGCAGAGAGAAATGAAAAGCTCAGCTGGCTGAGAAGGGGGCACAGAGAAAACAGTGACCGGCCCATAATGCATCTACTCAGTCCGCTGTTTCCATCTGCAACATAGGCAGAGGCTACCATGCCGGATTGGGGCTCCAAAGTCACATCAGGCAATGGTTAACACAGAGTTGACCACCAATGTGCAGAGCATTAGTTCACTGAGACAGAAGCCTGTCAAAGACTAGAATTGTCCACTGCTGACAGACTCTCAGTTACCAACAGCCAGTGAGCAGATTCACCTTCAGGACACGTAGCATCACTTGTCTGGAAAATGTAAGTAACAATTTGGTGTACATACTTAATGGTACACTTTAAATTTAGATCTAATCTAAATACAAACCTAAATCCAATCTGAAATCCTGAAGAGTACCTTTCATTTGTTTGGCACAATATTCTCATTCAAACTAAGTTACGGATCGAATAAACAGAACAGAGAACAATAACTTAGATTCAATGCTGGATATTATCAGTGGAATGGCCTTTCAGGAGCTGGGGTTGCAGCAGAAATGAATATGTTTAGGTTGTTAAACTTTGGAAAAAATTATTTGAAGAAATTAATTAAATTGGAAATAAATTGAAAATAAATCTTGATATCATGACAAATGTTCCCCTTGCTCAGTCCACTTGGGTGTGTAAAGGAGGTTAATTCAATTGTTTTTATGTGCACTCACCAACTCAGTAAAGTGGGATTATTTCCTAATTTGTCAAATTAGGGTCCAATGTTGGGCGGCTTGGCCGCACAGTGGTTAGCACTATTGCTTCACATCTAATAATAATCGCTTATTGTCACAAGTAGGCTTCAATGAAGTTACTGTGAAAAGCCCCTAGTCGCCACATTCCGGCGCCTGTTTGGGGAGGCTGGTATGGGAATTGAACCCGTGCCGCTCGTCTTGTTCTGCATTACAAGCCAGCTGTTTAGCCCGCTGTGCCAAACCAGCCCCTATATCTTTGGTCTGCGTGGGTTTCCTCCCACAATCTTAAGATGCGTGGGTTCAGTGAATTGGTCACGCTAAATTGCTCTGTAGTGTCTAAAGTTTGGGCAGGGTTGCTGGGTTGCGGGGATGGGGTAGAGGTGTGGGCTTGGGTGGGATGCTTTTTCAGGGGCCGGTGTAGACTCGATGGGCTGAATGGCCTCCTTCTGTACTGTAAATTCTATGAATTTATGAATCTATGAAGCGTTCTCTCCGAAACACTGCGGCATATACTGGGATGTGGTTCCACAAACACTGGCAGCAGTTACCCAACTACTTATTCGTTGTCTGGGAGATTAGACAGTGAGAGCAGGTGTACTATTCAAGAGTGGGGCTTTTACCACAATAGTGCTGACCTGGACCTGACGATGTGGATGGGAAAGCTGTCTAATTTTCTACTGACTTTCCCTGGCACAATGTACCCTCCCTGTTTCCAAAGTGCAATCAACACAGACAAGGGACCAAATCTCCAGAATGTTTTTTTAAGGATGAAACAAAACTGAAACCCAAGTTTGTATTGCGTTTGGGGAAGGAGTGTTGATAAGCCTTCACTTTTCAATACTGTCCTTCACTCCTTTCCAAACCCTATTTAAACGGTGCTTTGTGATTGTCCTGTTGGATTTCCCACAACCTACTTTTTCATATTCCACCTCCAGCATGTAAAAAACATAGAATTCTTATCACTAACAATTCAAGCATTATATTAATCAAGACCGTATGAAACTGGCTGGACACAGGAACCTCAGTACTTACTTGTGCATGTATCCCTCTGTTTGCCCCGTCACATTCATCTGCATGACTGCCTGAAATTCTGTCTCATTGCAGCAGTACTTAAAGGTCGTGCTGTTATGGTGACAACACAACATGTAGCTTTTGCTGTCCGACAGGCGTGGACAGTGGAAACCAAAGTGGTATCGTCCTTTGACATCGGCGTAAGGCTCACAAACACGGAACTGTGCTGAGGTTACTGTTTAAAGAAAGCAAAAGACTCGATAGAATTAGGTGCGGGCTTAGGTGATGCTAAATTCTTTTCAGAGTTTGTGGTGATTATTCAAACAATTGATCAACCTGCAGCTGTCTTTCCATGACAGTTTCCTATGAAACTATTTGTTTCCCAATTACTGGAGCAATCTAATGAATTTCTTATTATGTGCGGCCTCTGAGGAGATAATGTGAAAGCTAGTTTATTAGCATCTTGCTATCTATCATTTGAGAACCTTAAAAAACGAACATGAGTATTTTTAAACATGACCTTTAAAATAATGCTTTCTCTAAGATCTCTTTGTGGGAAATTGGTCAAGGAATCCTTTGGCATGAAACCTTCCTTTGCATCAAAATGACAGGGTCTACTTGTCCTCACCTACTCACCCAGTAACCTACATATTTATCCCTTCACTTTCTGTCATCTCCAGCATCCACAACATAATCAGACCACCTCCATGTTCCAGAGACTGTTTCCTTAATGATATGCTTCTTCTTTCTTCCATCAATCATCCCAGCCACCAGCTGTCCTTCCTTGCCATTTTCCACAGGAACTAATAGTTGCAACACCTGTTCGTTCCTGCATAATTGTCTCGGGTCCCAAGTTCCTCCTCAAGGTACTACAGTGATTTAAACATACTTCCTCAGATCAAATGTACTTACTTTTTCATGGCGATGGCTCCATGAAAACTAAATAATTTGAGCAATATTCCTTACTGTTGTTTGATGAGATGATCCATTGTTGAAATAAAAGGCATGAGGGAGGCGATTTTCAGCTGCGCTTTCAGGTGCGAGCAATCCTCCAAGGTGTCCAAGATGGGGACCTGAACTTCAAATGCCAATTTAGCTTATGTTTAGACACAATCTTATTTAAGGAGTTGCAACCTGCAGTAAGAATGGCCTCCTGTAGGCTTGCTTAAGGCTTGACTTCTATTTAAAATGCTTGCTAGCACTCATTAAAGAAACCCAACTGCATGTTGGGCAAGGAAGAGGTCTTTCCCTCTCTGCTTGCATATGGCATCCGTTCTCCTCTGCACCTCCTCAATCTGGGCCTCATGTCCTTAGTGACAGACCCTTCCTCACTGTGCTGCAATGGACTGTCTGCCACCTCTCCCCGAATGCAGGCATTAGCTTGTGCTGCACCCTTAGGGATGCAGTGTTATTGTTACTGGCCTAGTATTCCAGAGACCCAGGGTAATTCTCTGGGTACCCAGGTTTGAATCTCACCATGGAAGCTGGTGGAATTTGAATTTAAAAAAAATGTGGAATTAAAAGGTCTATTGATGGCCATGAAACCATTGATGATTGCCGTTACGGGTAGGAAATCTGCCATCCTTACCTGGTCTTGTCTACATGTGACTTCAGACCCACAGTAGTGTGGTTGACTTTTAAATGTCCTCAGGGCTGGGTAATAAATGTTGGCCAACCCATGAATGAATGAAATAAAACCCATGGAATTATAATAGTAATAATCGCTTATTGTTACAAGTAGGCTTCAATGAAGTTACTGTGAAAATCCCCTAGTCGCCACATTCCGGCGCCTGTTCGGGGAGGCCGGTACGGGAATTGAACCTTCGCTGCTGCCTTGTTCTGCATTGCAAGCCAGCTGTTTAGCCCACTGTGCTAAACCAGCCCCTAATTATCCACTTTGTGGTGTAAGGCTTTCTAAGCTGAGGCACTTTTCCACTATCTTTAACATTAACCTGGTAATGCCGATTTTTATAAAGTCTTACAACACCAGATTAAAGTCCAACAGGTTTGATTCGAATCATTAACTTTCAGGGCGCAGTTCCTTCCTCAGGTAAATTCACCTGATGAAGGAGCAGTGCTCCGAAAGCTAGTGATTCGAAACAAACCTGATGGACTTTAGCCTGGGGTTGTAAGACTTCTTACTGTGCCTACCCCAGTCCAATGCCGGCATCTCCACATTATTTTTATAAATACATCCTAAAAATGCTGCAGTTCTCAAACAAAGTTAGTATTTAAATATTATTGTCCCTCTCCACTCCTTTTATTCCCAATCATTAAAAAATTTGATTAACCCTTAGAACATAGAACATAGAACAGTACAGCACAGAACAGGCCCTTCGGCCCTCAATGTTGTGCCGAGCCATGATCACCCTACTCAAACCCACGTATCCACCCTATACCCATAACCCAACAACCCCCCCCCCCTTAACCTTACTTTTATTAGGACACTACGGGCAATTTAGCATGGCCAATCCACCTAACCCGCACATCTTTGGACTGTGGGAGGAAACCGGAGCACCCGGAGGAAACCCACGCACACAGGGGGAGGACGTGCAGACTCCTTCCTTGGGTAGTTGTGGAAATTCTAACATTCTGTGCATATTATAATATATATATGTTGAAGATCTCTCCTCCCTGCTCCACCTTCACCTGTCCTTCCATTCCCTTAAAAATAAAATCACCACATGTTCATGAATCGCATTAAGTTTCCTACCTGCTGTTGTTAGCAACAGAAAGACGACTGTTGCCACGGTGATGGACTGCTGGCAAAAGCTGATCATTTTTCAATTTGCTTTCATGTGACTGTGGCTAGAGAGTTATCTCCTCAACAGAATCTGTCAACATGGCCAACTATTACTCTTGTTGCTGTTCAGAGCATCGTCAAGGGACACTACAAAGAGAGAACTTTCATTGTAAGTACCATCGATAATACCATATTTGCACATTTAAACCGAAAACAAGAGTATTTTCCTCAAGACATAAAAACAGGAAGTATTGGAAACTCTCAGCAGGTCAGGCAGTAGTTGCAGGGGGAGGAACGGCCACCTTGAGCCTTTGATTTTTTTAACCCAATTGTATTAGTGCTACATGCACGGACCGGCTGCTCAGCACATCGCAAATTGGGAATTAGCTGAATTGGGAAAAGCCAATCTATTTAGTTATTTCAAATTATTATTAAAAATCGTTTGGGGATCTGTTACCAATCAGTCCCATACAATTGTTTTTCGGAGAATAGTTAATTGCATGCGGATCCATGGAGTACCACACTCTTAATGTAGAACCTTCTCATTCTTGAGAATGGCTCAGATCAGGAGCTGAGGTCACTAAGTGTCGCAGTGTATCAAAAGTCCAATCTTGCTGTTAGCCGTGGCTCACTGTTCGCACTTTTGCCCCTTCATCAGAAGGCATGGGTTTAGAATTTGAACATAAAACATAGGCTGATGCTTCACTGCAATATTGAGGGAGGGCAGCATTGTTAGAGGTGCAGTCGTTCAATCTGCTGTTCTCCCTCTCAAACGGACGTACAAATTCCAGAGCACTACTTGAAAGAAGAGCAGGGAAACCTTGACCAATATTTATCCTTCGGCCAACTTCAACAAATAATCTGGTCGTAATCTCTGTTATGTGGTGTCCAGCTGTCACGTTTCTTACATCACAACAGTGACCAGACTTCAAAATTAATTAACTGTCCGTAAAGTGCTTTACCATGTCCTGGAGATCAGAAAAGCTTTATATAAATGAAAGTCTGCGATACATAAACTTCTTTACTGTGTAAACACTTGCACACAAAAAAAAACATGCTGTTGAACAGACTGTCATCAATTTCGATGATGCCCTTTTTGGGTATGAGGATAAAATTGTCGCTGTTGCTGCACTGTAATTAAGAGTTTTAGTTTCAGACCCTGCAACAGTTTTTATCCAGTGACTACTAAGTTGTTCCTGATGAATAAACACCATTTCCTTCTATCGAAAAAATACACCTTGAAATTCACTGGGCAGAATTTAATGTTCTTCCCCAAGGTGAATTTGGAGGCATGGTGGGGAGTGGGGGGGGGGCATTTAATTGGAATGGGAGGCGGGGAACTTGTAGCCTCCCCACCTCTGCCTTGATTAGGTCCAGAGAGAGAAGGTTTGTGGATGACTTTCCCAACCAGCCACCAATTGAGGTCTATTATCAGGAAATTAAAACTGCGTTAAGGACCTCATCCAGCAGTATTCAGCCAGCAACAGGTTGGACAGTTACCACATGGGAAGCCCAGAAAGCAAAACCCTGTCGCCTTTCCTTGCTGGTTCCCGGGTGGGTGGAGTGGTAGTGGAGGAGGAGGGAGGTAGAGCCTTGTTGTCAAGCACTCAATGCCTGGTAAAGATACCCAACATCGGGAGGGCCCCTCTGAGAGTCACTGCACCATCACCCTCTTTTTTCTTCTTTTATTCCCTTTTTTTCCAACTCCGCTGATCTCCTAACCAGCAACTTCCCGCTGTGAACCCTAGCCCACCCTCACTAATTCTGGGTCTCTGGTGGGAGCATTACGGCAGCTACCACCTCTCCCCATGGCGTTCACAGTAATGAGGAGTTGTGGCCTCTGTTGGCGAGCAGCATTTGAGAGGGTGTGGAATTTCTACCATTGGTGTCCTTGAGGCCTAACTTGCATTTCGGTCTTCCCAAAGGAAGCAACACAAGACTCCTCACTGACTCTCCAGCCGGGGTTCAATTCTGCTCATTATTAGGTAATTTGGCACATCAGACTGAGAAAAGTTTTGTACAACCTCTGAGATTTTTAGTTTGTGGATAAATTGAGTTCTGCCACTCCTTACAGCAACTTAACCAGGGAGCAGACATTTGTTAATAACACTAATAATTCTCACTGGTGTTGCTATGCTCCTCTATGTGCAGACCCTTAACAACAACAGTATTGCTGTCAGCCAATCAGGCAAAAGAAGGGAACCAATTTAGGCTATTTTAATCTTCTAGGACTGGGCAGACGCTCAGTTGAAGGATAAGGTGACTCAGCTAATAAGACTGTACTATCAATGTCATGGACTAATAGATTCACTATAAATGAAGCTCCACTGTAAAATATACCTAGCCCGCTTTCTGAGGGAGGAGTCTGACACCAATCTTTGCCTAGATTGGGGGGAACGGTGTTTGGGGGGGCGGGGGGGGGGGGGGGGGGGGCAGGGTGTAGTAACCTATGTATATATAATGTTCTAGTATCTTCTGGTGCCATCAATATTGTATTCGCCACACTGCTTTCAGTGGAACTGTGCTCTCTGCACCTGCATCTCAGTGAGAAAGAAACAAATTATATATTTTTTAAAAACGTAGACTATAATTAGTGTATGGTCTCTACAAAAGAAAGTAGCTGGCAGTTAGGTTTACGCCTTCAGTTCTGGCGTACGGCAGACATTCATAAATTGATCAAGATTTTCTTCTTGTGGTTTTGCCGTCAACGGAGCAATTTGAATTCCAGATGCAAAAGTGCCTGCCAGCACATGTATCACACTCCTGGTACGCAGACACAATGACAAGTCACTCACGTGGGAGTATGGGAGCCACTCACGGAAGTCAGACAATGACAGTAGTGTGCAGTCACTGGTTTGGTAAAATGGTCAATTTATTTCATATCTATTCTTCCTTGCATCCAGGCAGTCTGGGTGGCAGAATAGGTATTCACAATTTTAGCCAAATGTGACGAGTTATCAACCTCAGCCATACCATTTTCCTATCAGCAGACTCCGAGGGTAGGCTAAATGGTTTCCAATTGGAAGAGATTAGAATCATAGAAATTACCATTCACCGAACGTGGTTATTGTATTTACATTCCTTCCAAGTTACAAATTCTCTGAGTTAGGCTACTTTTTATTATTGAACATTTAAGGGTGAATGTTGATAAAAGTCAGAGAGAAACCAAGATAAATCAATAATTAATTGTTCAGTGACTTAATTCATCATTCCCATTCACTTGTGTTGCTTGAATGTTACTTGCCACTTATCAGCCCAAAGCTGAATGTTGTCTGATCTTGCTTCAGTATCTAAGGAGTTGGAATGGGACTGAACATTGTCATCATCAGTAAACATCCACGTTTTTTGATCTTATAATGGAGGGAAGGTCCATGCTGAAGCAGTTGAAGATGATTGAGTCCAGGACACTACCCTACCATCTACTGAGATGATTGACCCCCAATCATCACAACCATCTTCCATCGTGATAGGAATGACTACAAATAGTGGAGAGATTCCCCCACTTCCCCCTGATACCCACTACTATCAATTGTACTTGGGCCCCTTGGCCACACTTGCCTCAATCTCAATTGTGCAATCACTCTCACCTCATCTCCTGAATTCAGATTCAGCTTTTGTCCAAGTTTGGACCAAGGATCTAATGAGGTTGGGAACCATGCAGCCGTGGCAGAATCCAAACTGACATTAGTAAGAATATTATTGCTGAGGAAATGTCACTTGATAACACTGTCAATGACACCTTCCATCACTTTGCTGAGGATTGAGAGTAGCCACTTGGGGCGATAATTGGGTGGATTGAGTTTATCCTGCCTGTTTTGGACAGGGCATGTATGGGCAATTTTCCACATTGTCAGGTAGATGACAATATAGCAGCTGTACTGGAGCAGCTTGTCTCGGGGGTACGGCTAGTTCTGGAGCACAGGTCATCAATGCTACAGTTGCATGTTGCCAGGGCCCACAGCCATTGTTGTTTCTAGTGCCGTCAGCTATTTCCTGATATCACATGGAGTAAATATTAGCATCTGTAATGCTGAAGACCTCAGGAAGTAATAAAGATAGATTATCCACTCGCATCTCGGGTTGAAACTAGTTGTAAATATTTCAGACTTGTCTTTTGTACTGTTGTGTTGGGCTCTCCCATAATTGAGGATGGGGATGTTTTTGGAGTTTCCTCCTCATGTTAATTCTTTAATTATCTACTGCCATTCAAGACTGGGCATGGCAGGGCTGCGGAGCTTAGATCTGATCCTTTCTTTTGTTGGATCGCTGCACTCTATTTATCATGTACTGTTTCTGCTGTCTAACATGCAGGTACACCTATGTTGTATCTTCACCAACTTGACATCTCGTTTAGGTATCCCAATGCTGTTCCTGCCATGCTCTTCTGCACTAGTTTAGAGGTGAGAATGGTCACTTGTCAATCAGCAAGCTTTTTCACGATGATATGCTGTTTTTTTACCGAGTGCAGGGTAAAGGTCAGCTCTTTAACAAACCAGTTCTTGTTTCCCATTGTATTTCATCCTGGTTTTCTTGCACTTCAGGTTCAGTTCATGCAAATGTCAGGTTGGGTAAATTCAAAAGAGGGTCCCAAAGCCCAAATTAATCTGGTTTAGAATTATTGATGGGAAATTCTTTATCGCAGATGTTGTATGAGAAAAAAGATGAGCATTTGGTTCCAAAGGGCATTGAACTCTGACTTGGTTAACAGAAAATTAGCCTGAAGATTGCCGGGCGGAGATTGGCTGAAGTTTTATGAGATTCTCAACAGCATGGTATGGGTCAATCCTATTTATGATGTAATGATGTTATCAAGCCCACAAAACCTTCCACTAAATTAATCTCTGTGGATTCTATTGTTTATTTCCAAAGATGCCCAAAGATGCGCAGATATAATAATCTTTATTGTCACAAGTAGGCTTACATTAACACTGCAATGAAGTTACTGTGAAAAGCCCCTAGTCGCCACATTCTGGCGCCTGTTCATGTACACACCTAACAGCATGTCTTTCGGGACTTGTGAGAGGAAACCGGAGCACCCGGAGGAAATCCAAGCAGACACGGGGAGAACGTTCAGGCTCCGTAGAGACAGTGGCCCAAGGAAACAAGGGTTTGATTTTTTCTCTTTACTTCATTTTCGGGAATATCACTGTGCCCAGTGTCCTCGGAAGTACATCACAATTCAATTTCAGACTCAGCTGCAAAATTTGTCAAGATCTTATTGAAAATCAGTGTAGTGCTTAATTGGTGTAATAGTTAACACCACCTCGTTGGTTGAGTACTGTAATGGGCTATTAATAGTCGGTTATTCCTAAAGGCAATGATTATGCGGAGAAGTACTTTCAACAAACTATATGTTCTGCATCTATTTGAAGAGGAAAGGAACCTACCTTCCTCTCACATACAGGGAGCGGATTCTCCAGTAATGGGGCTAAGTCCCCACTCCAGCGCAAAATGCAGGCATTTCACTCTGGCCTTTCCTAAAGAATGTCCAATTCACCTAACAGCACGTCTTTGGACTGTGGGAGGAAACCGGAGCACCCGGAGGAATCCCACGCAGACACAGGGAGAACGTGCAGACTCAGAACAGACAGTAACCCAACCCTGGAATTGGTACCTGGGACCCTGGCGCTGTGAAGCAACAGTGCTACCAACTGTGCTATCGTTCTGCCCCTTGTTCACCGCTGTATAAAGTCAAAGCTTGGGTATCATTGATTAGGCTAACAGTATGGGAGACACTGCTTCTGGTATGTTTCGTGAGCATCAACAAGCAGGGCTTACTGTACAGTGTCATTGCATCACTGAATAGCTCTGTGTTAGTAATGTTATCATTCTATTGCATGTTAGTATTCTGGATGGTCTCATTACCATATTATTGTGCATATTGTCTCAAACACATGCTGACTTACGGTACTTTAGATCCGTGTTTTTCAAATTTTATTTCCGGGGACCCATTTTTACCAACCGGCCAACCGTCGGGACCCAACCCGGCTGGCCTTCGCGACCCACATCGGTCGACCTTCGCCACCCACGCCGGTCGACCTTTGCAGCCCATGCCGGCCGACCTGCGCGACCCACCATTTTCTCTTACCTTGTTTGTTGCTGACAAAAATGAGGAAAATGGTTTTGGTTCCCTTTGGCCCCAATGTTCCCTTTGTCCCTTTGGTCCCTTTGGCCCCCCGAAGTTGAAAAAAAAAGACTGAGACCATATAAACAAAGATGCTGCCGCACTGCGCATACGTGCCCGATCATCAGTGCGCATGTGCAGTGCGGCCAAATTTTAAAACTCTGTTCCTGGCCATTTTGACGGCCGCTTGCAGCCGGCATTATTAAAGCTGGCTGCTGCGGCTGGTGTGCGTGGATTTGCATAATTGGGAGCCCTGCCACGGACGGCTCCGTGACACTTCCGACACCCGCCCATGACCCACCCGCAGGTCGCGCCCCCGAGTTTGACAATGCCTGCTTTAAACTGTTACTACATCCCTTCATTGCCTCCATGTTCCCCTGCATGAAACAATTTCCCTTACTCCAGGTTGCAGCTGTGCTACTGCATTTAAATGGAATTAAAGCCAAACAGGATTTCACGATTTTATCAATTTTAAAGTAATATTGTGATTTTGGCTCAGCGCTATCGCCCGAAGCAGCTTAGCTAATAACTTGTAATCCTTTCCCTAAAGCTATGAAAATGTTCTAAATTTAAAGGACTTCATTTAATATTTTTAACAACTCACTTTCAGCCACAAAGCGGTGAAATTCTAAATTCAGTAACTTTCATTTTCTGTCAGCAGTACTTAAAATGACACCTTTTAAAAAAAATATGTGTTTAAACAGTACATCTGTTTCATATCTGGAGGCACAAAGCTTTGCCCGAACCAGAGTATCAAGTAATTATGTTTGGGCATAGTCTGTACGACTGACACAGAGAAGAAAACACCCACCTGTTGCAGCTCTTTGTGTTACAGAATTGCCAAGGGGCCAATCAGTCTTATGAATCAATATTTGAACAAAGATGTAATTTAACAACACCATGGGAGCTTTAAAACCCATCTTTGGTGTTGAGTCAAGCTGTGAAACCTGATGCGTCCCTCAGTCCTGCCTCTCTTCCATGGTTTATTCCTCTTAGTCATGCTCATCAAACCACTTGTTCGTTCTGTTGAATTTTAAGTTAAGTAATAGTGTCTGTGGAAAGGATTCTATGCAAGCACAACCTTTGTAAGACAGAAAATGTTTTCTTAACTTGCCGCCCTGGGTGGAACTGAGCTACACCGTACTGCAAGATCCATGGTTCAGTCCCCAGTTTGTGCCACGTTAACTGGCCTCCCCCTGTGTTACGATCCTTGTTGGCATTATAAATGGATGGGAAGATCCCAAAATGGAACTCTGGCTCACAAGACCATCATTTTTACCTTTCTGTATAAAACGTGGAGGAACGGAGTCACAGGACTGATAATTAGTTTTTGCATCAAGAAAAAAACATTTATTAAACATGCAAAAAATTTTATATAGTACAATACTCCATTATCCCCCTTATATCAGCAAATACCCGCATATTTTAAGTTAACACGGATTAGAAGTGCATCGTTAGCGGAAAAGGCCTCATTAACACACAAAATCCCTTTTAAGCGAACACTCATTTCCGAACCCAAGCAAATGTCAGTGGAGTCCTCCTCAAAATACTCCCCAGATGATTCTTATACCATGAGCCACCTTATATCACTGAACTCCGGCTTCCACACAAGTGATTTCAAAATCTGCTTTCAAAAGTCACACTGTTAAATCTTCTTTTAAATTATACTTTCTTCCATTGCTTCCATCAAAGTTTCTCTTTCAGCTTTTACCCCTTCTCCCTTCAGGGTTCCTTTGTCGTAAAGGCTTTTGCACAAACTCCGAGGTCCAGCCACACGTATGTAGTAATAATAATAATAATCTTTATTATTGTCACAAGTAGGCTTACATTCTCCTTGCCTCGTAAAACGAAAGTGGGCAGCATGGTAGCATTGTGGTTAGCACAATTGCTTCACAGCTCCAGGGTCCCTGGTTCAATTCCCGGCTTGGGTCACTGTCTGTGCGGAGTCTGCACGTTCTCCCCGTGTGTGCGTGGGTTTCCTCCGGGTGCTCCGGTTTCTTCCCACAGTCCAAAGATGTGCAGATTAGGTGGATTAGCCTTGCTAAATTGTCCTTAGTGTTGAGTAGGGTTACTGGGTTATGGGGATAGGGTGGAGGTGTGGACCTTGGGTAGGGTGCTCTTTCCAAGAGCTAGTGCAGACTCGATGGGCTGAATGGCCTCCTACTGCACTGTAAATTCTATGATTAACACTGCACTGAAGTTACTATGAAAATCCCCCAGTCGCCACACTCCGACACTTCCACACTTATTTCAAATAATGTCTCCCAAACTGGAATAATTCCTCAGAAATATTAGCGCTACTGCAGATATATTTCTGGCCTCTCATGATCCAATGCCTTTTCAACTCTCTGTGACTTTACTGAATAGTAATCTGTTCTGGTTCCCAGTTTCCACTGTTCCGTTAACGCCAGACTTCTTGGAAACTTCTCTTCATTTCTCGAGTTCCTTTAATTAGCTGGACTTAGGTTCATGGTCTCCTCCATAGTATGGCTTTTTTTCTAGCAAGGCCAACTGCTTCCAGCAGAGCTGTGAGAACTGTTTATCTCATACTTATCTCCAACTGTCATCAAATTAGCTAAACTAAACATTTCTCTAGTTGCTAAGTAACCACTGCTGGTTATTTATTCTTCATGACACAGCCCTCTCTAAACACAAGAGAACCACCTTTTGGAATTGAAACCAATCCAAACACATACAAACATGATTGTCCAGCATGATAATTTAAGTTTAACCTTTCCAAGCACAGAAACATTAAGTTCAATACACTTAAAAGTATTCATTTTTTCCAACGTTGAACAATAGAAACATAAATCCCTTAAAACTACCTTTACTTTTCTATCACCTTCCCCTTAGAAAGAAAGAAATCTTCATAACCCTGTAGATTTTTTTACACTGATGTTACATCCACTTTACATAAATTTAACATGACAAATATCTAACCACAGAACTTTTTCCATCATACAAGTACAGTTTTCTGAGTTCACAATTACACATGTCATATTATATAATTACAATGATTTACCCAAAACAAAGGTAATGAGAAGGTAATAAAGGTACCGGAGTCTAAGTGCTCCCACCAGCTCAGAACCGGTACTGGTCTCCGCTGGCGCAAGGAGTGATTCCCAAGTGTGATTGGCAGTCTTTTGTAAATTTATGTATGGTGGAGACCATGCCGGATTCCATCCAAATCCCGATATCGGGCTGCCATTTTGAGCATGCGGCCCAATACCAGCATCCAGTGGCAGGCCTCCCTCCTCCCCATAATATAAATCTTGATCCACTGCTGATAAGCAGGTAACCCCCAACGTCTCTTCAAAGAGGGGCATCCTCCCCCATTACAGGACAGCAAGTCCCCCACACAACATGCAGGCATGACCTGACCACACCCCAGCCCCCCATTCAGCCCCCTCATCAGGCCCCCCTTAAGCCACCCCCTTTCTCTACCCCCTTCAGGCCCTACCCCTTGGCATTGTCAATGGTTCACTGCCCTGACAAAATGGCACCTACTCCTTGGCGGTGAAACCCATGCCTGGCATGGTGGACCCCGAAGGGGGATCAAGGGGGTCGTCCATAGGGAGGGGGGTCAACCCCTCACCCACAGCTTGAGCCCACCCAATCCCCAGGACCATTGGGGGGCATCCCTCTGAAGCTTGGCAGCATCAGAGGGGCATATTATCAGTGCCCTGATCCTCTTGACCCCTTTAGCACTCCACCACGGCAGAGCTGCACTTGCCCAACCTTGCCCAAAGCCGGCCCAGTGAAGTTCTCACTGTTGGATTGGAGCATCACAGTGATTGGGGGGGGGGGGGGGGGGGGGGGGGGGGGGGGGAATTGGGCTTCCAGCCTTTTAACCGCATGCTAAATCTGAATTTGCATCTTTGCTGGCGTAGGGTGGGTACCATACAATGGCTGGCAGTGGGTAGCTACGGGTCCGGAATCCAGCACTTGGGTGATGCTCCATTCTCCGCCCAATCAGGATCCCAATCGCAGCAGCGGGGAACAGTGAAGCTGACCAATAACTTTAACAGCATCATCAGAATTTATACATGATAACATTATCATACTCAAGTTTTGTGTTTCTTTTTCTCTTAATTTCCAGTTATCAACTCAGAAAAGAATGGTTCATTTAAGTCTAGAGTGCAATTGTCCTTATCATCGCTTGTAGGTATAGGGTTCCATTCTCAAGCCCACTTTTCAAATTCACATATGGTAAATTCGCTTTTCGACAACACAGTTAAAATGTCATTTTTGTGCGTTAACATTTATTTTCTCCTCTTGTCAAAATCTCTTTTAGCAATTTCAAGAATGCTGTTAAGATGCTTCTTATGTTCACTCATAATAGTATCATACTCTTGCTTTGTTTGTTCTTTGAACTTGTTGTAATCTTGATGTTTCTCCCTGTCCCATTTCAAATGAATTCTGTTCAATTCAGTTTGAGCCATGTCAATCACTTCCTCACTCTGAAGTTTCGTAGTACATTCTAACCCATCAACTTTATTGCACTATTTCTGAACTGTCTCAGTCCAGTTCTTCGGTGAGTTTGAATGGTCTCTGGCAAACTGTTCATTTGCCAATGACTACATCTTATGTAGTGTCATCGAAAAGCAGTTTTAAATCAGTGTCTCTTGTCACTGGCTCAGAAAGATCACTTTGTAATTTTAATACTTTGGTTTGACGATGCGTAATTCCCAATTTGCAAGTACTTCAGTTGTTTTCTTATTGTCCTTTACTGTCTTTCATATATCAATAATATTACTTGGATCAGTTCTTTGCTCAACTGTATTAGTATTCATTTTTAAAAATAAGTGTAGAGTATCCAATTCATTTTTTTCAATTAAGGGGCAATTTAACATGGCATACCTTGCACATCTTTGAGTTGTGGGGGCGAAACCCATGCAAACACGGGGAGAATGTGCAAACTCCACGCAGAGAGTGACCCAGAACTGGGATCGAACCTGGGACCTCAGCACCGTGAGGTAGCAGCACTAACCACTGTGCCACCGTGCTGCCCCTGTATTAGTATTCCTGGGCCTTCTGAACTTGTTGCACTATTACTGGGCGGAAAATGTGGAGAAGCTGCGGGGTTGGAGTAGGGAGACGGAGGCTTTGTGGGTGAGGTTGGAGGCAGGTTCTTGTAGAGGGTTGGCTCCGCTCCCATTTACCCCAGGTTGGGTTTTGGGGAGTCCTGTGGTGGTTGCAACATTGAACATATGGAGGCAATTTCGGCAGCACTTTAGGCTAGGGGCGAGGTTGAGGTTGATGCCAATCTGAGGGAACCATGGGTTTGAGCCTGCGAGCGTGGTTGCGAGATTTCAGGGATGGGAGGAAAGAGGGATGATGGAGATGAAGGACTTGTTTTTGGAACGGCGGTTTGCAAGTTTAGGGAAGTTGGGGGTGAAGTTTGGGTTCCTATGTGGGGAGGGTTTTAGGTACATGCAGGTACGGAACTTAGCGAACAAAGTCTTTCCGACCTTAGCACCTTCCTCCTCGTTGCTGGAGGGGATGTTGTCGGTGGTGGGATTTGAGGGTGGGGTCATCGGCGATCCATGGAAGGATTTTGGAGGGGTTTAAGGTCAAGTGGGAGGAGGAACTGAGGACGGTGTTATCGGAGGTATTGTGGTCTTAGGTGCTGCGGAGGGTGAATGCCTCAACCTCATGTGCAAGGTTGGGGTTGATACAGCTGAAGGTGGTACACCTGCTGAACCTGAGGATGAGCCGGCTGTTTAAGGGGGTAGAGGACGTTTGTGAACAGTGAGGGAGGAACCCAGCTAATCATATACATATATTCTGTCCCTGTCTGAAGTTGGAGAAGTTTTGGAGGGTATTTTTCAGCACCATGTCAGTGATCTTGCATATGGACTTGGAGCGTACTCCTCTGGGGGCCATATTCAGGTTGTCAGACTTGCCTGAGTTTTAGGTGGGAGGGAGGACAGATGTTTTATCTTTCGCCTCGCTGATTACTCACAGGTAGGTTTTGTTGGGGTGGATGCCACCCTGTGCCTCGGTGTGGCTGGGATCTAATGGAGTTCCTGCATTTGGAGAAGGAGTAATTTGCCAGAAGAGGGGAGAATGAGGGGTTCCACAAGAGATGGGGTTTATTTGTTTTGCATTTTGGAGAACTAGTTACAGTCAACTGTTAGGGTGGTGGGGGTGGGGGGGGGGGGGTGGATTGGGGTGCAGGGTTTGTGTTGGGTTTATCTTGAAAAAAATTTGAATTAAAATACTTTTAAAAAAAACTATTAGCATTCCACAACAAGTTTTTATTCAGAGGAACAACTTTCAAATTGTGACTTTCCATACCATCCACCTTCTTCCATTTTGCTTCGAAACTCACCAAATCCCACTGTTCTTCTCTTGATATAGTTCAATCAGTTCGGAACCATTGATTTTTAATTCTGCATTCAGCCAATTATTCTGATTGAACAGAACATCCTTTACTTGTTCAAGGCAATTTCCACGATATTTCAGAAACCCTGTTATACTTGAAGTTCAACAAGTTTTAACTGAAGATCAACCTTTACGAAAGTTGCTTTTTCAAGTTTATCCTTTAGACAGTTCAAACCCTCAATCAAATGTTTCACTTTTCCTGACTCATTCTCAATTGTTCTCATCAGTTCTCTTTTTTTCATTTGAAAACTCTTCTTTCAACTGTGCAATTGATTTTCTGTGTTCATCAGATTTTTTTTCAATCGCTTGTTATCTACAGTAATTGTTTTATATTTTTCCACATTAGTTTTCAAAGTTTTTTTTAAAGTATTGTCTTTTGCAATACAGTTTCCATCACATTATCTCAGATGCAATCTATTTCTCCAACAGGTAATTTAGGAATAATTTCCACTGTAACAATTCCATTTATAAAATTACTTCTTAAATTAATGTTACACAGGGAAACAGGTTCATCCCTTCCATTAATATGCTTATTAATACTTTTTCCTTCATAAAACTGCCTGGAATACAAATTGCATCATCAAATTCCATCAATCATTGATCTGGTCTTGTGTCTCTTGGAATTTTAATTTTTCTACTTAACGTCTTAGATGAGTGAGCGAAAACTTCTCCCTTTGAAACAGAACATCCAGACCCTCCAATATCTGGCATACTTCACCAGTACTCAAATAATTTTCTGAACTATCTTGATGTCGATCCCCCTTTCTCATTGATTCTGACAGAGCATATTTCACCTGTACCACTACTACAGTCTTAGTAGCTATTTCCTTTTCAGAAGCTTCCTTTCCTACTACTGCCTTCCATTTAATTTCCAACAATCTGCACGATTGTGTCCCACTTTATTACAATGGAAATACTTACACCTCTAAATATCATTTCACCCTTAGCAACTTCCCTTTTGATCTGAAGTGAAGTTTTCTGACCATTCCCAACTGTTCCATCCCTTTCTTGACTCTTTGTTTTCTTTTCTCCGTTCCATGTTCTATCCTTTTCATGTTTAATAGGATGATAGAAAAATGGTTTGGTTCTATGGACCAATTTGTAATCATCAGCTAATTCTGGCCTAACAGTTTTAACTTTTTCTTCCTCAACATGTGTTCTAAAAACCAAAGGAAGTCAATTTTTAAATTCTTCCAAAATAATCACCTCTCTAAGGGCTTCATATAGTCTCTCTATCTTTAACACCCATATCCAATGGTCAAAATAATTTTGCTTTACAGTCTGGAATTCAATATGGGTTCGGCCAAGTTGTTTTCTTGCATTTTGAAATTTCTGCCTGTATGTCTCATGAACGAACTCATACACACTAAGGACAGATTTCTTTACCACACTACAATCTACAGATACCTCTTCCGACAATGATGCATGTACCTCACTAGCTCTACCTTGTCTACTTTGTAAAAGAAATGTCCACATTTCTTTCGGTCATTTCACCTCTTCAGGTACCTTTTCAAATGAAATAAAGAATGCTTCCAAATCCTTTCCCCCAAATTTGGAAGGTGCCAGTGAGGTTAAAAGCTTCAGCAAAATTAGGGTCAATAAAGTACTCATAAAGTATTCTTCATTATAGCACACTCTTGTATACTGTGACTTCTAATGTAACACACCATATTAAGGCTTTCAAGTTAATGGAAAAATAAATGAAACATCCTGGAGGCAGAGAATTGCGGTGGGCCCACTAATGATATGCAAACGGTGCTTAAAGTACGTGTGGAGTGGAACACATTGACGCTGTTTTTGAGGTGACAGAGAATCACTATTTGGTGTCAAACCGGCGCCTGCCACCATTTTGGCATCAAAGCTACTCTCCACACTTCCCAATTTCGACGTCGGCTAACGGAGAATCCCACCCCCATTAAAAGGATTCAAATTTCAAATGTAATGTTCATGCACCATCTGCCAGTGCCTTGTCCACTCATGTACACCACTTAGCTGAGTCTCTCAATGTGCCACTGCCTTGTTACACACTGCAATTTGCTGTCATTAGGCAGTAAAATGGTATTACCACCATGGAACCCAAATAATTTCCATTGTATTAAAATCTTGAAACATGGTCACATGTTCTCTATGTTTGCTGAATCAGTAAAATGATTTTCATTTTATTCAACTCTGACCTCAGAAGGGCGGCACGGTGACACAGTGATTATCATTGCTATCTCATGATGCAGAGGACCCGGTTTCGATCCCGATCCCAGGTCACTGTTAGTGTGATGTTTGCATATTCTCCCCATGTCTGTGTGGGTCTCAGCCCCACGACCCAAAAGATGTGCAGGGTAGATTGATTGGCCACACTAAATTGCCCCTTAATTGGGTTTCCTCTGGGTGCTCTGGTTTCCTCCCACAGTCCAAAGATGTATAGGTTAGGTAGATTGGGCATACTAAATTGCCCCAAAAGGTTTGATGGGGTTAAGGGGATAGGGTGGGTAATGGGTCCTAGGTAGGATGTTCTTTTGAAGGGCCGGTTCTGACTTGATGTGCCGAATGTCTTCCGCACTCTAAGGATTCTATGAATGTTGCGTTAACACATCATGGAGGAGCTTTATGCTCTACAGAGTGCCCCCTTCATTTGTTCTGTTACTGTATTTGTCGGTGGCACGGTAGCGGAGTGGTTAGCACTGTTGCCTCACAGCGCCGAGGATCACTATCCATGTGGAGTTTGCACATTCTCCCCATGTCTGTGTGGGTCTCACCCCCCCAACCCAAAGATGTGCAGGGTAGGTGAATTGGGCACGCTAATTTGCTCCTTAATTGGAAAAAAATAATTGGGTACTCTAAATTTTTTTTAAAATTATTTGTTCATGATATCACTGAATGGAAGATACGTATTAGATTCTCTATATTGCTAATAATACAGATACTGGACTATATAAGATCACAGAATCACAGAATTGTTAGAGCACAGAAGGAGACCATTCAGCCCATCGTGCCTGCACCGGCTTGCTGAATCAGCAATCCCCTTCGTACCATTCTGGCTATGTTTTAAACTGTCTCCTTTAATTCAAGCTAAAATGTAATAGCTTAGGGAGGGAATGTGACCTCCGACAACATCTGCCCAGAGTCAAGCCCAGGTGGACTCATACTACATTTGCCAGGAGACAAACCCATATGACCTGGTTGTTATGGAGATAGAAACTCATATTTAAACTCATTGAAAGTAAGGTGCATGATTTAGGACCTGGACACTAAAGAGGAGGCAGCTGGTTTTACTGCATGCGGTCTCCGAGTCAGTCAGAGGGATTTGGGGAAGAGGATCTATAATGGGTGCTGTTTTCCAGGATCAATAAATAGAATAAATGTTTTTGGGTTAACAACCAGGTAGATATTGCCAAGGACAGATTCCTGGTTCAAAGAAATGAAATTTGTGGAGAGTTAAAGGCGAAGGAGTGACCAGAGGATGCTTTGCCACTTGAAATCCATTTAGTTATGCTCAGATTGAGTGAAGAGGCTTCCTTTTAAAAGGACACCAGGTGATTGTGCATGTGTAGATGCAATACAACTGAGCAAGCACTAGAGGGAGCACGGGAGAGCTATAAATACAGAGGGACAGGAAGTGAGGACACACTTCACAGAAGGGGGACTTGGCAGCAGGACAGACAGGCAGCATTTGAGGTAGCTGTAAGTTAAGCTCTGAAGACAGAACAAATTCACAATAAAGCATCTTCTCCAACAAAAAAAAGAAAGGAAAAAAAAGTCCATGTCAGTCAACATCAGTGGTTCGACCATGCAAACACCATGGGATGACGTATTGGTTACTTAAAATAACAAGAACACCGACAACATTCACAACGGAGTTGCAATATCAATATCACCACGTCAACAACAAAAAAGAAAAAACTCAGTGAACAAATTCATCAAGTTTGGACTCATAAATGTTTTTATTAAGATTGGACTCATAAATATAAATTGGCTTTGTAAAATATGCAACAGCACCATCACTTGTATGGATACACACATCATAAGTAATCTAACTGTTTTGTACAATTTTCTTTAACGATGTACAGAAAATATGTAAAGAAAAAGGGGGGATGTGGTGATTGTGTATCAGTGTAGATGCAATACAACCAAGCAAGCACTAGAGGGAGCACGGGAGAGCTATAAATACAGAGGGACAGGAAGTGAGGACACACTTCACAGAAGGTGGACTTGGCAGCAGAACAGGCAGGCAGCATTTGAGGTAGCTGTAAGTTAAGCTCTGAAGACAGAACAAATTCACAATAAAGCATCTTCTCCAACTTTGAGACTACGAGTTTATTAAGACACAAGGAACAACACAGATTTTCCCCATTGGACAGGCATAAAAGATCTTCTGAAAGTTGGGAGGAGCTTGGGACTTGGGACTTTAAACACAAGACTGTTGAGAGTGGGGTGAAATGTATACATGTGGCATGGGATTTTCAGCTGTGTTAGGAAGTTAACACAGAATTTTTTAATATACTTTAGTGTATTGTTTAGTTGATTGATGTTTGTCTGTTTCAGTAGAAGTCTTAGAAATTAAAATCTTGTGTTCGTTTCACTAGTCACTGGGAAACAATTCCACTGGGATCATAACTCCAGACCATCTAAAAATGGCTGTTTTAAACCCATGGGTAAGATGAGTTCTGAATCCCATGCATCCACAGCCGTGAACAGTTTTCTCTCCAGGCTGCATTGCAAAAGTGTCACCTTCTCACTCATTTCCCATACCTTTAACTCTTTTGATCTGTGAGTCACCTGGTCCCGCTTTCTCGCTGCCACATTTTAATTCCCTTTCCCTGAGGAGAACGTGCTGGAGCTGGTGTATGGAAGTGAAGATGAAAGTGACGTAATGGGTTGTGGCAGAGGAACACGGTACATGAACCGGGCGTGATTCAGCGGACTCAAGTTAAAGCTGAAGTCGGAGCTTGCCAGCAGAAAAGGCTTGCAGATTGAGGTGCCATTTGTCCAGAAGCACCCCCCTCCCCCTCCACCCCACTTTTCATGCCTTTCATGCTCTTTTGGCGTTGACCCTACCTTCAACGCCCCCCCCCCCCCCCCCCCCCCCCAACCTCGGGGAGGCCCTCAAGAATCTCCCCTCACCACCTCCACATGGCAAGGCCACCAGGGCCCGACCCCTGGCAGTGACAACCTGGCACCCTGGCAGTGCCTGTTGCACCCTGGCAGAACCTGTGGCACCCTGGCACTGCCAGGGCAACACAGCCGGGGGCCTGGCTGACACTGTCAAGGTGCCCAGGTGCCAAGGGGAGTGCCAGGGTGCCACTCTGCCCTGTCCCTGACCACTCTGTGGTCTCCAATGGCCTGGGAGACCCCCCCCCACCATGGTGCCATTATGATGTATCCACATTTGTGTGGACCAGTACTAAACAGTGACCTGGCGAGGTCTCCCACGTGTGGCCAGTAAGTCCCGGGCACCGGGTGAATCTGGTGTCTGTCGTAAGGCTGATTTAAATATTCAGTCTGGATCTCGCCAGGTAGAGAGACTCAGGTGACTCGCGCGAGGGTCCGTGCCGGATGCATGGGACCGCTGAATCGTGTCTGAAGTCTCTGCCGGAAATACTCAGACAGGGGTTTCTTCTATTGCACCCAGTTTTGGGCAGATCAAATGTGGATGAAAGGTGAATTGGGGTGAAATTGGCAGGGGTTCTGTTCTTCCATCTGGCCTCTGTTGAGAGGAACAGGTCTATCAAGAATGAGGGGACACATTCAAATGATATGTTAGGTTTTGTGTGACATCCAAAATTGCTTGAATTTTTGACCGGAGATTCCCATACCATGCATTAATTCCTTTAAGCTTCTCCTTGTGCTCTTCCTCTCTCCTCTACTTCTTGTCCAATTAAGCCTCCATTATCCTCCCTGTTCTCCAGCATTGTGCCTCTGATATCAACCCCACGGCGACCAAAACTCTTCATCGGCGACAGAGTATTGGTCATCCCAAATGACCTGCCTCAGTGCTGTATTTTCTATGTACCTCTCGGTAATTTACTCAATCTTGCTGCGGGAGAAAATGTTGCACAATGTCTGTGAGAGGGAGGCCACCTGAGGGATCTTTCCCAATCAGAAATACTTCACATCCACAAGGAGGAAGGGGCAGCAGGGTAGCATGGTGGTTAGCATAAATGCTTCACAGCTCCAGGGTCCCAGGTTCGATTCCCGGCTGGGTCACTGTCTGTGTGGAGTCTGCACGTCCTCCCCCTGTGTGCGTGGGTTTCCTCCCGGTGCTCCGGTTTCCTCCCACAGTCCAAAGATGTGCGGGTTAGGTGGATTGGCCATGCTAAATTGCCCGTAGTGTCCTAATAAAAGTAAGGTTAAGGGGGAGGTTGTTGGGTTACGGGTATAGGGTGGATACATGGGTTTGAGTAGGGTGATCATGGCTCGGCACAACATTGAGGGCCGAAGGGCCTGTTCTGTGCTGTACTGTTCTATGTTCTATGTATGAACATCTCAGGATGGGCGCTCCACTCTTGACATCAGAGGTTGTGAGGTTAGCGACAGATTTCTGGTGCCAGATTAGTGCCTGAACTCAGTCACTGTGGCATCTCTGTGAAGCGCAAGGCTCCACCTTCTTCTCTTGTCTTCTTAAATTCAGAGAAGCTACGCTCATCCATTTTTGTCTTCGAGCACCCAATTCTTTTTTTTCCAATTAAGGAACAACTTAGCATGGCCAATTTACCTACCCTGCACACCTTTGGGTTGTGGGGGTGAGACCCATGCAGACGCGGAGAGAATGTGCAAACTCCACACAGTGACCCGGGGCCGGGAATGAACTCGGTCCTCGGCACCGTGACGCTCATCCATCCTTAACATGTACCTTCATTTCATGGCAGATCCACCATGGACGGAGTTGGGGATGGGGGTTTCTTCACAAGTGGAGGAATGAGAGTAAGGCCCTGGAAAACCAGGGTTCAAAATAAACACAGCTACTTTGCTGGGATGCCAAAGGCAGTGAGTTCCACAGCTCTCCTGAAATTGTACCAGTTACGGGCTGTATGCACATCAATCCTGTAACCTGGCTAAGAATACAGAGAGCCCCAAGGCTACTTGAAATGAGCCTATATATAAAAGCTGGCTGTTGCTGACACACCCATAGCTACAAGCGAGTGCATTATGGCTGAATGACCAGGAAAGTCGGTCCTCATGCAGTAGGTGGCACAGCTCCCCTTATTGCTTCGTTGTGAAAGTAATTTGTTCTTTAGACTTGAGTCTCACAGGCCCTATTTTCCTCAATGTGCTGCTGAGGGCTGGGATGTTGGTAATATCTGGTGCAGCTCATTCTCTTAATACGATAATTCTCTTTTGCTCTGTCCTATACTGCTCCTTCTCCCCCTTCTCCATGATAATGACTGGCATTTTCCCTGCCATTGATGGTATTTGTTCAGCAGTTGGAGTTGCCCACATCATGTGGCGAGGCAGGGAAACCCCGATGGCCTGGCTGCGGGCTTGGTGCATGCCTCCTGTTTTGGCACCCTTTGCTCAATGAAGCCCCCCCCCACTTTGTTTCCCACCACCAACTGCCTGCCCCCTCCCCATACCCCCTGTCCCCACTGCCATGCAACTGTGGCTCCCACCTGACTGACAAAACCACACCACTTAGCTCAGTGATGGAGTTCCACTGGGGACTGGTTGTAGTTCCAGCATTGGCCACCTCTTCCGATGGCACCACTGGGGCTGCAGAGATGCTGACCATCTGATTGACCTGCAACCCCGGGACAAGGGGCTTCCTCCCAGATGGGTGCAAAAGACACGCGCTGATTCACTTAACAATGTGACAGCCATAAAATCAGGTTGGAATGTTCCGGGCTTGTGCAGGGGGAGGGGGGGGGGGGGGGGGGGGCATCTCTCATGACTTTTCAATTGGGAGGGAGTGGGGCCCCTATCTTGATATATATTTTTATGATATTTATATATAATTTTTTCATTCATATTTTGAGTTTATTCAGGAGCTACAGGAAGATCCAGAATGTAGAAGGCAACTCTGGGGAATACAGGCTGGAATTCTGCGGCCGTTGGGATTCTCTGTTCCCACTGGCAGCGTATCCCCGCCTGTGGGCGAGATTCTCCACACTCCCGACGGTGCGGAGAATAGCGTGGCTCGTAAAATTTTACGGCCACGCTGTTCCGACGCCCTCCCGCTATTCTCCCCCCCCCACGCCCGACTCCCGATACGAATCGCTGCCGCCGTTTTTTTACGGCCGGCAGCGATTCTCAGCTGATAGATGGGCCGAGTTCCCAGCCCTTTACGGCTGTTTTTACGAACGGCAAACACACCTGGTCTGGCCGTTCGTAAAAACAGCCGTAAACACTCGCATTTTATAACCATGGCACCGATTGGCACGGCAGTACCACGGCCGTGCCAAGGGTGCCATGGGCCCGCGATCGGTGGGCACCGATCGCGGGCAGCGGGCCCGATGCCCGCGCGCTATTTGTCCTTCCGCCGCCCCGCAGTATCCATTCGCGGGGCGGCTGAGGGGCATCCCGGCCCGCGCATGCGCGGGTTTCGCTCAAATACGCGATGACATCATCCGCGCATGCGCGGTTTGGAGTCTTCCAATCCGCGCATGCGCGGCTGACGTCATATGACGCTTCAGCCGGCGCTAACTCGGGCAAGCGGGCTTAATGAAATTCGTTAAGCCCGTGATGCCGGAGCTTACGGCGTCGGGCTGCTAGCCCCAACCGGGGACCAGAATCGGTTCCCAGTCGGGAAGGGGGGGGGCTGGCGTCAAACCCGCCCGGGTTTGACGCCAGCCTTACGATTTCTCCCGGTTTGGGAGAATCTCGCCCTGTGGGTTTCCCGGCTTCAATGGGAAATCCTATTGGCAAGCGGTGGGAGAATAGAATCCTGCCGTCAGCGAACACCAAGCGGGGGGACTAGAGAATGTCGGCCTTTTTGGTTGGAAATTAGGTTCAACAAGTTCTTGCCATTTTGTTGCCACCGAAAATTTAGTCTGTGGAAATGGTGATTAAATTTTAAACTGCCATCTACTGGACTCGCTGTTTTTTCAGTGGTGATATACATCCTAACGCCAAAGTAATACACTGGAACGTGAATTCAATAATGTCTCTGACTTAATTAGTACAAGAAAATCACAAGAGACCCCAGATATGCAAGTATTTCATACATTGCTGCATTGTTGCGACTACATTACCTACTTCATTTTCAAACGCACTGTAAGAAGTTATGATTTTCATGTATAAGACTGTCTGGAGGAGATATTTTCTTCGGCCTATTTGTGAAAAGATAAACTTAGAGATATACATGAAAAAAAATATATATTTTTACATTTCCTGCCCAATGGAAATCCACCATTTACTCCAGAGATGTTTTGTTGTAACACGATGTGGTAAGGACGTGATGTCAGTGTCTTGGGGGCTGCAACTCCAGAATGAGCGGGCGGCAGGATCCAGAGCCAGCTGATGCCAGAAAAATGAACTACCAGGACTCACAGGCAACAGGAATGAACGGAAACATTGGGAAGCGGCTTTAAGAATGATTTATACAGGGCAGACGTGAATGCGATCACTTGCATGCAAGATAAGGCAAACAAGGCAAAGATGCATACAGGATGGAAGTGAATAGAATCAGTAAGGAGGAGCTTTAATCAGAAAGCGAGGTGGAGGTTAATGGGAATAGTAGAGAAATGTCTGAGATCCTGAGTTCCATGGACAAAAGGTAATGGGAACAGCGGAGAATGTTTGCTGGGTCTGGATCTGCCTGGGTTTGGAATTTGGATGAGTGATTCCATTTAGTTAATATCTATTATGTACATCTGGATTAACAGGATGAAGAATAATCATCTGTCACAGAAACCCAATTATAATTAATGAGGTTTCCATAGCAGCCGAGGTTAGGGGATAAACAAGAAAAGTAAATGTTAATTCTCTGTGTGGTAAACAAGCTGTATTATTCGAAGTCTCATTTCTGTGCCTGTCTTCTGACAGGAAAAATATGTTTGTGCTGCAGCAGGGCTGAGCTTTGGCTGCTCTGGATGATCTGTGGAAGGTCAGAATAATTTCATTTAACTACTTTTAGAATGCACATAATGTGAATGCAGTTAGATTATTGCAGCAAGCATCAAATCAAACTCACCCACAGTCTATAATCACTCCCCACAAACTAATAAAATATTGGAGAGTTCATCTGTGCCTCAAATATTCCATTTTGAAGGAATGTCTCCTTTAAGGATAAGGGGGATGTTGTGCAGGCAGTGACCACACAATGCAGAATAGTACACGGGTGTTACAATATCACTCCTTACTTCCTGCAGAGTATATATTAGGGTGTGAACAGACTATCCCTTTTTTCCACAAAGCATGTACCTCTATAATTACCTTGTTTCTTCATAAAGTTACCAGACTCATGATAAATTGTTGTGCTCAGGAAGCTTGCCTAGAATCTGTGGTGCTGGCGCCAGACTGAGATCCCTTTCAAGACATATTCAAGACATTGTATTCTTTGCTTCCTCGGCTGCACAAGGCGAAATAGTTTTGGAAATACAAAGCTTATCTCACTCGCCACACATTTCATAGCGTTGCTCATAATCCATTAATGCTGCAAGGGGGCTTGTCTCTCATGTCTTTTTTTTTCTCTTGGCGCCCACCTCATCCCCTCCCCCACCAGCAGTTTTAATGAGTGGGCCTTTAAAGCAAAATCTTGTATCTTTCTGATGAACTAATGGCTGAGAAAAGGACACTATTTCTAGTAGGCAGTTAGTCACGAGGGTGATTGAGTTATAAAAGTCCTTGGTAATACATATTGTTCACATTATAAATAAAAACTTCCACTATTCAGTACATATGGCTATTAATCTTTATAGGAGGACACGCATCTCTGTACATATTACATATGCTTCAAAGCAGCTGAAAGATTGAGCCTCAATGCTGAAATGCTAGCAAATCTATGAGTTCTTCTGTGCTCCTCATGTAGCACAGAAGGGCATGTCACAGATAGGCTTTTATGCCATTTCTCTTTCACAGAAAGAGAGACATGAAAAATGTGTGGCAGCAATCACGGCACAAATTACAGAGAGGCTTTTTAATGGAGTTTATCACTGAGAGAGACTTAAATAATGCATCAATGGATTTCCTGTGATGTTGCTTACAGGTGACCCTGGACAGGAGCACATTTTCTGGTAGCTGCTATGGCTCCGTTGCAGCCAGAAACTATAGAGATTTGTCCATTGCTGTAATCTACCAATTTACTAATGGATTGAAGTATATAACAGACACAGAGAAAATATCAATATCTTATTCATGGTGAAAAACGTAGGCCTATTGGATATAATGCCCACAATTTAATGGCCCCATTAGCTGTAAGCACAATTCCCATAATGGCCTCTAAACCTTACGAGATACTGAAAACTGGATTCTCGACGGCTAGATTTCAGTCTGAAATCTTCCCAACCTCCTCTGGTGACATGGTTCAGGTTAACACCCAGGAAGGGCATGACCTGATTTGCATGCATTGCTATTTCATTAGCGGGCGTCACAACATAACGTCCCCACGTGTTTTGTATCTTCTCACCCAGCCAGCGTGACATCACGCTGGAGGTTGTGGAGGGGTTGTGAGGTGAAAGAGGGGTGTGTGAGGTCAAGAGGGGTTTTGTTCTGTGTCATGCAGCCTGGCTGGGTGTCCACCAGAAAATGCTTGTTGGAGCCCCCTCCTTTGGGGAGAGGTGGGCGGGGGTGCGCTGGCTACAGCTGAGGATTTACTATCCAATGGTTTTTATTATGGAGGGATGACAGCAATGAACTCCCTGATGGCTGCTGCTTGAGTAACCAGGGTGCCGATTAGCACTGCCGCACACTAAGGGAGGAGCAGATTGTTAGTCAGCTGAGATTTATCCTTGCAACACCGATTGGCCCTCAGGAGTTAGCACTTGGCACCATCAGCTCCCCACAGAGCTATATCCAAGGCTGAGCCTCAGCTTTCAGTGAGACGGCTCGCAAACCTACTGCCTCAGAAACATCTACCCCCCCCCCCCCCCTTCCAGGGTCCCTAGCTTCTGCAAAAGCAGTCTCATTGGAATCACCCCCTTCCCAATGTCCACCTCACCCGTCCACAAATGAGCATCCAAGCGCGACCAGGAAACCCAAGTCCTTCCTGAAAGAGGCTTCAGTGGTCCCATGTGCGTGGGACTAGAGACACTATTATCGCGACATAGTTCCAGAGGATCTAGGATTAGAGAGGTCATGTGGATGGACCTTCTGGACCTGGCCCCTCCTGTGCGACCGGGGCAGGGCCCAGGAGGTCTAACAACTCAGGGAGCTGGTACCATAAAGTCCCCGAATGCTAGCTGCCCATTCAGCACAGGAGGTTGATGATGACTTGCAGCGAGGAAACAGCTGTGATGCTCCTCAGAGATACTGTGAATGTCTGACTGCTATTTGGCTGATGGCAGCTCGCAGATGTCCTGGGGCTTGGGTCATTTCAGAGTGACGATGTGCAAAATTACTCATCTCTCCTCATGCTGTCGGGGAGGGGGGGGGGGCAGGATGGTTTGCATTGGGACAAACAAAACAAAATAAATTCAAAAAAGTGTCAATGTGGGGGAGAAAGATCACAGGCAATGCGATTCTGTGGTACTTCCTGGTGTGTGAATATTCATAAGTTCATAAGATATAGGAGCAGAATTAGGCCATTTGGCCCATCGAGTCTGCTCCGCCATTTGACCACGGCTGATCTCATCCTGGCCTGAACTCCACCGTCTTGCCCGTTCTCCATCACCCTTCAACCCATCACCAATTGAAAATATGTCTAACTCCTCCTTAAATTTACTCGCTGTCCAAGTATCTATCGCATTCCGGGGTAGCGAATGCCACAGATTGGCAGCCAGAAAGAATATTGAGGTTACGAGAGGGAGATATTAGGAATTGGGTCCAGAAGCGGGATCAAAGATGTAGCAGGCAATTTAGCGGCTAAACAGACCGAGGGAAAAAGACTGCTGGCTTGGAGTCAGAGGGATACGCCCACACATAGCCTGAGTTATATTGTCCCAGTCAGATTTAAATACATTAGTGGGAATACACAGGATGCCCCAGATCCATTGTCCTTCAGGATACTCCTGTCTGACCAGCTATCAGTCTAATACAGAGCCTTCTGGCCTCTTTGTCCATTCATGGGCGATTAGTTGCATATCAGTAGCATGGCTGTTTTTTTTTGTATAAACTGGAGAGGGCAATCAAACAGTCAAGATAATGATGAGTTCCAATCTGGAAACCCCAGGAGAGAACCTTTGTTTGAGGGGCTGGATAGAGCTTAGTGAGAGAAAAGAATTCTGTTTTGAACTGGTATAGGGAGAAGGCTTTGGAAAGTGACCGATAGAGGTCATGAAAGTTGCCACCGAGGCAGGCTTTGGAAAAGGTTCTGAAAGAACTTCCCTAACAGAAGAAAAATTGCTTTGTAAATGCCTTTGCCTGTCTGTGTAAGTGTAAGGAGAGCTGCATGTTCAATTAAAGTGTTGTTTAATGAGAATTTATGTGTTAAAGTTATGAAACTACATGTAATCTGTTAATGTTAAGGTTGAAGTTTATTGGCTTAAATATTGGGTGGGATTCTCCGACCCCCCGCCGGGTCGGAGAATCGCCAGGGGCCAGCGTCAATCCCGCCCCCGCGTGTCCTGAATTCTCCGCCACCAGAGATTCGGCAGGGGTGGGAATCACGCCGCGCCGGATGGCAACCCCCCCGGCGATGCTCCGGCCCGTGATGGGCCGAAGTTCCACCGCTGTCAACCCTCTCCCGCTGGCGTGGATCAAACCACCTACCTTACTGGTGGGAGCAGGCGGCGCGGGCGGGCTCCAGGGTCCTGGGGGGGGGGGGCGATCTGGCCCCTGGGGGTGCCCCCACAGTGGCCTGGCCCGCGATCGGGCCACACCGATCGGCCGGCGGGCCTGTGCCATGGGGGCATTATTTTCCTTCTGCCTTCGCCATGGTCTTCACCATGGCGGAGGCGGAAGTGACCCCCTCCCCTGCGCATGCGCGGGGATGACGTCAGCAGCTGCTGACGCTCCGGTGCATGCGCGGACTTACGCCGGCCGGCGAAGTCCCATCGGCCCCGGCTGGCGTGGTGCCAAAGGCCGTTCCGGCGGGGCGCCAACCACTCCGGCGCGTGCCTAGCCCCTAAAGGTGCGGGAGACATCCGGACCTTTGGTGCGGCCCGACGCTGGAGTGGTTCACGCCATTTCATTACGCCGGGACACCCCCCCCCCCCCCCCCCCCCCCGCCCCGTCCCGCCGGGTAGGGGAGAATCCCGGCCATTGTTTTTCTTTTGTTTTAATAAAGTTTGTTTGTAAAATAAGCAAGCCCTATTGCTTATCTTATCACTCCTAGAACAAATTGATCTTTCTCCATTGTCTTAAAACTTTAAAATGTTGCGGCTCTGGTCGAGTATCTTAGCCATTGTGGAGAGCTGATCAGGTGTCCCTAACATGAGGGACATGTGACTTGGTTTCTGCTGCTTGTTCATTCCTTCTTATTATCTTTTGATTTATTCTCATTTACGAAATCGTACTTTTGCTTGGCGGCAAACTGAGATCTTTGACAAGTGTTTCACCAACATTTTTTGCAAAACTGAGAATTGTTTTTAAATTTTGGGGGTTTAAAAAAACGTGTATTGACACAGGTTTAGCGGAAAATAGAACCAAGATAAGAAGTGGTTAATATGCTAAAATAAGTTGTTTTCCTCAAAGAATGCAAATAACAAATAATTCTAAACAATTGATAAACACTTCACATCTATTCTGTTGCTAAGTCTCTGAACATTTTGTGTCTGTGAACAGAAGGAGGGAAACACTATTGGAAGATGAATCTGTCATGACAGCTGTTCTCATACAGTTGCTCAGAGAAGTTAAGTAACTTACCAATTCATATCGGGTGGCCTAACCTCACTAAGAATTTGCATTTAGGGTTTGCCATTTTCCCTAGTCCTCATCACAAATTCTGTTCCTTAACCGTCAACTCCATCTCTTGCTTTGACCAACTGTCTGAGCTGAACCAGACTGTTCATCATCATGGTCTTATTGTCCAGACTCTTCACCATCATAGTGTCCTATTGTCCAGACTCTTCACCATCATAGTGTCCTATTGTCCAGACTCTTCACCATCATAGTGTCCTATTGTCCAGACTCTTCACCATCATAGTGTCCTATTGTCCAGACTCTTCACCATCATAGTGTCCTATTGTCCAGACTCTTCACCATCATAGTGTTTTATTGTCCAGACTCTTCACCATCATAGTGTCCTATTGTCCAGACTGTACACCATCATTGTGTCCTATTGTCCAGATTCTTCACCTTCATAGTGTCCTTTTGTCCAAACAGTTCACCATCATAGTGTCCTTTTGTCCAGACTGCCCACCACCTTGGTGTCCTATTGTCCAAACAGTTCACCATCATAGTGTCCTTTTGTCCAGACAGTTCGCCATCATAGTGTCCTATTGTCCAGACAGTTCACCATCATAGTGTCCTATTGTCCAGACAGTTCACCATCATAGTGTCCTATTGTCCAGACAGTTCACCATCATAGTGTCTTTTTGTCCGGACTGACCACTACTTTGGTGCCCTATTTTTCTTGAGTTCTGCTTCCCATACTACATTCTCTCCAATAATCAGACCATATTGTTTCATTTTTTCACCCTTGTCTCAGCTTATTTACAGCTGAAACCCTTATCCATGCCTTTGTTACCCATGCGTTGTACCATTCTAATGCTCCCCGGTCAACTTCCAATCTCCCACCTTCTGTAAGCATCTGCTTAGCCAAAGCTCTGTTGTCTATATCGCACTCGCAACATGTTCCATTCACCCATCACCGACCTTCGCTTTCTGGCCTACATTCGCTTCTGGTCCAGCAATGAATTGGCTTTAAAACTTTCAACCTTGTTTATCAGATGTGCTCATGCCCTCATCCATTCCTACCTCTGTAAGACTCTTCCAGTGCTACAACTCTCTGAGATCTTTGTTCTCATCCAATTCTGGCCTCTTGCATTGATGGGTGTATTTTTCCCAAAAGCTTAAACTCTGGAATTCCCTCCCGAAACATCTCTGCTTCTCCACCCCACAGTACTACTTAGAGGCACTCTTTAAAATTTGCCTCTTTGATCAAGCTTTTGGTATCCTTCCTATAATCTCCTTATGTGGCCCAGCTTTGTTTGATAACACTCTTGTGAGGCAGTTTGGGGGGCGTGTTTCTCTCTTCACAGATGCTGAGTTTATCCAGCATTTTCTGATTTTATTTCAGATTTCATGCATCCTCAGTATTTTGCTTTCATTACTGTACAGTTAATATCAGTGTTATAGACACACTCCTAAACAGAGTACTCAGGCTGTTATGGGATTAAGTAGCATTTCTGTACCTGTGGGACTATCTGAGATGGTACCTTTAAGTGGAACAAAAAGCGGTTAAATAAAAACAATAGTTCCTTGAGCCATTAGCAGTGTTTTACTCAATGAATTTCTAAACATTGAAGGGAATGACATATGACCGATCCTTGCGAAATGTAAGACTTTTAGTTATGGTACATCAACAACAATCAATGTTGTTTTCTTATATAATATTTCCCGCATTTCAAAAGATTAATTCTTTGGGGGATGCTGATGTGCTTTATTGCATTGAAATCCGATTAGGTCAGTGCATTAGGGAAAGAGGTTATTTGTTTTCTCTGCTCTGACAGTCCTTGAGTAGCTAATCTTAGCACGCAAGTGTTGGAAGCGTACTCAACCATGAGAGAAACACCGCTCACCTTGATCCTGTTCTCAACCAGCATCTAAAGCATCTTTCCAGCAGAGATAACTGGATAAAAGTTAGGAGTGGAAATACTGGGTAATTTTCCACTTTCCAGCCAAGATATCCTGTGGTCAGCTGTAGTCCTGCCACTGCCATTTCTCCTGCGAACAGCCCACTGAACATTGATCAAGCGAGGACATTGGGACCTTCCCTGTGGCTGAGTGTCCCATGCTCAGCAGCTTATTTAATCATGGAAACACTGTGGAACGGGAGACAGTGTTTGTTAACGTTTCTGCGAATGAGGGGGTTTAAAATGAACACTAAAGCTGCACTCCATTGAACAGGACTTTGGTCTGCACAATAAATCAAATTTCCCTGGTTGCATTAGGGAAAGAAATCATTCATAATCATTTTAATTATATTTCAGTGGAAGATCAGCTCCATTTTGATTGATTGTCGAGTTCAATTGTCACTTAACAAAAGATAAGTAATGAATCCGCCACTGATATCAGGTTTAATAGCTGAAGATAATATTTGTGTCTGCCACTGGACTTTGCTCTCAATAGAAATGTGGGTTTAATTTGATTTTTAAAAAGATGATGAATATAAATTGTTTTTATTCCGTCTTTTGGTCATTTTCTTTTTACCACGGTGCTTCTTGTGAAGCCTCGAAGGAAGTAAGGCCGTGAACATATAAAGTGCAGCCTAACTCCTAGCTGTCAGCCCATCTCTTGCACAATTGTGAGCTGGGCACCAGCAATAGTGCAGGGCACTGGTGACCAGGATCTTATGAAATAAATACAAATCTTTTCCTTCTGCCTACACTCAGTTTATTACAGAAATCCTCTTTTGCTCACAGAATTCCTTGCGTGACAATTTTCAAGTTTCATTTCAAAGTGTTTGATAACTTAATGAAAAAAAATCCACATTCCTGATGAGAGTTAACTTTAAGTTCTTGAATAAGCTGAAGTAAGAGAATCCCTATTTATTTCTCTGGATTTGCAAATTGATCTTATTAGATGGCAGAACCAGCGTGAGGGGCTGAATGGCCTATTTCTGCTAGTGGGGTGTTCTTTTTAAATGCCTCCCTAGCACTTGTCCCAAGTCCAGTTGGGAGATGGTTGCCAGGAAGATTTTCGGAGGGAATCGTTACCAAACTCCTGGATGGTGTGGAGTAGAGGCATGACATTCTCTACCTGCGATCATGCAGACATTCATCAACCAACGTCACAACTCCTTCCTGGGAGACAATGGCTGCGATAGTGAGTGGCAGCTCGCTGCATAAGAGGGTAGGGCAACAGTGCTGAAAGAAGATGAATGGCCTTCTTCATGCTGTAGGGTAGATCTGGTTTCTGGTGTTAACGGTGGCATCCCTTCACACACCCATCATACCTCAGTGATCTCTAAACCAGCCACCTCACGGATTACCAAGACTTCTTGTGGCTCCCACTCCCACCCCACCTCCGCCAATTGTCCCCACTCTCCAAGTTTCCCCGAGTAGATAATCTGCTCTTTACATATCGGCTACTACTCCCATGCGTACCAGATTTCATCACAATCTGACCTGGCCGGATACTGCCTACACCCTCTCCACTGTCCCATTGCAGGACAAACGCGAACACAACCGGCATGAGCGGGCACAGCTTGACGGAGTCATGTCTGAGTTGAGATGCCTAAAGCCCTTTGACGGGAGAACCCTTGAGCTGGCAGGTGAGGAGCTGGACCGCGCATTGTGCTGAGGGCGAAGTGGGTGGAGAGATAAAAGTGAGGACCAGCTAGTCATCCAGTCATGGTGCAAAACCCCCGTGAGTTAACTTTCTCCCATGATTTTTCCCCCATGATGCATTCATGCCATCTCACTTCCCTTGCAGGTCAATCAGTCGATCAGCCCAGACCATCCTCGCACCCTCTGGACACCACGGACAGGAGCAGCTCTGAGGGAGACATCTGGGAGATGAGCTTCGAGGAAGTGCCGCAGCTGGCAACTGCACCTTCCATCAGCGCAGTATTCACACCTCGGTGGGATTAACTAGTAGGCAGGCTTCTCAGCACTCACTGATGAGCACCTCACAGCTAAAGGTCCGCATCAGGCGGGGGAAGGAATGTACCAGCGAACCAGAACTCAGAGGGATGCCAGAACCCAGGACTCTGCTGAGCCTCCTGGTCGATGAAGTGCCCCAGGGTCCGCATGTCTGAGAGCTGCTGGAGCCACAAAGGCGGAATCGCGAGCATCCCTCCTCTGACTGCAAGGCTTTCTGGAGTCCAGTCACCTTCTGCCTGAGGAGATGGTGCCATCACTCTGACACACTTTCACCACCACTTTGTATTTTCTCACCCAACCTGCACCTATCCTCAGAGCTGCTTCACTCTCTTTCTCACACCTGTTGCTTTCCCTTGTTATGAATTTGGGCCTTTACAAGATGGTTATGTTTTCAAATGTTTCTTCTAACTTAAGAGAAAGCAGAAACTCGTGGGTCGGGAGATGGGCAGAACAGTGCGGCTATGCTAATTCTGTGGTCTGCTAAGTAATAGAAAGCTATAGAAAATCATGTGACAGTTCGTACACCTGAGACTAAAGAGCTGATTATCTGGTTACAGAGCCCCAAACGACAAAGACTCTGAGACCAAGGAGAAAGAAGAAACGGCTGCTGCTGTGAAAAGCAGAGGGATATAGTGGGCGCGATTCTCCGGCCTTGTTACGCTCTCACTCGTGTAAAGAGTCCAGTGAATAGCGGGAGTGGGCAAAAACAAGATCCAGGCCGGAGCCAAACAGTATGCGATGCATCCGGGCCACTCCCATAGGTGAAGTCAGAAACTGGCCATAGCCTGATGAGAAACCAATTATCACCACTCAGGCCCAATTTCCATAAAATCACTGAGAGCCACCCCATATCCAATGGCCTCCCATCATTCATTGGCCTCCCCAGCAAGTAGTAACGCTGGCGCAAATCAGTATTCCTTTTATAAAATGTAAACCTGGTGGAAAGGCTTGTTTGGGGAGCCGAGGAGGTGAGCAGCCATCATTGCTCGCAGGGAAAGAATCTGGGGACACTGGGATTGCCGGTTCAGTGCCCGGCGGGGGACCTTCCGCAGCGCTGGGCCTCCATGGGGGGGAGGGGGGATGGGGGAGAGGCACTGGGAGGGGGGGGGGATGTGACCAGGGGGCAATCGATCACGTCACCACTATGCCAACCCCTGGATCATGTGTTAACTATTCTGGCGCAACCCTTTTCCATGCCCATCTGCCCACCAATCACCCATAACCCCCACCGACTGCTGAGCCTCTGGCCGTGCGGCTGAAGGCTATTGCTGATAGAGAATTGGCAGTCATGGTTAAGTGAGCACTTCACAGATGCCAAGTGGGTGCCCAGGCCATGTGGCATGTGGGAGTCATTGTCTCGCATCCCAATCACATCTTGATGTCTGGACACTGTGCTTGAACACTGTGGGAGGCAACAGCACACAAACAACATCCAAACACCCAGGGATTGGGACACAGCTCCGAGGACATGTCTATGCAGAGGGTGGGTGGGTGGCATGGGGAGGGGGTGGGAGGATGCATGGAGAGATGGGCAAATGGTTCGGAGGTCAGCCTGCATTGCAGACGAAAGTGACAGAGGCATCATAATGGTTGTGCAAAAAGTTGTTTAATGTGCTGGACAATATCCCACTCCGGGTGGAGCCACTCCCCGCACACCCCAGTTCCCAACCTACCCCCTCCCCCTGCCTCGGTGCCGTCAGTGATCCTCAATGTGCCTGACCCCCCTAGATCTACCACAACATCTTGGTGTTTTCCCAGAGGTGGAGGCAGCCAGCTGCTTACCTCGCCCCATGGCCCTCGATGCCCCTGGTGGGCATCCTCTGGGGGATCTGGGGCCGGAGGGCCCCGGCTCACTTGTCGGCAGCACATGCACAGGGGTGCCACCCTGTCCTGTGTGCTAACTGTGAGGCGCGGCCCCATCAGAGGGGTGGAACTCGGGGGAGCTGGTGGCCACTGTCGCCACCCCATGGTATGGGTCCAGGTTGGCACTCAGCGTCCTCTGCTCCCGATTGGTGTCCATAGGGCCCTGGGGTTCACTTTGGATGGAGAGGCAGTCGGTTTGAGTACCGGCTGTCCCTGCACCATTCAGCTTTGCCAGCCCTGGCAGTTCCCCATGGTCCGCACCATGGTGTCGACGCCCCCGGTGATGCTCCTCAGTGATTGCAGTGCCTAAACCATGCCCACCTGCGACTGGGACAAGCTCCGCAGTGCCTCGGACATGCCCATCTGAGAGCGGGACATGTCCCACAGAACCTCATCAAGGTCAGCCTGGTGCTGGGTGACATCCCCCACCAACATCACTGACTGCTTGACGCCTTGGACATCTTCACTCATGGTGCCAACGTCGTGCACCAGGCTCTCCACTGCGATCGTCATCCTGACAGTGTTGGTCTTGGCGCCATACATTGCCAGTGCCATCTCCGAGCCGTAGCCTCAGGGTATGCTCCAAGCTGCTATGGATCTGCTGGAGCGATGCTGATATTTCCCTCTGAATGTCCCGGCCGCTCCCTAGTGTCTCCATCAGATTCAGGTAACCCTGGTCAGGAGGCTCAGCATCAGGCTGGGACCCAGTTGGGACCTGGGATCCAGCAGCCTTCTGACTGCTGTCTCACGTGAGGGTTCCTGCCTCCACCTGATGTACATCATCAGCAATGTGGTACTCACCATATTGTGCCTCAGAAGCCTAACCACTAACATGGGCCAACTAGATGTATGTATATCACAGCTGGTGGAGGGTGGCGATGACAGCAGTGCCATGACCAGGGTGGCATCCTCAGAGCTCTCGTCTGAGGTGTTCTCCTCGGAGTCAAGAGAGGGGGCCACCCAGGATGGCACCGTCGCTGGAGGACCTGCGGGAGAATGACGTGGTCAGTGGGAAGACTGGGTCAGTCAGTAAGGCAATCACTACTTACGTTTGACTGGTCCCCCGGGTAGAGCCTAGTGGTTCCTCACCTCTGCGGCGTCCGCCAGCCTCTGTCCTCGGCCATCCTAATCATCTCCAGGGCCTGCTCCTCGAAGGAGGTGAGGTTTCTTGGCAGGCACCCCACCGCCAGTCTGGGCCCTCTCCCGCAGATTGTGGGAGAGCTTTTCCTGCGGAGACAGAGAGAGGGCATCGTTAGCCACATGTATGGTTCAGTGGTGGGAAAGGGTGTGCAAAGGCAGGGATGGGGGGTAGGGGGAGGGAGCGCTGGGGTCACTTGGAGAGTTGTGAGTGGATGCTCCCTTGGGGAGGGGGGAGGCACTTCTGTCTACTCACTCGTGCTGCCCGGTATAAATCATAGACCTTCTTCCTGCACTGTTGGCCAGTCATACTGTTCCGAATAATGGCTGCCGCCACCTTATCCCAGGCAGCACTGACTGCCGTGTGGCTCACCCTTTGGGACCCACGGGGGAACAGGACATCCCTCCTGGTCTCCACCGCGCCCAGGAGCCTCCCCAGGTCAGCATCCCCGAATCTTAGAGCTGGTCTCCTCAGCGCCATTGTTGCGAGTTGGTTGGGGTTGGCTGAGCAAGTGCAGGTAAGTGCTGCTCGACGTTGTTAGCAGGGGGCTGGCAAGCGTGGTCCCGGCGAATCAGCTGGCGAGGTATTATTTGTGGCGAGAGGCTCATGAGGCCTTGTTAAGTGGACCAATTAACGTTGAATTGCATTGCTGTTTTCATTGGGCTCACGGCAATTCTCACTCGCTACCACACCTTTTCCGGAGAATAGCGCCCAATGTTTTTGTCTTATCCACCAAGCAGAATGCTGGTGAGGACTGATTCTCTTAAGAGACAGTATTTGTGGAGATTTAAGGAACAAGGAGCCACCAGAGTAAGCCTTGCTGCTGGAAGTCAGTTCAAAAATACTCAGGAAACTAAGTGAAATGAATTTCAAAGGACTCTGGAAGACTCATCCTGGCACAGCTAGGAGAAGGAGGTCTGCTGAAAAGCCAGGTAGAGTTTGGAACTTAATCTTTAAGACGACATATCTACAGAGAGTGTTGCATAAAGTAACAACATGTAAAGTATTTTGGTTGTGTTAGTTAGTTAACAGGGAAGGGCCTTTTCTTTTGTTTGGGGTACTGGTTGCCTGTTAAGTAATGTTCAGTCTATGTTGATTTTAGTTTGTTTGTGACAGAAAAAGTCTTAAAATGTGAAATTTTGTACTGTTACTCATTCTGCCAATCACTGAGAAATTCATCTTTAAAAGTTACTTTCTCTACGAGGCTCATAAAACATTCATTAAGCACGAAGTTAAACTGCCTCAGACATCATCAAAACCCTTGGACAGGGAACACACACAGTTCCACTCTTAGAGGAGAATCCTGAAAACTTAGAAGAGTCTTGCTTCAATGCAAGTGCTCACACTGATGGAGGAGGCTGATTTCATATTAGCAAAGTGAGAGCATCTCTCTTTCTATGGAACACTTTAATTTATACACTCAGCAAGGCAACCTAGTGTGATTAATCGTCTGTCAATGCTGTGCCCAGCTTCTACATGCTAACCTTTACCTTTCTCGCCTCTTCCTTGGTCTATCAGAAGGCATTGTTACTTTCCAACACGAGCAAAGATATTAGTAACCCATGTACTATGAATAATGCTTTAGTGGGTTTGCACTGGGTGATTCACAGAAAACAAGTTAACAGTAGTTAAAAGGATTCAGGAAGGGGCTGAGAGGAAGCTAAGGTCCCAGCTCCATTGAAGAATAGAGATTTGAGGGACATATCCCTTAATAGAAGAATATTGTTTCGTAAAACACAGTGCATTGAACTGCTTCATCATTATTCTCTGATTCTATGTGGAGACAGCCACTACCAACTTGCCAGAGATTCTGGGGGAAAGCATCAAAACTCTGAAGTCATCCATGGGCACCATTGAATAGAACAAAATAGAATTCCTACAGTGCAGAAGGAGACCATGTGGCTCATCGAGTCTGCACCAACCGTCTAAAAGAGTACCCTATCTAGGCCCAGTCTCCTACACTATCCCTGTAACCCCATCTAACTAGCACATCTTTGGACACTAAGGGGCAATTTATCATGGCCAATCCAACTCACCTGCACATCTTTGGACAGTGGGAGGAAACTGGAGCACCCGGAGGAAATCCACGCAAAGTGCAAACTCCCCATGAACAATTGCACAAAGCTGGAATTGAACCCACGTCCCTGGCACTGTGAGGCAGCAATGCTGTGTCACCATGCCACCTTATGGTATCCATTATAATTGATATTAAAGCCAGGAAGGCTCTGGACTCCTGAACAAGCTTAAATAAAATGAACCGGACTCCAACTAAATATGTAATTCTCTGCCATGTAATGAGGAAAGGGCAGCACGATGGCGCAGTGGGTTAGCCCTGCTGCCTCACGACGTCGATGTCCCAGGTTCGATCCCGGCTTTGGGTCACTGTCCGTGTGGATTTTGCACATTCTCCCCATGTTTGCGTGGGTTTCACTCCCACAACCCAAAGATGTGCAGGGTTGGTGGATTGGCCACGCTAAATTGCCCCATAATTGGAAAAAATGAATTGGGTAGTCTAAAATTTAAATAAAAATGTAATGAGGAAAAACAGTTTGAACACTTAATATTTTTAAATAATATAATATGGCTTTGTGCAGACACATGTATGATCTGTAGTTCATTTTTTTTTAACGTTTACCAGCACATTTTCGTTCATTGTTGTCTTTCTCCAAATTGTTCTCACCACTTAGTGATAGAATATTTTCTTTTAAAAAACTCATATTTACAAATGAAAATAGCAATGCTGAGTTCTCTGATGAGGCACCTTTACATTCCATCCAGATTTCCACAGTGTGAAATGTTACTCACTTGTTTCAAGCACTTGATCAAAACCTCCAACCTGTTCACCTCCACCATCCACAGGATCTCCTGTGGTAGAAGCCAAGAGGCAGGCTATAACATCCCATGTGAAATAAATTGTCCATACCAAACTTCCATAGCAAATGGATTCTCATCCTTGTCCCCTCCACGCAGTGTGTTTTCTGGCTACCTGCGGGATCTTCTGATGTTGATGATGTTTTGTTTGGCTCGCCGTCATCGGGAAAGCTGGAGTGGGAATCCCTTTGGCAAGACGAGAATATCCCGCTGGCAGGATGGGCTGGAAAATCCCACTCAGCTTGCATTTGAATTCTGCTAAACATAGGAGACTCTACTACTTCATAGAATCATAGAATTGAATTTACAGTGCAGAGGAGGCCATTCATCCCATCGAGTCTGCACCAGTCCTTGGAACGAGCATCCCACCTAAGCCCACACCTCCACCCTATTCCCGTACCCCAGTAACCCAGCCCAACCTATTTGGATGCTGAGGGGCAATTTAACACGGCCAATCCACTTAACCTGCACACCTTTGGACTGTGGGAGGAAACCGGAGCACCCGGAGGAAACCCACGCAGACACGGGGCGAACGTGCAGACTCCGCACAGACAGTGACCCAAGGCCGGAATTGCCCCTTTGAATGGTAATACTCTTCTGTGCTGATGACACAGATGAAGGCAGTCCTCAATATTGTGCTTTTGTTTCTACTGCTGAGTCTGACTATCATCCAAGAAATTGAGTAAGGGATCAAACACACAGCGCTAATGAAATGTGTGTTCTTCCACTGTCACTGACACAGTATAGACAGCCTTGCATATTTACCATGGTCTTAGGTGCCGCAACACTTGGAGAAAGGGAGAGTAAGAGCTAACCTGAGGCTGTAGAAATAATCATTTATATCTTCGTACTCCACTGTACCTTTCTACGCTTGAAGAAAGCCTTTAAAACAATGTTTTGCTCTCAGTGTGGCTGATGGCTTGCCAACTATCATTAGCAGTCTTGACATGTTGGGGAATTTTAATTCCCGCTGCCTGCTGGAATCCAGACATGGGGGGGGTGGTGAAATGAAAGGGGAGGCCGAGGTGGGAATGAAATCAGGTCTAAAGATGGCACGTCAGGGGGCTCAGCATTTCTCATGTTGTTGGCTCCAGCCCCAGTCATTCCCAAAGCGATCTTTACATTGCGGTAGCCTGTGCTCATTCTGTGCCGATGTGGCCCTTGTTCAAATGTGCTGATCAGGTTTGAATGATTTCATCGGAGTCTGACTATAATTTTAATCACAGATCTGAATGGAGAAATCCAGGAGTTAGAAGGAACACCAGTTATATCAGTTTTGAACCTAAAATACAGCAATCACATTTTAAGCACTGAGTTCAGCTTTCGTCACTGGGTCACAAAGTGATACGGTTGCACTTGAAAGTGTGTGGAAATGTTGTCCAGACGTCACATTTTTATATTATCGAGTAAAGTCCCAGAAATGTGATTACATGAGCAGCTCAGAGGTTGGGACTTCTGCGGCATGTGACTCACCTCCTGATCCCCCAAAACCTGTCAATCACTACAAGACTCATGTTGGAATTGTAATGGAACACTCTCCACTTAACTGGATCAGTGCAGCTCCAACAACACTCAAGAAGCTCAACACCATCCACGATAGAGCAGCCCGCTTAATTGACAACCCGACTACCACCCTAAACATTCACCCCTTCCACAGCAACTTCAAAACAAGCAGGTTGGCAAGCAGGGTAGCATGGTGGTTGGCATAAATGCTTCACAGCTCCAGGGTCCCAGGTTCGATTCCCGGCTGGGTCACTGTCTGTGTGGTGTCTGCACGTCCTCCCCGTGTGTGCGTGGGTTTCCTCCGGGTGCTCCGGTTTTCTCCCACAGTCCAAAGATGTGCGGGTTAGGTGGATTGGCCATGCTAAATTGCCCGTAGTGTCCTAATAAAAGTAAGGTTAAGGGGGGGTTGTTGGGTTATGTGTATAGGGTGGAGACGTGGGTTTGAGTAGGGTGATCATGGCTCGGCACAACATTGAGGGCCAAAGGGCCTGTTCTGTGCTGTACTGTTCTATGTTCTATGTTCTACCACTACAGAGGACAGGGGATGCATGGTAACACCAGCGTCTGCAATTCCCCCTCCAAGCGACACACCATCCTGACTTGGAACTCTATCACCATTCCTTCACAATGGTTGGAAAAACTTCTGGAACTCCCTTCCTAACAGCACTGTAGGTGTACCTACACCACATGGACTTGAACGGTTCAAGCTGCTCACAATCACATTCTCAAGGGCAATTAGAGATGGGTAATAAATACTGACCTAACCAGCGACAGCCACACACTGTGAAATAATTTTTTAAAAGATACTAAAGGAAAAACATTTGAGATTATTTAAACTACAGTTAGATGACATTGTGATAAATTGGAAATTGGTTACCTGCTGAAACGGTGAGTTGTCCCAAGTGTAATAACGACCTATGGCACAAAATAGGCTGAGCCTGGTCTGATAATATCAATAATGTTCATGAAATGGACGACACGGTGGCTCAGCCGTTAGCACTGCTGCCTCACAGCATCAAGGATCCAGGTTCTATCCCGGACCCGGGTCACTGTCTGGTTGGAATTCGCAAATTCTCCCCGTGTCTTCATGTGTCTCACCCCCACAACCTAAATGCTGGGTAGGTGGATGGGCCATGCGATGTTGACCCTTCATTGGAAATTTAAAAAAAAAATAATAATGTTCGTGAACTCACTCAGGAATCGTCACTTGGGAAACAGTTTAAGAGACCTGTGGTGCCCAGTGCCTTCTTGCCACTCAAAGTGCATTTTCTGTAGTAACCATAACTACCAAGGTGCTTGGCTGCGCTGCTTTACTGCACCAAACCCTGATCAAAATATATAAATGGCGACATTTTGGCTATTTCAGTAGTTCTTCAATCTCCTGCCTCTAGCAGTGAGCATGCAAAAACCCTATCAGATCACAGAACCATAGAATCCCGACACTGCAGAAGGAGGCCATTCAGCCCATCGTGTCTGCACCAACCCTTTGAACGAGCACTCGACCCGTGATCACTACCCCATCCACCCCGCCCTAATCCAAGAACACCATAACCTAACTTACATATCCCTGACACGAAAGGGCAGTTTAGCATGGTCAATCAAACTAACCTGCACATCTTTGGACTGTGGAAGGAAACTGGAGCACCCGGAGGAAACCCACGCGGGCACGGGGGGAACGTGCAAACTCCACACAGTCACCCAAGGCTGGAATCGAACCAGGTCCCTGGCACTGTGAGGCAGCAGTGCTAACCACCGTCAAGTATAAACTTTATGAATCAATGCTACTGGTCCACATTCACTGATCGTAGGAGAACAATGTGAATCGAGTAGTTGTAAATTAAATGGTATAAACGAGGAGAGATGGCTCTTGATCTTTTGTTGCTGTTTCCTTATCAGTTTATTTAAATAGTAAAATAATTCGCAGAATGCAGCCTAAGTCATTGGGCGCGATTCTCCGCCCCCCACGACGGGTCGGAGAATAGCGGGAGGGCCTTCCTAACATTTTTCCCGACCTCCCGCTATTCTCCCCCCCACGCCCGCCCCCGACACAAATCGCTGCTCGCCGTTTTTTTACGGCGAGCAGCGATTCTCCCCTAGCCGATGGGCCGAGTTCCCAGGCCTTTACGGCCGTTTTCACGAACGGCAACACACCTGCTCTCACCGTTCGTGAAAACGGCCGCAAAGTGCCGTTCTGGGTAACCATGGCACCGATTGGCACGGCCGCACCACGGCCGTGCCAAGGGTGCCATGGGCCAGCGATCGGTGGGCACCGATCGCGGGCAGCGGGTCCGAACCCAGCGCACTCTTTGTTCCTCCGCCGCCCCGCTGGATCAGTCCGCGGGGCGGCTGAGGGGCATACCGGCCCGCGCATGCGTGGGTTTCACGCATATGAGTGATGACGTCATCCGCGCATGTGCAGGTTGGAGCCATCCAATCCGCGCAAGCGCGGCTGACGTCATCGTGCGCGTCAGCCGCCGTTAACTTTGGCACGCAGGCTTAGCGAATTTCGCTAAGCCTGCGATGCCGAGGTTCACGGGGCCCCGCTGCTAGCCTCGACCGGGGAGCAGAATCAGGTCCCGGGAGGGGGCACGGAGGCTGCCGGGAAACACGGCCGGTTTCACGGCAGCCTTCACGACTCTCCGCATTTGCGGAGAATCGCGCCCATTGATCTGGCAGAATGATTATTCTTTTGCTGTCAGCAAATTAAGGTGACAAGTCACTTTGGGTGGAATTTAACAATAGCTATGATGGGCTCATCCACTGCCTGGAGATCCTGTGGCAACTCCAGCAAATCCATTCCTAGCTCCCTGATCCAATGTAACGTCAAATAGGCAATTACCTGGTTAACATCGGGGTCCTCATATTGGTCAGGAGGATTTTCCCACCTTTGAGAGTGATGGAACCAACAATTCTACGGACACGTGCTTGTAGGATTAGAATAGCGGTTTTAATATACTTACAACAGAGCCAGCCTGTTAGACGTTGAACTTTCAGTGAACTGGCCGGCTGACCCTGTGGCACTGATCTTTATACAGCAGCTCCCATGGGAGGAGTCCTGGACGGAGCCAAGGGAGGAGCCCAGTACAACTCTCGAGCATTCCCAGAGCTACTCCCCTGGTGGTCAGGTAGTGCAACTGCACTTACAATATACACATGTATATACAGATTATAATCCGGTGTGAATCACATTCACCACAGAGAGCTGCTGCCCAATCAGAGGCTGGCAGCTCTAAAGTACTGGCAACACCGCCATGAGTGGTGGCCACTGCCAGTACTGCAGTAGGCTAAGGCTCAGGATCGTTGCAGGAGCCTCCAGTGAGGTTAAATAAGGTGAGCTTGCTGGGGCCAAGCAGGGGGCCAAGGGGGGAATAGTCTAAAGGGCACGCAGGGGTTTTAGTCGCAGGTTAGCTTTGCTACCAGTTTAACTTGGTTAAAAGGTGTTTGGAGATGCACCTGAAGTCCTGTAACCTCCAGGGCTAAGGACCAAGTGTTGTAAAATTGGGATAATGCTGGGGGGGACTTGATTTTCAGATGGCGCAGCCACAATGGGCAGATTGGCCTCCTTCTGTGCCGTAAATCTTTTGAAGTATCTGACAAGGAGAAAAGTGTAGGAATGCAGAGAGAGTCCAGGGGAGTAACAATATGTGAATTGCTCCTTCAGATAGCCAGTATGGGCACGATGGGTGAATGGCCTTCTTCTCTACTCTTGACGATTCTATTATGCCAGACAGTTTTGTTGACTGTGAGCACAAGGGATGATTTATTAAAAATCATGATCACATAGTCATAATTGAATTTTCACTTCTAATTAACATTATTTAAGCACCTGACTGCTTTATATAGCAATTGAATTGCTCTGCAATCTGCTTTGTGCAATTAGTAAAACTTTGTTCCATTAAATTGTTTTTGCAGTGTGGTTATTGTACTGTATTTGTTTAATCTGTTTAATTTATAATATATACTCTTTGTAAAAATATTTCCCCTCAATGTAAGAGTATGACAGAATATTCTAGCTTGTTACAAAACCTAAAACAGTCTGTTACAAATAATTGTTCACAATAAAGCAAACATTCACATCACAGCCACGCCAATTCATTTAACCAATTAAAACATCCCGGAACTAAATATTGACCGTTATAACTCCCACTGCAATGAAGAATAACTTTGTTATCTTAGAAAGTTGCCACATTTCTGTGATGATGTAACTTCACCACATGTGGAATCACATCACAATACCTCCAAACCTTAATTACATCAATTTCACACCTCAGATCAATGTATTTCTTACCTGTTGGGAAGCTCTGCCAATTGTTTGTACTCATTTCTGTCCGATAGTGTATGTATTTATCTGGAACAGTTGTAAGTTTTACTGATGCCACACAGCAGATTGAATAACACACGGGCAAATTTGTTCACAGCATGCCAGATTGGATCTACCTTTTGGTTACATGCATCCTGTTTATTGGCTCCCGTTAATGTATTTTTGTTGTTGCCTCTTTTAGGTTTTGTTGGTACCAGGAACCATTCCACAGCCACACATGCAAGCTGGTGACCTGTCAGTACTGGTGTCTGTTGGCACATTCGAGGTTTTGAAAGTATCTTAGCTGGCTGACTAAGATAGAGAACTATTTTAGTTTTCAATTTTAGCCTTGAAGAAAGGAAGCTGTGGCCATCCAATTTACCTTCCCTATCAAGTGAAATAGCCTTGCTAACACTTGTGCTATTCTTGACGTGATGAATAAGATGCATCTTTTAAGCTAGGACCAAGGTAAGAATGCTTTGTTGTGGCGACGTGTGCGTGTGAGCAGCTCGCTCATCAACTACCATTAACCATAGAACAGACAGCAAATGTGAATCCATCCTTTTATATCGATGTACGAAGGTACATCAAGACCACCTTCTGGGGAGAATAACTAACACAAGTAACTTTCAATCAGTGACTTCTGCTTAGCAACAGCACATCTATTCATGTCCTTGAATTAAGGAAAACTTCTGAACTATTTCCATGTAGCTTTCTACTTAAAGAGACGTGTGCTTTGGAGAATGGACTCTGAGTTGCCCATGGATAAAAAATAATACAAGATGGGGTTGTTTTTTTCATCCCTGGTATAATTTCTAGTTACTTTTCATACAACAGATTTGTACACACTGCATACCTCTGCACATCAAATCTTCTGCAGGTACTGCTACTGAAAAAATGTCAGACTGCCTAACGTGCCTTTGCAGCATTAAGCTGCAATCAAGAATTTATTTTGATGACCTCCTTTGTTCATGTTTATTCATCATAAATGTTCAAATCAATTGTTTCCATGGCAATAACCAATAGCTGTACTGATTGGTTGTTACCACAGAGGTCTTGGCAGAATGTGTGCTTCTAATTTGGTGACTGGGTGTAATGGAATGGATCAGTCGGCTGCCTGGACATCCAAGGAAACTGTACGATGTTGGTAACAGGTGTGGTTTGTAGATTTTGAAACCTTGGGTCAAGATTCAGGATGCAGAACACCATCAAAATGAGAAAGAAGAAAAGAGAATAATTAAGTGAATTTCACTAGGGTGCCTTCCCTCGATCTGGCCCGCAATCTCTATTTTTGTTTTCTGCCTGCTTTGTGCCATTCTTGTCTCTCACTCAGGGAAGACTCACTGCTACAATGACTTCCAGAACTTACTCTAACTAAAATGCACATCCACTTTAAGAGCTGTGGGCTGCCTTTAACTAGTGCTTGCGAGCCTGAATGCATGATTTTGTGCCCCCTGTAAAAGAAGAAATGGTTGCAGGATAATTGCACTGTGCAATCCCCATTGCCTGTTTTCTGACCTTATCGAATTTGGTGGCGAAGATGTCCTTGCAACAGCAAAGTGACTAGAAATTTTATGCAATCCTTCGGCTGTGGATGAACCTATAGCGTGATTCTCCGGTCTCCGATGGCAAAATCGCGTTCGGCGATCGGCAGGTGGATCCACGTTGGCGCCGAAATCGGTGGGGGGGTGTGGCGCCACTTTTGCGATGCTTCACCCCCTCAAAAAGGCGAACTCTAGGAGTATGCTGCACGGTGTCAGTACGTCCTCAGGACGTTACCTGACGCCCTCCCCCAAATGCTCCACCCCCGATGGGCCGATCGCGTATGGTTTTTTTTGGGACCTTGGCGTGGCAGATTCAGACCAGCACCGCCATAGTCTGGGGGGGGGGGAGCCGATCCACGGGCGGGGGTAGCTTTGGTGGGGGCTGGCATCACTGGTGGGGGGTGGTTCAGGGGTGGTGAGCCTGGCCAAAGGGGGTAACTATTTGGCAGGCCAGGTCTGCACGTGGCCAGCACCATGTTGCACACTGCAGCTGCTGCAGGCGGCCACCATGCGCATGCGCGGCCACGGACCTGGCAATTCTTCGGCTGTATCTACAGCTAGAGCCGGGTGCTCTACATTGTACACCTGCTAGCCCCCCACCAGACGGAGGTGTTGGGCCTGCTAGCCCCCCAGCCAGATGGAGGTGTGTGCCTGCTAGCCCCCCAGCCAGACGGAGGTGATGGCCTGCTAGCCCCCCAGCCAGACGGAGGTGATGACCTGCTTGCCCCCCAGCCAGACGGAGGTGTGTGCCTGCTAGCCCCCCAGCCAGACGGAGGTGATGGCCTGCTAGCCCCCCAGCCAGACGGAGGTGTGTGCCTGCTAGCCCCCCAGCCAGACGGAGGTGTTGGGCCTGCTAGCCCCCCAGCCAGACGGAGGTGTTGGGCCTGCTAGCCCCCCAGCCAGATGGAGGTGTGTGCCTGCTAGCCCCCCAGCCAGACGGAGATGTGTGCCTGCTAGCCCCCCCAGCCAGACGGAGGTGTTGGGCCTGCTAGCCCCCCAGCCAGATGGAGGTGTGTGACTGCTAGCCCCCCAGCCAGATGGAGATGTGTGCCTGCTAGCCCCCCAGCCAGATGGAGGTGTGTGACTGCTAGCCCCCCCCCAGCCAGACGGAGGTGATGGCCTGCTAGCCCCCCAGCCAGACGGAGGTGTGTGCCTGCTAGCTCCCCAGCCAGACGGAGGTGTTGGGCCTGCTAGCCCCCCAGCCAGACGGAGGTGTTGGGCCTGCTAGCCCCCCAGCCAGACGGAGGTGTTGGGCCTGCTAGCCCCCCAGCCAGACGGAGGTGATGGCCTGCTAGCCCCCCAGCCAGACGGAGGTGATGGCCTGCTAGCCCCCCAGCCAGACGGAGGTGTGTGCCTGCTAGCCCCCCACCAGACGGAGGTGTGTGCCTGCTAGCCCCCCACCAGACGGAGGTGATGGCCTGCTAGCCCCGCACCAGACAGAGGTGTGTGCCTGCTAGCCCCCCAGCCAGATGGAGGTGTGTGCCTGTTGGCCCCCAGCCAGACGGAGGTGATGGCCTGCTAGCCCCCCCCAGCCAAGCGGAGGTGTTGGCCTGCTAGCCCCCCAGCCAGACGGAGGTGTGTGCCTGCTAGCTCCCCAGCCAGACGGAGGTGTGTGCCTGCTAGCCCCCCCCAGCCAGACGGAGGTGATGGCCTGCTAGCCCCCCCCAGCCAGACGGAGGTGTGTGCCTGCTAGCCCCCCAGCCAGACGGAGGTGTGTGCCTGCTAGCCCCCCAGCCAGACGGAGGTGTGTGCCTGCTAGCCCCCCCCCAGCCAGACGGAGGTGATGGCCTGCTAGCCCCCCAGCCAGACGGAGGTGTGTGCTCGCTAGCCCCCCCAGCCAGACGGAGGTGTGTGCCTGCTAGTCCCCCCCCCAGCCAGACGGAGGTGTGTGCCTGCTAGCCCCTCCCAGTCAGACGGAGGTGATGGCCTGCTAGCCCCCCCCAGCCAGACGGAGGTGTGTGCCTGCTAGCCCTCCCCCAGCCAGACGGTGTGTGCCTGCTAGCCCCCCCCAGCCAGACGGAGGTGTGTGCCTGCTAGCCCCCCAGCCAGACGGAGGTGATGGCCTGCTAGCCCCCCAGCCAGACGGAGGTGTGTGCCTGCTAGCCCCCCCCACCAGACGGAGGTGTGGGCCTGCTAGCCCCCCCCAGCCAGACGGTGTGTGCCTGCTAGCCCCCCCCAGCCAGACGGAGGTGTGTGCCTGCTAGCCCCCCCCAGTCAGACGGAGGTGATGGCCTGCTAGCCCCCCATCAGACGGAGGTGATGGCCTGCTAGCCCCCCCCCCAGACGGAGGTGATGGCCTGCTAGCCCCCCAGCCAGACGGAGGTGATGGCCTGCTAGCCCCCCAGTCAGATGGAGGTGTGTGCCTGCTTAGCCCCCCAGCCAGACGGATGTGTGTGCCTGCTAGACCCCCCACCAGACGGTGTGTGCCTGCTAGCCCCCCAGCCAGACGGAGGTGATGGCCTGCTAGCCCCCCAGCCAGACGGAGGTGTGTGCCTGCTAGCCCCCCAGTCAGACGGAGGATCAGTGGTCCTTTTGCGCCATTTTCGCACCGTAAAATGCTGCTGTTCCCATACCGGCCTCAGCACTTAGTCTCAAAATCGGAGAATCACTCTACTCAAACTCATCATGGGACTGCTGCTACATGCCTTCTCTCTGTACACCTCAGATCATGGTCGGAATTCTCCGACCCTCGTAGGGTCAGAGAATCGCCTGGGGCCAGCGTAAATCCCGCCCCCTCCGTGGCCGGAATTCTCCGCGACCGGGGAATCGGTGGGCCCCCCGCCGCGATTCTCCGGACGGCGATGGGCCGAAGTCCCTCCGCTGTCAGGCCTCACCCGCCGACGTGGTTTAAACCACTTCTGGTGCCGGCGGGAGCAGACGGCGCGAGCGGGCCCCGGGGTCCTGGGAGGCGTGTGGGGCGATCTGACCCAGGGGGGGTGCCCCCACGGTGGTCTGGCCCGCGATCGGGGCCCACCGATCAGTGGGTGGGTCTGTGCCATGGGGGATCTCTTTTTCCTCCACTGCTGCCACGGCCTCCAGCATGGCGGGGGCAGAAGAGACCCCCTCCACCGCGCATGCCCCGGGGTGAAGTCAGCAGTCGCTGACGCCCCGGCGCATGCGTGGACTCACGCCAACCGGCGAAGGCCTTTTGGCCAGCCGTGGCACGGGTCGGCGGGGCACCAAAGGCTGTTGGCGCCGGTCGGCGGAGCGGGAGACACTCCGGCGCTGGCCTAGCCCCTAAAGGTGCGGAGAATTCGGGACCTTTGGGAAGGCCCGACGCCGGAGTGGTTCTCGCCACTCCGGTATGCCGGGACCCCCCCGCCCACCAGGTAGGGGAGAATCCCGGCCCAGATCATGTTTTTGAGTCGAGGTTTACCGTTACCGTTTTATCCGTATCCCAGACCATTCGTGCACATTGTGCCCACCATACTAACTACATTTATTCTCACTGTGTATTCTCCTGGGGCTGGTTTAGCTCAGGGGCTGGTTTAGCTCACTGAGCTAAATCGCTGGCTTTTAAAGCAGACCAAGGAGGCCAGCAGCACGGTTCGATTCCCTTACCAGCCTCCCCGGACAGGCGCCGGAATGTGGCGACTAGGGGCTTTTCACAGTAACTTCATTGAAGCCTACTTGTGACAATAAGCGATTTTCATTTCATTTCATTTCCTCCCAATCTCATTCACATCAGCTGGCATTTGCCACTGTTCTACCTAGCTTTCCAGTCTCTCCTAATCCCCTGCATTGTGTCTGCTACTGCCTATGAACATTTTGTCACCATTCCTTCTTGTCTCAACTTTCAAATAGTTTATCCTACTGTAAGGAATATTAATTAGTCCCAACATTGATTCTAGTCATCTATGTTGATGCGTCAGCAGGTAACCTTAACTTCCTCTAACTCAATCAGTTTCTGATCTATTTCAGATGTCTCTCCCATTCCATGCACTGCAACTGTTTCAATTAATCTTCTGTGTCACAATGTCAAAAGCTTTTTAAATTTAAAATATATAAAGTAGCCGTATGGCATGCATTTTCTCATGCTGTTCGGTGTATTAACATTTCACAGAAATCCATCAAATATGTCAGACATGATTCTCCCCACCCCCCACCCACCCACCCCCCATATAACCATAGTGGCATTCTCTTTATATTACTTACTCATGGGTTGTGCATTAATCCCTTCTTCAGGATGTCATTTAGGATGTTACTGATTATAGAGATGTTGACTCGCTTGTACCTTATTTTAATCTAATTTTTATGATGAATGGAGATCCTGTTTCCGAAATGTCTTAGTTTCTATTGATGGGTTGATTTGCTCGAAAAAAGAAGGTATTTGGAATGCCTGCCGAACCTCGATAACTTGATATCGTACAACCCAGGGTCCTGCAACAGGTTTCCTAATCTACTATTTTCTTGTCGGAACAAATATAGTTTTAAAAGGTTTTCACACTGCAGTTTATCTTGTCTCCTATCTCACTTTCTAACTTCATAGAATCATAGAATTTACAGTGCAGAAGGAGGCCATTCGGCCCATCGAGTGTGCACCGACCCTTGGAAAGAGCACCCTACTTAGGCCCACAGCTCCACCCCATCCCTGTAACCCAGCAAACCCACCTAACCCTTGGACACTCAGGGACAATTTATCATGGCCAATCCACCTAACCTGCGCATTTTTGAAAGTGCAAACTCCACACAGACAGTCTTCCCAGGCCAGAATTGAACCTGGGACACTGGAGCTGTGAGGCAGCAGTGCTAACCACTGTGCCGTTCTTAGTTGCACTAACCAGTTTACTAACCGTAATTACTTAACTATTATAGATTTTAATCTCCTTTCTCTGTTACTGGCATTGAAAAATCTTTAGGCTTATCACTTATATAACTCCCTTTGTCATCATTCATGAATCAGGACAGGAACATAAGAAGACAAAAATATGATCAGGTGTACACCATATGGACCCCTCAAACCTGCTCCACCATTCAACCTCATCATGGTTGAGCTGCTACCTCAACCCCACATTCCTGCCAGCTCCCTACATCCTTTGTTTTCCTGAGAGACCACGGCCGGGATTCTCCCTTCTGGGGACTAAGTCCCCACGCCGGCAGGAGAACCGGCGCCAACCACTCCAGCGTCAACAGCCCCTGAAAGTGCAGAATTCTGCGTATTTTAGGGTGTTAGGAGGATGGTGGAGGAATTGGCGTCACTCCAGCCAGCGGCAAAGGGATTGCGCGAGTTCACGCATGCGCCAAAGGGCCAGCGCAGACCGTCCGGCGGATTTTGGCGCATGCGCGGGATGTTCTCTTCTCCACGCCGGCCATGGTGGAGCCCTACAGGGAATCCAGCCCCCACCTGAAAAACGGCGTCGGATAATACGGCAGCCGGCGTCGGGGCGGCGGGGTGGGTTTCGCGCTGCCCCTTGGGGGTTCTCCGACCCGGCGGGGGGGGGGGGGGGGGGGGGGGGGGTCAGAGAATCCCGCCCCAAAAGTCTCACCATCCCAACTGTAAATATATGCAGCAATGGAGCATCCAAAACCGCCCAGGGTAGAGAATTCCAAAGATTCACAACAGATTTCAGTCCTAAGTGATGTGGCCTATTATCTTGAGACTGAGTTGAGCCCATTTATTCGGGATTTCTCAGCCAGGGGAAACAACCTCTCAGTATTTATCTTGACAAACCCCTTCAGGATCTTGTATGTTTCAATGAGATTACTCCTCATTCTTCTAAACTTCAAATAATATAGAACCAATTTACTCAGCTTCTCACCAGAGGACAACACTCATATCCCAGGGACCCACCTAGTTGTACCTTCACTGATTGTGCAAGTTTATCCTTCCTTAAATACTGAGACCAAAACAGTACCCCAGGTATGGTTTCATTAATGCCCTGTGCAATTGTAACAAGATGTTCTTGTTATCCTATCCCCTTGCAATAAAGGCCAATATGCCATTTTCTTTCCTAATTGTTTTCTGTGCCTGCATGCTAATTTCTCTTGTTCCTTGTACCCAAGTCCCTCTGAACATCAACATTTATATGTTTCACTTTTTTAACAATTCAGCTTTTCTATTCTTACGATCAAAGTGAATAACCTCACACTTTCCCTCATTCTACTCCATCTGCCACACTGTGGCCCATTCACTCAACCTGTCTATATCTCTTAACAGACTCTTTGTGTCCTCCTCACAGCTTATATTCTCAACTTGCTTTGCATCATCAGCAAACATAGAAAAATTACTCACCATCTCTTTGACTAAGTTGTTAATGTAGATTGTAAGTAGCTGAGGCCCCAGAACTGATCCTTAAGGCACTCCTGCCAACTTGAAAATGTCCTGTTTATTCGTAATCTTTGCTTCCTGTTAGTTAACCAATCCTCTATCCCTGCTAATATATTATCTAAAAGCTTCATGAGTTCTTATCTTGCACATTGATATTTTGTGTGGAAGTTTATTGAAGTCTTCTATCTACCATACCATGTCCACAAAAAACTCTAAGAACATAAGAACTAGGAGCAGGAGTAGGCCATCTGGCCCCTCGTGCCTGCTCCGCCATTCAATACGATCATGGCTAAGAAATGTGTCAGATGTGATTTCCACTTCATAAAACTATGCTTATGTGATCTGATCATATTTTGATTTTTGATGTGCATTGTTCACACTTCCTTAATAATAGTTTCTCAGCACTTTCTTGTTGATTGATACCAGACTCATCGTCCTGTACATTCCCTGTATTCTCTCTCCCTCCATCCTTGATTGGCGGTGCCACATTTGCTAACTTTCAATCTACTGGGACCATCCTGGAATCTAGGGGTTATAACCTTCAAGGAGATCTCGGTATCAGGACAATTAGATTCCAGGTGACCTCCTCTGAATACGAGTTCTCCCGGTAATGAGGGGGTGGGGTTTCCCCCCTAAATGGGAGAATTAGACCTCTAGTATAAAACCCCGACCTGTGAGGGAGACTCTTTGGGAATTGAAGAGTGTACAAAGAACAAAGAAAGATTACAGCACAGTGACAGGCCCATCGGCCTTCCAAGCCTGCGCCGATCCAGATCCTCTATCTAAAACTGTCGCCTATTTTCTACGGATCTGTATCCCTCTGCTCCCGCCTCTACCACCTTCGCCGGCAATGCGTTCCAAGCACCCACCACCCTCTGCGTAAAGAACTTTCCACGTATATCTCCCTGAAACTTTTCCCCTCTCACCTTGAACTCGCGACCCCCAGTAATTGAGTTCCCCACTCTGGGGAAAAAACTTCTTGCTATCCACCCTGTCTGTACCTCTCATGATTTTGTAGACCTCAATGAGATCCCCCCTCAACCTCCGTCTTTCTAATGAAAATAATCCTAATCTACTCAACCTCTCTTCATAGCTAGCACCCTCCATACCAGACAACATCCTGGTGAACCTCCTCTGCATCTTCTCCACATCCACATCCTTTTGGTAATGTGGCGACCAGAACTCTACGCAATATTCCAAATGTGGCCGAACCAAAGTCTTATACAACTGTAACATGACCTGCCAACTTTTGTACTCAAAAGAATATTGTAAATAAACATAACCTTAGTTTTCTACCTGTCTGGTCAATGCTTGCTGCTGTGATGCATTCTATACTGGCGATAAGAATAAAGTGGAGCTGCAGCTAATGCATGATACTGTGCCCTGGAGTCACATCTATCCGCTGACATGCCGCATATCGGTAAGCTTGAGCCTTTTCAGGCAGAGGTTCATGACTGGGGACAATATATTGAAAGAATGCAGTACTTTTTTCATACAAACGGAATCATTCGATACGAGCGGCAGACAATGGTGTTGCTTAGGGCTTGCGGGGGGGGGGGGGGGGGGAGGGGAGGGTCACATACAGCCTCATATGGAACCTCACCCACTCACAGCCTCCAAATACCTGGGGTGTGATTCTCTGGTCGCCGACACCGAAATCGCATTCGGCGATCTGCCAGAGAATCCCCATTTGTGACAAATTTGGGGGCGGATCTGCTTTCGCAAAGCTCCGCCTCCTCCAAAGCGGCACACTCTAGAAGTACTCTGCACGCCGTATCGGCAGCCTCAGGATGTTACCTGCGGTCCACCTCCCGATGCTACGCCCTGAATGGCCACGTTCCCAATGGCGTTGGGCGCATGTGCTCATTTTTGTCGGGAACTCAGCGTGATGGCTGCAGACTCAGTCCAGCGCTGCCACAGTCAGGGGAGAACTGATCCGTGGGCTGGGGGACTTTGGCAGGGGCTGGGGGCACTGTTGGGGGTTGGTCCGAGGGACGTGAGCCTTGCCAAATGGGGGCACTATTTGGCAGGCCAGATCCGAGCATGTATTGTGCCATGTTGCGTGGCACGGCCGCTGCAGGATGCCCCCGTGCGCATGCCCCGCCACGGACCCGGCAATTCTCTGCCCGTATTGGCAGCTAGAGCCGGGTGCTCTACGTTGCCTGCCTGCTAACCCCCACCAATCGGTGGATCGATGGCCGTTTTGCGCCGGTTTTTCATGCCGGTGCTGAAACCCAGCAGCTCCGTCCACTTCTGCATAGATTACAAAATGACAGTCAATTACCTAATCTGTACATCTTTGGACTGTGGAAGGAAACCGGAGAACCCGGAGGAAACCCACGCCGACACGGGGAGAAAGTGCAGACTCTGCACAGACAGTGACCCTAATTGGAGGCAGAATGTTGGAGGCACATGAAAGGATCAGTGGAACGGGGAGAAGATTCTTGCCCAAAGAAGTGGGTACGGAGCCATTTTTGCCAACTCCAGTGTGATGCCACCACCAAGTGCATCTTCCCTTCACTCCCTCTGTCAGCATTCCGCAGAGACCGTTCCCTTCGAGATAATCTAGTCCACTCCTCCACCATACCCAGTACCTCTCCCATCACCCATGGCACCTTCTCATGCAATCGCAGAAGGTGCAACACCTGCCCCTTTACTTCTTCCATGCTTAACATCCCAGGCCCAAAACACTCATTCCAGGTTAAGCAGCATTTCACTTGCATCTCTTCCAATTTGGTCTATTGCATTCGCTGCTCCCAATGTGGTTTCCTCTATATTGGAGAGACCAAACGCAGACTGGGTGATCGCTTTGCTGAGCATCTTCGGTCTGTGCACATTCAGGATCCTGACCTTCCTGTTGCTTGCCATTTTAACGAAAGACCCTGCTCCCATGCCCACATGTCTGTTCTTGGCCTGCTGCAATGTTCCAGTGAAGCGCACCGCAAACTGGAGGAACAACTTCTCATCTTCCGGTTAGGCACACTACACCCTTCCGGTCTCAACATCGAATTCAACAATTTCAGATGAATAGCTCTACCCCACCTCGACCCGCTTGTTTTCATCCCATTTCACTTTAACTGTCTTTTATCATTTCTTTCTTTCTTAATATATATTTAACCCCCCCTCCCCATCTTATCCACCTTTCCTTAACCTTTCTCCTCTTTGCTTCCCCTTCCCCTCTCCCCACATCTACAGTTCATCCTCTGATGTTAGTTTCTCTGCTGTTTGGCCTTTCACATCTTTTGTTCTCTCTGGGGACTGCCAATAGCACTCTTTCCCCTTGGTTTCTGTGGCTATTAGCACCCAGTTTCCCTGGGTTTCTGTGGCTATGATTCATCTTTCATTCTCACTTCACAGTATAAATATTTCCCACTTTCTCTGTCTGTTAGCTTTGACAAAGAATCATCGGACTCGAAATGTGAGCTCTTTTCTCTCCCTACAGATGCTACCAGACCTGCTGAGATTTTCCAGCATTTTCTCTTTTGTTTGCCAAAAGCCTCAGCACTTCCTTGTGCCGTATCCCTCTCTATCCATCCTATCCATGTGTTTGTCAAGATGCCTTTTGAACGCCATTAATGTATCTACTTCCACAACCTCCCCTGGCAACGCGTTCCAGACACGTACCACCTCTGCATAAAAAACTTGCCTCGCACTTCTCCTCGACACTTTGCCCCACGGACTTTAAACCTATGCCCCCTGGTGACTGACCCCTCTACCCTGGGAAAGTGCCTGCCCATCCACTCTATCCATGCCTCTCATAATCTTGTAGACCTCTATCAGGTCACCCCTCACCCTCTATCGTTCTGATGAAAACACTCCATGTCTATTCAGCCTCTCCATATAGCTAACACCCTCCAGACCAGGCAACATCCTGATAAATCACCTCTGCACCCTCTCCAAAGCCTTTACATCCTTCTGGTAGTATGGAGACCAGAATTATGTGCAATATTCCAAGTGTGGCCGTATCAAGGTCCTATACAACTGTAGCATAACATACCAGTTTTTATACTCAATGTCCCATCTAATGAAGGCAAGCATCCCGTATGCTTTCTTGACTACCTTGTCCACTTGTGTTGCCACCTTCAAAGATATGTGAACCTGCACACCCCGACCTCTCTGACTTTCTATACTCCAAAGAGTTTTACCATTTACAGTATATTTCCCCTCTATATTAGACCTACCCAAAATGCATGACCTCACATTTGTCCACATTATACTCAATTTTCCATTTCTCTGCAACCTATCTATGTCCTGCTTATCTTCTGACAATCCTTAACACTATCTGCTACTCCACCAACCTTGGTGTCATCCGCAAACATACTAATCAGACCGGCCACATTTTCCCCCAAATCGTTTATGTACACCATAAACAACAGAGGCCCAAGCACCGATCCCTGTGGAACACCACTAGTCACAACCTTCCATTCAGAAAAACACCCTTCTTCTGCTACCCTTTGCCTCTTAGACCCAGCCAATTCTTTATCCATCTTCACACTTCACCTCTGATCCTATGTGACTTCACCTTTTGTACCGGTCTGCCATGAGGCACCTTGTCAAAGTCCATGTAAACAATATCCGCCGCCCTCCCCTCATCGATCATCTTTGTCACCTCCTCAAAAAACTCGATCAATGTGGGAACTATGATTTTAGTTATAGTATATTAAAAAATTGTAAATGTTGAAAATACTTAACCAATTAGGCAACATCTGTCGAGAGAGAAACAGGGTTAACTGTCTCGGCACAGATGCTGCCAGGCATTCTGAGCATTCCCAGCATTTTGTTCTTATTTCGGATTTTCATTATCTTCAGTATTTAAGCTTTTAGTCAGCTTGCCTAATAGCTCCTCCTTTGCCTCAGCACCAACCTTCGCCTGATTATGTGTTTGTGAAGTGCCTTGTTAAAGGTGCTAATACTAACATCAGTTATTTTTTGCTGTTGACTGTTGGAGCTAAAAGTACAGAATTTCTCACATTTAAACCCTTCAAAAAGGGAATGTTGAAAAGTACACTGAGTGCTCTGGAATCCCTTGGTGTTTGAATCAGCAGACAGGATTATGCTTTAATTTATGATGTCAAATACATTCTCCTTCATAAACAAGAAAAGTGAATTTGAAATAATTTAATTTACAATAAGGCAGATGAACTACTTCACAGTTTGATTCCCAGAGATTCCAGTTAGAAAATATGAGGTGACAGAACAGTTGTGACCAGCAATTAGTTTTATTAAATTTGCAACCATTGCTTAAGCTGATTACAGGCTCATTTTAAAAGAAAATTATTGAAGTCATTAATAACATGCAAAGCCTGACCAACCCTGGTGCTCGGAAGAGTCATGCTACCGAGAGATTTCTGCGTTTAAACTATTTTTGATGGAGTCTACTTAACAGCAAATTCTAATACCATAATCTCATGTTTTATTGAAGCATCTTTGCAAACTATTACTCACAGGATTGGTTTTCTCCTTACTTCATCCTCATTTTTTTTCGCTCCTCTCCTGAAAGTGTTAATTCATGTCCGTGTGCATTTCCAAGAATACAGTCACTGACCTCAATGGCAGCAACAGCATGCAGTGCACTTACTGCCTGAGCCAGGAGGAATGATCGGTAATGCGCCAGCTTATTGAAAGATTGGACGGTAAACAAAATGGAAATGCAGCGTGGCAGGGATGTCGAAAGAGGAATTAATTTGGAGTTTGCACATTTTCCCCGTGTTTGCATGGGTTTCGCCCCCACAACCCAAAAGATGTGCATAGGTTAATTGGCCACGCTAACTTGCCTCTTAAGTGGAAAAAATGAATTGGATCATCTAAATTTTTTTTTAAAAGCATTGTCCTGTTCATATTCTTCTGCTTCATATTGTGGTAATAGAGCATTATAAAAAGAGAATGGAATATATTCTTAAATAGGAAAAAAGAGCAGAGTCACAAGAAAGAAGTGGGACTAAATAGGTACTTCTTTCAAAAAATTTTACGCAAATGTTTATCAAAGTCCGCTTAAGGATGGAGAACCATAATTGATTAAAACAGAATATATGTAAATAACACTAACCATAACAAAAAAAGCTAATTTAGAATGGGATCCAGCACTAAGTCCAAAGATGTGCAGGTTGGGTGGATTGGCCATGAAAAATTGCCCTTAGTGTCCAAAATTCTATGATTAACGTAGGACAAAAGTTCGGCACAACATCGTGGGCCGAAGGGCCTGTTCTGTGCTGTATTTCTCTATTCTCGATCTATCTAAGCAGTTAAGAGGAAAAATGGGAATAACATCTAACGGGTATGAGGGAATCTGGGTGTGCAATGTGTTTAGAGCTACAGAAGTGGCAAGGGCATTTTATCAGTCACAGATATGCCCAACTCTGATCAAGTTCTTCAAAAGATATGCAACCACATCTCCCCCTCCCCCCCCCCCAATTCTACATTTGTCTGTGACCGCCCTTGAAAAAACTCAGTTCCAATTCATTTATCAAAATCCTTTCAAAATCCCCATTGCCTAGCTTTTGACCCTCCGTTCACGATGAGAGCTCTGCAACTGCTGCTCTGTTCAATCAGATGTTTAACACTATCTGATCTCCATTGACATTCTCTAACCTTGACCATTTCCCTGCTATGGCAATCATTTTTGCTCCCTTAAAGTCCAAAGGACGCAGATTGAATGGATATGATGGATAAATAATTTAGGGAGTGGCCCACACATAACATCATAAAGAGTGCAGCATTAAGATGGGGAATTTGAGGGGTGGCATGTGGCACAGTGGTTAGCACTGGGACTGCAGCACTGAGGACCCAGGTTCAAATCCCCGCCCTGGGTCACTGTCTGTGTGGAGTTTTCACATTCTCCCCATGTCTGTGTGGGTTTCACCCCCACAACCCAAATATGTGCAGGGTAGGTTAATTGACCATGCTAAATTAATTGCCCCTTAATTAAAAAATAAAAATAATTGGCTACTCTAAATTTAAGAAAAGGATTGGGAATTTGGTGCAAGTGGGAATTCTGTGGTAAGTATTTCTCAGACTGAAATTTAGTTTAATTAAAATTATGCTTTTACAACTCTAAAAGCTGATTAACAGGAAGTGTAGTGGCAGATAACTGTCAATCAGCTGTAAACAGGAGGTGCTAATTAGTGTCAACAGGAAGCTGCGTTCACAGTTATAACTTGGGTGTGACTCAGAAGGTTTCTAAGAAAACAGTATTTTATAAACACAGAGTGGTTTGCAAGTAAAGTCACCATAGCACCAGATGACCATAGGCTGCTTTCCCCTTTGAGGGGTAGAGCTGGCTAGTTGTGATTTAACCTGAGGATCAGCACACCTCAGGTGAGAGCAAAGTTGAGACAACAGGGCCTTCATGAATAATCTCAACTGGTATAGGAAACGAACCCGCGCTGTTGGCCTCGCTCTATCACAAACCAGCTGTCCAGTCAATTGAGCTAGGGTGAATTTTACCCTTTATTTTCTATTCTCTCTGTGTAAGTAAAGGTCCCTGATGACCATAGGCTGCTTTCCCCTTTAAGGGGGAGAGCTGATTGCTGATGATTTAACCTGAGGATCACCACACCTCAGGTGAGGGGCAAGGTTGGGGCCTTCATGAATAACCTCAGCCAGTACGGGAATTGAACCCACACTGCATCACAAAGAGCTGCCCAGCCAAGTGAGCTAAACCGGCCGCCAATTTCAACAGGCTGTGTAAGTCAGGAATTCAGTGCAGATGGGAATGGAGTGCTCCCTTTTCCCTTCCACCTTCAATACATGCAGTATGTGGAAGCTTGAGGCAGGAGGTGTTTAAATATTTTTGGGCACTGTTTTGGACAAGTTAATGCAGGTAACAACAAACTAAAAGAAATATATAAATAATATAACTCAGTTAGGCAAAGCTCTGGCACAGTAGGAAATGCATACGACCTGCTGTTATGGGTGTTTGATGACAGTGAGTCTCTGCCAGTAAACACATCTGCAGTGGTTGATTCTGCCTTGGATTTCTCCAGCTCAGATCCATTGAACTATGCTGTGAGTTGGAGGAACTCCAACCAAAAGGAGGAAGGGCAGTCTCTGGGCAATTGCTCCAAATTTTACTCACACCTTTTAGAGGGGAACAGGGTCAGATTAGAGTTGGTGGAACTGATAGGGTACAGAGTAAGGGGATCTCAGATGAGATCATGAGGAAACCTGGAAACAGATCTGCCTGCCCCTTCTGGCCCCACCCCTTCAGGCTCCTGGCCGCTGACAGTGCCAAACTGGCAGTGGCAACCTGGCTTTGACACTACCAGGTTGGCGATGCCAGGGAGCCAGACATGAGGGCTGCGGAGGCCTCCGAGCACTCTGGCGTGGTCATCGCATCTGGTCTCCAATTTGTGATTCCCACTGGCGCTAGGTGACGCCGATGGTGGGAACATAGCACCTTTCTGGAAGGTTCACACCCTTGCTGGGCATAAACCTGATTATGTCTGCTGGGAGGGCCCAGGAACATTTGTTCGATGCAAACCCAGTTTGAGGCCTATCCTGGAACTTTCTCGACATTGTGGGATTTGTGCCGGGCTCAATAAGGCTGGAAAATCACCCCCTGAATCTTGAATACTGCCTGCAGTTTGGTCTCCACATTTAAGAAGGATGTAAATGCAATGGAGACAGTTGAGAGGAGATTTACAAGATTGATATCTGGAATGAGAGGCTTGCCATAGGAAAAAAGGTTTCACAGACAAGCCCAGCAACTGCTGGCCAATCAGTTTAACCTTATTGGTGGGGAAGCTACTAAAAATGGTAATTTGTGAAAAAAATAATAATCACTTGAGCAAATATGGATTCATTAAGGAAAGCCAGCAAGGATTTGTTAAGGGACAGTGGGTTTGATTAACTTGCTTAGGTTGTTTTATGAGGTAACAGAGAGGGTTGATGAGGGTAATGCTGTTGATGTGGTGTACATGGGCTTTCAAAAGGCATGTGATCCGGTGCCACACAACAGATTTCTGAACAAAGCTAATGCTCATAGAATAAAAGGGACCGTAGCAACATGGATCCAAAACTGGCTGAGTCACGGGAAACAAAGAGCGCTGGTTAATTGACGTTTCTTGAACTGGAGCAAGGATTACAGTTGAGTTCTCGAGTGGTCTGTGTTAGGACCATTGCTCTTCCTGATTTATATAAATTACTTAGAACTTGGTGTAGTGGGCACAATTTCAAAATTTGAGGATGATGCTAAACTTGGAAGTATTATGAACAGTGAGGAGGACACGGTAGAACTTCCAAAAGAAATAGACACGTTGGTGGAATCGACGGACAAAAGGCAAATTTAAAGCAGAGCAGCATGGTGGTGGTGTGTTCATTTTATATAGAGAACACAGGAAGACAACAGATGCTGAGGTGTAAAATTTTAAAGCAAGGAGTAGAAGGAAGGGGCAGCACAGTGGCGCAGTGGTTAGCATTGCTGCTTCACTGCACATTCTCCCCGTGTCTGCATGGGTCTCACCACCACAACCCCAAAATGTGCAGGGTAGGTGGAGTGGCCACGCAAAATTGTCCCTTGACTGGGAAAAAAATTTGGGCACTCTAAATTTATTTTATAAAAGGAGCAGAAGGACTTTGGTATATATGTGCATAAATTATTGAAGGTGATAGGACAGGATAATAAAGTATTTAGCATCCTGGGCTTTATTAAGATGGGTATAGAGTATAAAAGCAAGAATGTTATGTTAAACTTATATAGAACACTGGTTTGGCCCCAACTGGAATATTGCATCCAGTTGGGAGTTTATGGAGGATGTGAAACCATCAGAGAAAACACAGAAACATTCTCTGGAATGGTTCTAGAGATGAGGAATTCAGTTATGTAGATTGACTGGGGAAATTAGGACTGTTTTCCCTGGCGAAGATAAGATTGAAAGGAGATTTGATAGGTGTCTTCAAAATCATGAGGGGTTTGGGCAGAGTAGGAAGAAACTGTTCCCACTGGTCGAGATACTGAGAACCAGAAGGCACAGATCTAAGATGATTGGCAAAAGAACAATAACAACAACATAACAGACATAAAAACATGTTCACGTAGCGAGTGGTTAGGATCGGGAATGCACTGCCTGAGAGTGTGGTGGAGGCAGGCTGATGCACTAGCAATTACGACGAGACGAGAGTAGAGAGTAATCGAGGCTTTATTACGCAGACATGTGTTGCCTCCTACAGCTGCTACCGAATGGCTGCAGCTCGGTGAGCACATATATTTATACTCCGCTTACTGGGCGGAGCCAGCAGGCAGGAATCTACCCCCGTACCTGTAGTACAGGTGCCTTACCGTATTACATCTCATACGTGCACTATATACAACAGTGGTGACTACAACATTCACCCCCTGTTAAAAAAGAGTCCAGCGGGGGTGGTGGAAAACTATTTACATGTAATTGCATTTTTAAAGAGTACAGTTCTGGAAAAGTTCACAAATTCAGGCAGTCGGGTGCCTTGATCCTCCGTTGTGAGCGCCACAGTCCCCCGTGGCGATGCAGGCGCCGGCTTGGTTGCCGTTGACTCCGGGAGCGTGTAATCGTCATCTTCATCCCCGGGTGGAACCAATGGGAGGACGGATCATCCTGGAGTGGGGGCTGTAGTGAGGTGCGCTGGGAGGAGGACGGGTGGCGCCAGGGCAGTTAGGGGGGGGGGGGACCCAGGTAGTGCCAGGTCCCTGAGGGAGACTGTGTATTGGCGGCCATTGGGGGTACGCCACGTAGGCGTACTGCGGGTATGCATGGAGTAGCTGTACCCTTTCAACCAACGGGTCCACCTTGTGGAGCCGCACGTGCTTGCTGAGGAGAACGGGTCCTGGCCTGGAGCTGCCAGCTACGTTGGGAGCGAAACCCCGGAGGTGGACTTCCGTATTGAGGTGGATGAAGCTCTCCGTGCTCCCAGAGTCAAGAAGGCAAGGTGTCTTGTGGCCATGGACTTTCACCATCGTTGTCGCGGTTGCGAGGTTGTGTGGCCGGGACTGGTCGAGCGTGATGGAGATGAGCTGCGGCTGGTTTTGGTGGGCCCTGGGTTGGTCGGCGGCGGTTGCGGGCAATGAGTGGCCCGATGAAGTGCCCGACGAACAGGGGTCCTGAGGCGTCGTCCAAAATGGCGCTGAAGATGGTGGCGTTAAAGATGGCGGCGCCCATGGTCCGCATGAGGTCTGATGGGAGGGGGAGATGGTGGCGCCCATGGGCCGCACGAGGTCTGATGAAAGGAAGATGGCGGCACCCATGGGCCGCACTTGGGTTGCGGGGGCATAAATGGTGGCGCCCACTGTCCGCACGTGGGGGTGCAGGAACAATGGGGCTGGTTACAGCGTCGATCGACCGGGCCTGGAACACTGCAGCGAAATGTCCTTTCTTCCCGCAGGCCTTTCAGAGTGCGTGGCGTTGCCAGGGGTGCTTTGCCCGCAGAAGTAGCACTTGGGCCCCCCAGGGTTGGCTGGCTGCCGCGCGGCACAGGCTTGGGGTTGGCTGGGGGAAGTTGCAGGTGGGGTCCACAATGTCCAGGGGGTCGCTGTGCGGTCGGGGGCGTACGCTTGTACATTACGGGAGGTGACCGTTAGCGAGGTCGCAAATTTCTTGATCGCTGCGAGGTTGAGTGTACCCCCTTCTAAGAGGCACTGGCGGATGTACCCTATGCCCGTAACGAAAGCGTTCCTGATTAGGAGTTCGGAATGTTCATTGGCCGAAACTGCCTGGCAATCGTAGTTCCTCACCAGGGCATCAGGGCACACCAGAAATCTTCCAATGACTCACCGGGGAGTTGTTGCTGCGTGGACAGGAGGTGTCTGGCGTAGAGTGTGTTGGGCGCATCCCAGATAAGAAGAAAGATATCGGAGCTCAGCCGTGTGTACAGGATCTGTAGTTTCTGTGCCTCAGAGGGTGGTTCTGTTGCTGATTCGATGTAGGCTTCAAAGCAAGCTTGCCAGTGGTCGAAAGCCGACTTGGCGTTGTCTGCTTGAGGGTGCAGCTGCAAGTCATCTGGCTTGATGCGAAGGTCCATCGCTGTAAAATCTCTGCGAAATAAATTGATGACTATCAATTACGACGAGTCGAGAGTAGAGAGTAATCGAGGCTTTATTATGCAGACATGTGTTGCCTCCTACAGCTGCTGCCGAAATGGTTGCAGCTTGGTGAGCACATACATTTATACTCTGCCTACTGGGCGGAGCCAGCAGGCAGGGATATACCACCGTACCTGTAGTACAGGAGCCTTACTGTATTACATCTCATAAGTGCACTATATACAACAGTGGTGACTACCACACAGGCTTAATCAAGGCATTCAAGAGGGAGTTGGATTATATGAAAAGAAAGAATGTGCAGGGCTATGGGAAGAAGGGAATGGGAGAATGGCAATGGGTGAATTGCTCCTTCAGACATCCAGTAACAGGCATGATGAGCTGAATGGTATTCTTCAGTTCTGTAACCATCCTGCAATATTATATCACTGTTCCTTCACTGTTGCTGTGTCAAAAGTCTGGAATTCCCCCCTAACAGTATAGTGGGTGCAACTATAGCAGATGGACTCTGGTGGTTCAAGAAGACGGTTTACCAGTATCCTCTGGGCAACAAATGCTTGACCCGCCAGCAATTCTCACACCCCTTGAGTGATCTTTTTTTAAATGGTAGCGGAGGAGGAGCAGCCATAATGGCAAAGGATGAAATCACTTCATGATAAGAGACGACATGGTGAGAGTCAGGCAGGAGGTGGAGTCTTAATTGGTAGAATTAAGAAGTAGAATTTGCTTTAACACTGCAGCATGAGTTGTATTTAGGCCCCGTGGGAGAACTGAAATGATAGATAAATGCTGAGATTAAACAGGCATGAGCAAAGGTAAGATGGTTTCATTTGGGATTTTAATGCAGATTGGGATAAGCAAACTAGCACACTTCAGAAGGCGAGTGCATTTCTTGAGTGTTCAGGCAACATTAAGCATTAGAACTAACAAGGTGAAAGGCAATATTAGATTTAGCAACAAATAGTGAACCAGATTTAGTTAAGAACCTGATGTTGTGTGGACATTCATCTAATAGTGATCATAATATGATCAAGTTCAATGTAGTGTTTGAAGGGGAGGAAGGTGAATGAGCTATCAAAATCTGTGATTTATGTCAGATTGGCTGAGTAGGATGACGCAGAGACTGCCCACTGTAAACCAAGCAAATCTGTTAATAGGTGAAACAACACCTGTGAAAGGTGTTTAAAAAATATAACATTATAAAGATATCCCAAAAGGGCAAGCATTCTACTTGCCCCCAAAAATGCCTGAGACAATTAAAGAGGTCAGAGACAATACAAGACAAGGAAAAATATAGAAAAGTGCAAAATCTAGCACAGATCCTGACAAATGGGTTAGCTACGAAGAGCAGCAAAGGGTGACAAAGCAGATAGTAAGAGCTACAGAAAGGGAGCATGGGAAAAAACTTGCAAGTGATGTCAAAAACAAGAAAAACACTTTTACATTTATATTACGAAAAATGAGTGTTTTCAGAAGGAATGCGAACTTTGCCGATGATAGTAAGAAAATTGAAGACATGCTGAGTTTGCATCCATATTTATGAAGAGCAATGCCTGACATTACAATGAAACTGTAATTGCATCATGGACAGGGACTCAGCAATATTAATATATGCATGATAACAGTAATGGAGAAATTATTGTTTCTAAATGGAGACAAATCCCAAGGCAAGGTTGCTTCCATTGCAGGCTCTTCAAAAGAAGTACATAGGAACATTACAGATGTCCTAGCTATAAGCTTACAGAGTTCTCTGAATCTGGAAACAGTAGCTTTCTATCAGAAAATTGCACTTGTCTCTGTGCTATTTAAGATATATGATAGAAAATAACCGAGGAATGTCTAACATTGGTAGCTCGGAAATTGATAGAATCTTTAATTAAAGATAGGGGGAGTTTGAAAACTTTCAGTTGATCAGAGAGGGCAGGGATTTGCAAAGATAGATCTAACCTGGTGAATCTTATTATATTATCTGAGGTAGTGTCAAGAAGCTCGCTGGTGTTATCTGCAAGGGTATCAGAACTTGGAACACCAGTTCATGGGGGTGAATAGTTTTGTTTTTATAATGGTGTGAGGAGACTTGTGAAACTCCAGTGAGAATAAATAACCCAGTTGGTGTGTAACAATTATTAAAGACAATTTATTAAACCAAAGAAATGATCCACAACACAAACAGGTCTACTCTACTCTAAGACAAATAAAGTACAGGAATTTATACAGAACGTACTCTTTGTTCCAAAATGTCTCTATGATCCCTGAACTCATTAAGATTTCCCTGTTTCCCCAAATACCATCCAAATTAAATAAATCTACAAGTTAAAACCAGCTTACAGTTACCACACAGGGATGATACTCAAATCTGGGAAATGTCTTGTCCTGGTCCTGCAAAGAAATGTAAACTTTCTTTACGAAGGTCGTCTGTATTGCCTTGGCTCTCAGACTTTGAGGCCGTTAGATGTAAAGCTTGGAGCTGAATTCTTTGTAGCCCGACGACAAAATTGTGTTCGGCGACCAGGTGGAATTCCACGCCGAAATCGGGGCCGGTCTGCCATGCTCTGCCCCCTCCAAACTGGCATCATTGTGACATGTGCCGCACGACGTTTCAACGATGTTGACATGTCATCGGCTGGCACACCCGTGATGCTCCGCCCCAATAGGCCGAGTTCCCGATGGCGCAGGCCACTTATGGTCCCAATTGTGCGGGAACCCGGCATGCCGCCGCCGCACTCAGCTGGGATCCATGCCGCTGGCTGGGGGGGGGGGAGCCTTCTGCTAGGGCTGGGGGGACTGGTGAGAGGTGGCTAGGGGGTAGGCTGTGGGGACGTGGTTGGCGGGCTGGGGTCATGCACAGCCATGTTGTACTGCGTGACCGGTGCAGGTCATCAGCCATGCACATGCACGGCCCAGGACCTGGCTAATCTCCGACCATTTTCGGCGCGATCTGCGAGCGTTTCTGGCGGTGCTGGTGAAAGCCCCTTGCCGGTTCCCGAATCGGTGAGAGGTTCGCGCCAGTTTGCTGGTCATAAAACATCACTGGTCCCATGCCAGCGTCGGCACTTAGCCACAAAAATGGAGAATTCCGCTCTTGGTCTTCAGGCTGCCAGCTGGAAACTGGCGTATCTGCTTCTGAGCCTGCTAGGTGTTAACAGGTCTGTTCTACTTCTGAGGCTGTTCGAAATTATACCTGGGTTACACTGTGACTTTGCCTTCTGTGTATTTGGCTGCCTGTCCTTGTCAAATTCCTTGACTCTGGATTTCATTATATGTATATCTCAATAATCTGTCCCATTGTCCAGCTAAACTGTTTCTACTCATAAGCTATGCAATTCTTATTCTTGTCTCAAATTCCTTCTAATCTTGCTACTGGGAGAGTCCATCTCATCTAGCCTTTTGAATACTGGTTACTGCTGTCTCTAGGCAGATTTCTACTTATTGCTGGGCAGACCGTATTCCATTAGGTTTTCTTAAATTGATTTTAATGTCGTTGCTCGGCAAATTCACAACAGGAGGTGACTCAAGTAATGGATAGGGGATGTTATTTATATGGATTTCCATAGGCATTTGATTAAAGTCCTCCTTAAAGGATTGTTAGCCAAAGTTGAAACTAATGGAATAGAAGACAAATTATTGACCTCATTAGGGAACTGACTGGACAGAACAAGATAGAGTGTATGGATAACAAGTAGGTTTCTAACTGGCAGGATGTGATAAGTGGTGTCCTAGAAGAATCTATGTTGGGGCCTCAATTATTTGCCATATTCATTAATAACAGATATGGGGGTAGAAAGCCAGATACCAAATTTACCAATGATCCAATGATCGTGAGCACTGTAAGCAATAAAAATGGAAGTATAAAATTACAAAATAAATTGATGTATTAAGTGAGTAAGTTGTGCAAATTTCAATATTGGCAACTGTGAGATCATCCCCTTTAAATCTAGAGCAAATAGAACAATCTTTCTGAATGGAAAGAGCTAGAAACAGCTGAGGCCAAAAGACACTTAGGAGTCCAGGTATATAGATCATTAAAAGGTCATGAACAAGTACAGAAAATAATCAAGAAGGCAAAAAGAATGCAGGTCTTGATATCTACAGAATATAATAAAAGGAGGAAGAAACCATGCTTTAGCTGTACAAAGTCCCGATTAGACCACACCTGACGTACTGTAGGCACCACACAAGGTTTCTCAGAATGATACATGGCCTGCATAGGTTAATCCATGAGGAGGGATTAAACAAACCTGACATGCATTCCCTGCAATTAATAATAATCTTTATTATTGTCAGAAGTAGGCTTACATTAACACTGCTATGAAGTTACTGTGCAAAGCCCTCAGTCGCCACATTCCGGCGCCTGTTGGGGTACACAGTGGGAGAATTCAGAATGTCCAATTCATCTAACAATTCATTTTGGGGCTTGTGGGAGGAAATCGGAGCACCCGGAGGAAACCCACGCAGATACGGAGAGAACTTGCAGACTCTGCACAGACAGTGACCCAAGCCAGGAATCGAAACTGGGACCCTGGTGCTGTGAAGCAACAGCGCTAACCACTGTGCTACCATGCCTTATGAGGTAATTTGATTGAAGTTTTCAATACATAAAGAGGAGCAGATAGGATAGATAGAAAGATACTGGGCGGAATTTTCCCCCAAAAATAGCAGTGTGAGTCAGAAAAGCGACGTGTTCGTCCCCTGTCAAACAGGTGGGTATCCCAGTGAGATCTTCACACACTTTGCCATTCTTATGAAGGGGGCATGTTTTACGCCAGCACTGTGAAGGGTTTTACCTAAATAGAGATCTCAAGATGAAGGTAAAGACCACTCCCAGGGTTGTTTTTCTTAATAAATTTAGGAGTACCCAATTATTTTTTTTCAATTAAAGGGCAATTTAGCATGGCCAATCCACCTACCCTGCACATCTTTTTGGGTTGTGGGCGTGAGACACATGCAGACATGGGGAGAATGTGCAAACTCCACACACAGTGACCCAGGGCCAGGATTGAACCCGGGTCCTCAATGCTAAGTGCCATTGGCAGCAGTGCTAATCACTGCGCCACCATGCTCCCAGGGTTGTGGAAGGAAAGGCAGAGACTCCAGATGGAGTTTGGGCTAGTTTCGATGGGAAGGCGGTGGGCAGCTGCGGACGACCAGAGGGTCAGTGTATGAGTACGTGGAAAAGGTGAATAGGATGTTGGCTCACCAGTTGAAAAAGCAGGAGGCGCCGAGGGAGATTAGTAGAGTTAGGCAAGATAAGGGTAAGGTAGTGATGGCACTGCTTGGGATGTTAACCATGTAAGAAAGCAGGCTGCAAGGCTTCACAGACCCACCTCGACCCTCATCCTGGGGTGATCCCTGACCTGGCACCTCCAACCGAGCTGAAGCCCCCAATTGCCATTTCCCATGAAGGACCCCCCCCCCCACCCCCCACAGAATTTGGCGAGCGACTGCAGTGCTTTTGTGCTCCCTGGAGGTAAGTCGAGTGGAGTACTCATCTTCTTCCTCCCTCTTGGAGTTCATCACCCCTAGTCCATGCTTGTAAGGAGCAGGTGCCCGGCTGACATCCCGCTGGAAGGTTCCGTGAAGCCGGAACATCTGACTTCAATCTCGTTAATGAGTTTGAAATTCATTCAGATGTATTTAAATCCGATTCTCACTCCTTCTGGGCAAGATCGGGTTTGTGCCAGTGGGAAGAGCCCGGGAAGAGTGAAAATTGTTTTGCGCCTGCCACAAATTCGGTTTTAGGCCTTGAGTCAAATTTTCCTGACATAGCGGGATTTGCGCGAGGAGCAACCTGGCCATAAAATTGCCCCAACTATTTCTACCAGAGAGCATAATGTAAAAATTGGAACCAGAGTCCTCTCAGGAGCAGAGTTAGGAAACACTCTGTGCAAAAGCTGGTAGAAGTTTGGAATTCTTTTACAAATGACAATTGAAGCCAGATCAATTGTTAATCTTAAAATTGAGGTTGATATATTTTTGTTACGCAAAGATATTCTGGGATCTGGGGCAAATCTTGTAGGTCAGCCGTGATGTTATTGATTGACAGAACAGGCTTGAGGGGCTAATTGGCCCATTCCTGTTCCTATATTCCTAGCTGTTCACCACTGGATCTAGCTGGAGCACATAAAGCACTTTCGGATCCTGCACGCGTCTACCAAAACTGTTCACTGTTACAGGATCATCCTGGAATGAAAGGATACCTCCAACTTCTTTTTCCCACTGAGACCAACATTCCTGAATATGCTGTCACCTCTCAAATCTGAGCCCATCTTTCCTGGAGTTCCATGCTTTAATCCAGCCGATCAGATTTCAGTAACCCTGCCACTGTATCGAAGCAGCTCTTCTCAAAGTTACAAATTACAATCTATGGTATTGTAAAAAAGGTGAACTATCCCTCCTTTGGCCTTTTTGACCTCTCTGTAACCTATGGCAAGGTCGACCTTGCCACCTTCCTCCAACCTTGGCAGCATGGTAGCATTGTGGATAGCACAATCGCTTCACAGCTCCAGGATCCCAGGTTCGATTCCGGCTTGGGTCACTGTCTGTATGGAGTCTGCACATCCTCCCCGTGTGTGCGTGGTTTCCTCCGGTTGCTCCGGTTTCCTCCCACAGTCCAAAGATGTGCAGGTTAGGTGGATTGGCCATGATAAATTGCCCTTAGTGTCCAAAATTACCCTTAGTGTTGGGTGGGTTTACTGGGTCATGGGGATAGGGTGGAGGTGTTAACCTTGGGTAGGGTGCTCTTTCCAAGAGCCGGTGCAGACTCGATGGGCCGAATGGCCTCCTTCTGCACTGTAAATTCTATGATTCTAACCTCGTCGGGCTAGCTAGGAACACAGTCCCCTGGCTCCAGTCTAACCTATCTCACCAGAGAATAACTCACAGTTGCTTCTGTACCATTACCTCTGGTATTCCATAAGGACCTATCCTTGGCCTCCCCCACTTCTCAACTACACGTCTTTTTTTTCCTAATCTGTATTGTTTTCCTTTTACATAGAGGTTTTATTCAACTTTTGTTTAGTTTTGCAATATTTTGAAATATTCTCACTGTAAAATTAAGAACTGTCAGGTCACATTATGCAATTTATTGAGAAGCAATTTAGAGTTGATTATCTGAGACTTCTGGTGACTGGAGCTATTGTTTACCTTTACAGGCAGATTGCTTGTGACATTAATGATTCTTCAGTGAGTAATCCAAATGAAGATGCACAATTCCTTTAAACTTATTCACGCATGGCTAAAGTGCAATGCAATCAGTTGACTTGGTTCAGTTTGCACATTTTATACGGTCCTCAGAACGATTTGATTTTTATGGTTTTATTTTTCACTTGTCAGAATGAGGGATGCCAGTATTAAGTAATGGTACTTCTATCCTTATTGAACAGTCTATATTATGTTAGAAATGGATGTAAACTTGATACATTTGCCATTCTTAAATGTTACCCATCCATTGCTTGTGGGAAGTGCGAATGTGCTGATATGGGTTGATTAGAGGATTTGGCTCATCATGATGTCGGACAGGTGAATAACCTACAAGCAACTAATACCCTGGAATCAATTGGCATTGGAGCAGCAATTTAGAGTGTTGCTAGGTATCATCCGCGGAAATGCACCTCAACTGGAATCAAAGCAGCACGGTAGCACAGTGGTTAGCACAGTTGCTTTACAGCTCCAGGGTCCCAGGATCGATTCCCGGCTTGGGTCACTGTCTGTGCGGAGTCTGCACGTTCTCCCCGTGTTCTCTCCAGTTTCCTCCGGATGCTCCGGTTTCCTCCCACAGACCAAAAATGTGCAGGTTAGGTGGATTGGCCATGATAAATTGCCCTTAGTATCCAAAAAGGTTGGGTGGGGTTACTGGGTTACTGGGATAGGGTGGAGGCGAGGGCTTAAGTGGGGTGCTCTTTCCAAGGGCCGCTGCAGACTCGATGGGCTGAATGGCCTCCTGTACTGTAAATTCTATGATTCTATGAAAGCCTTGAGGAGAATAGGGCTAAGTGAAAATTAGAAAATGCTAGGTTTGATTGAATTTTTTGAGGAGGTGACTAGGTGTATAGATGAGGGCAGTGCAGTTGATGTAATCTACATGGACTTCAATAAGGCTTTTGACAAGATCCTGCACAGGAGACTGATCAATAAGATAAGAGCCCATGGGATCCAGGGAGATTTGCAAATTGGATCTAAAATTAGCTTTAGGTAGGAGGTCGAAAGTTGTTTTTGTGACTGGAAGCCAGTGCTATACCATAGGCATCAGTGCTGGGTCCCTTGCTGTTTGCAGTTGTGCATTAATGAGCTCGATGGGAATGTGGAGATGGGAATAAGTTCGCAGATGACACAACAATTAGTGATAGTGAGGAGGAAAGCTTTAGATTACAGGACAATATAGACAGGCTGGACAGATGGTCGGAACAGTGGCAAATGGAGTTTGACCCTGACAATTGTGGGATGATGCATTTTGTGAGGAGTGACAAAGCAAGGGAATACACAATGAACAGTAGGACGTTAGAAATTACAGACGACCAGAGGGACCTTGGGGTGCATGTCCATAGATCCCTGAAGGCAGCACGACAGAGAGATAGTGCCATGGTGCAACGTCAACAATGTCTCCCTCAACATCAGAAAAACTGAGGAGCTGGTCATTGACTTCAGGAAGCAAAGTATCGTACACACCCCTGTCTGCATCAATGCAGCTGAGGTGGAGATGATTGACAGCTTCAAATTCCTAGGCGTGCACATCACCAACAATCTTTCCTGGTCCACCCACGTTGACACTACGACCAAGAAAGCACAGTGAAAAAAAGCACAAGAAAAAACAGTGCCTATACGTCCTCAGGAAACTATGGAAATTCGTCATGTTCACATTGACTCTTACCAATTTTTACAGATACACAATAGAAAGCATCCTATCTGGCTGCATCACAGCTTGGTATGGCAATTGCTCGGCAGTAAGATGGGAAGAAACTACAGAGAGTCGTGAACACAGCCCAGTCCATCACACAAACCCACCTCACATCCAATTACTTTGTCTACACCTCCTGCTGCCTTGGGAAAGCGGGCAGCATAATCAAAGACCCCTTCCACCCGGGTTATCCTCTCTTCCAACCTCTTCAATCGGGCAGGAGATACAAAAGTCTGAGAACCAGCAGTAACAGATTCAAAAACAGCTTCTTCCCCGCTGTTACCAGACTCCTGAGTGACCCTCTTATGGACTGAACTGATCTTCTCTACTGAACATACATACACTCCGTATGCTTCACCCGATGTCTGTGTGCATGTATTTACATTGTGTATCTATCATATGTCCTATGTTTTTCATGTATGGAATGATCTGTCTGGACTGTACACGGAACAATACTTTTCACTGTGCCTCAGTATACGTGACAATAAATCCAAATCCAATTTAAGAAGTATTTAGATGAGCACTTAAAACACCATAGCATACAAGGCTATGGACCGCGTACTGGAACATGGGATAAGAATGGATAGGTGCTTGATGACCGACACAGACACAGTGGGCTGAAGGGCCTCTTTCTGTATTGTAAAACTCTATAGGGCGAGATTCTCCGCAAATGCGGAGAATCGTAAAGGCTGCATGGGACAGGCCGTGAACCACGGCAGCCTTCACGCCCACTTCCGGGGCCGATTCTCCCCCCGGGCGGGGCTAGGGGGCGCGGCCCCGTGCGTCATGGCGGCGCGGCCTTGACGACGGTCATCAAGGCCGCACGGCAAGCATCACGCCGGCTGACGCGGCCGATGACGTCAGCCGTGCATGCGCAGGTTGGACAACGGCAACCCGCCAACATGCTCAGTTGGCGTCTTTTCGTCGAGCGGCAATTCGTGGCGTGGGTCGGGCGTGGGTGGGGGGAGAATATTGGGAGGGCGTGAAAAATGTCGGGAGGCCCTCCCGCTATTCTCCCACCCGGTGTGGGGGGGCGGAGAATTGCGCCCGTCTCTATGGCCGGAACGTTGCAGCTGTTCACACCCATGCCACGGGTTTCCCCGCGTCTAGGGGTGCATTCAACGGAAAACCCTGTTGACAACGGTGGGATCGTCTGAAATTCACTGCGATTTGAGCGGTAAATCTTACCCAATTAATCAAAAGAGATATTCTGTGCACATTTTTAACTGGATACTTGACCAAAGCAATGATACAGTTTTCAGTATCCAACTGTCAGGATTCAGCCCACCTAGTTATCACTGAGTTTATGAGACAGCTGAACCATGTTGTTTCTTATCGTGTAATAGCTTCCAGGTACTAAAAATATCCGGCAAGACGAGATAGAGGTCAGGTGAATTGATGTTGGAAGTGAGGGTGTACTTGTTTTTGCAGCTCTGTTGCGGTGCTTCTATTAATCATTATCTGCTTCTCTCTATACCAGGGGCTGTGGCAAACTCTCAGTCATGCTACACTCTAATTGGAAGATTGTACTTCATTTGTCTGTCATTTCTACAATAATTTTTTAAAATATATTTTTTTAAATTTAGAGTACCCAATTAATTTTTTCCAATTAAGGGGCAATTTAGCGTGGCCAATCTACCTCGCCTTGGGTTGTGGGGCGAAACACACGCAAACACGGGGACAATGTGCAAACTCCATACAGTGACCCAGATCTGGGACCTCGGCACCGTGAGGCAACAGGGCTAACCCACTGCGCCACCGTGCTGCCCATTTCCACAATGATAGGCAAAAAGTGAAATACTGCAGGAACTGGCAATGTGAAGACAGGAATAGAAAAAAAGTTACTCAGAGACGTTGAAGTCAAGTCAGCTGACTTCTCAGATTAAGACAATTGCTTCATCTGTGAATCTGTCTTTACACCTGAAATGTTGAATAGCAGACATTGGCTGGGATTCTCCGAAAATGGGGCTATGTCCACACGCCCGCCGGAAAATGGGTGCGAATCAGTCCAGATCGTTTTAAAGACGTCCAGAGTGTGTTCCCGGTTTTAAGGGGGATAGGAGGGCCCCAGCACGTGCTGCGCAGCTCCTGCCGCCGATACGGGGCCCTGCACTTCCAGCCGCGAGTCCGCCCTTGCGCGCGGCGGCTGTTTTCGTGCCGGCTCCCGCGCAACATGGCGGAGCCACACAGTGAGTCGGCGCAGAAGATAGGCCCCTCCCCCCCGGATTGCGCGAGCCCGCCGATCGGTAGACCTCGATAGCGGGCCTGTCTGGCATGGAGGCACTGCCCCAGAGTCTGATCCCCCCACACCCCTAACAGAACAGCCAGTGCGGCCACGGGTCCGAGCTCTCGCTGGGTGAAACCATATGGAAACCACACCGGTGGAACTCAGCCGGTCAATCGCAGAGAATCGCTGCAGGGGCCGCTTTCAACGGCCCCCGAACGGTGCCGCGCAAGCGCGGCTGGGGGAAATTCTCAGGTCGTTGGAGAATCGCGTCTCGGCATCACGGGTCTGAGACCCCATTCTCCGCCCCACGCCGAATTCGATTTTGTCGCAGAGGCCCACAGAATCCCGAGCTGTATTTTCACACTGGTTCTTGTTGGGGGCTCCACTGTAGCCCAGTTGTTAGCACTGTTGCTTCACAGCTCCAGGGTCCCAGGTTTGATTCCTGACTTGGGTCACTGTCTGTGTGGTGTCGGCACGTTCTCCCCGTGTCTGCGTGGGCTTCCTCTGGGTGCTCCAGTTTCCTCCCACAGTCTAAAGATGTGCAGGTTAGTTGGATTGGCAATGCTAAATTACCCATGGTGTCCAAAGAAAAGGTTGGTGTGGTTACTGGGTTACGGGGAAAGGGTGGAGGTGTGGGCTTAAGTAGGGTGCTCTTTCCAAGGGCCAGTGCAGACTTGACAGGCCAAACGGCCTCCTTCTGCACTGTAAATTCTATGATCTATTCTATGAAGGTTTCCTTTTCCAGATGTATTTTTACAAAAACTGATCCTAAATGAAGGAGACTGAGCTCCTCACTCGTGGTGAGATAGATTTCCCCTGGCACAGGTTTATTGCAAATATTACTTTCCACTTATCAGCTTTTTGGATGGAACCTTTCCTGAAAGGGAGTGTTGTTGTTTGACAGCCCCTTTGCTGGATTGCCTAGCAGCAGGAGATGAGAAATGATGATACACAGCAGGTGGACAATTGGTCAATCTTTTCTGCATTATTTAATGATGCAGGAAATCACCTTGGGAGCAAAACCTGGCCTGCACCTGAAAATGGGCGAGAGAATCGCAATGCAGGATTTACCTGTTCCTTCTGATGGAGACAGCACAGAAACTTTGTAATGAAATTTAACGAAAGCATGCATGCAACCCAGCACTGAACAACCTGTTGAGTGGCTTCATGCATCAGTAGATGAGTGTACGGCTAGCGTCATTTAAAACCAGACAGCACTTCCGAAAGGAAAAGTGCATTCTGGATGTAGTAAGTGCTGGGGAAGAATGACCTACAGAACGAATGGTTATAGTGTGACAGGGCAGAAATCGTGCCCCAAGCTTCTCTGGCACAGCACCTGAACCCTTGATGCATAAGATGGACGGAGGGAAAGAGGCATTCTATTCACGGGAGGACACCCCAGTCAAACATTGTGAATGCAGTGGGACCACATAGCTGACCTGGTCATTGCCAGCAGTCTAGCCGCAAGGAAAAGCTCAAAGGGGAATCATCAAGGGTGATTAGTTGCCTTTTGTATCTAATACGATGGTTTGTTGGATAACGTTTGTTTGGAACCTTTGTTTGTGGTGGCTGTTAATTCAGCACTGTATTGATCTGTTCCTGATAAGTATTGATCAGGAACAGACAGAAGGTAAGGTGTGAGATTTTTTTGAATGGGGAATTGGTGTTATGTTCACAGGCACTCCAGTTGAATGAACCAATCATGGGCAATCGTACCAGAGAGGGGAGATATTGGTTGACTCCCCCATTCCTCCTTAGTTGCTCACCATTCTCTTAATGGCAAAGGCTGTGCTATTAAGATGACGAGATTTTACAGGGTGGGGCCAATCACAATGCGTCATGATACGTGCTTTGGAAAGTACTGCAATGTTCGTCCAGAGTGGCCCAGGCAAATGAAGTTTTGCTTAAGCAACCGCAATCAACCACTGGCCAATGACCAGTTCAGTGACAGACCTTGCAGCAGTGCAGCTCCCAATGATATACATTATGGCCCGGAGCCATGAGCCAGATTGCCAGAAGGTAGCTGTGAAAAAGTTCACTTTCGCTGCCACCAGCAATGCTGTCTTCACTCTGCTTTTACACTGAAAGAGGAGACAGTGAGCACTCCTTAAGTGAAGCAGAGGTGTTTCACACTGAAGTTAAGGTGAGAGAATTGCTCTCTGAAGACTCTGAATGGACATGATCTCCTGCTGAGAGTTCAGCCCTTCATCCTTTTCCCCTCTTTGAAAAGCTTGTCCTCCTCTGTGTCACCTTGGTTCATTCTCCACATCATGCTGCAGACCACAAGGGTTGGATATCACAGCACCATGACTGGGAGCAAGAGTACTGAACAGAAGCTTTGAAGTCAGAGCCTTTCACCATCTGCCACATCACTCCCTAAAGACATCAACAGCTTTAAATCATAGCGCAAACCACCAAACACTTCCACTCGCTCAGTAACAGCTAAGAGAAATCATCCAGCAACTAACCTGTTAGTCGTTGAAGATCTCTTTGAATAGCACTATTAGTTAGCTGCTGAATAACTGTTCAGCTGTGCAAGGTTAAGAAAAGTCATCAGCTATAGTGGCAGATGGCATCTCTACAGTCTAATCAGTATTAATCTCTGACTGACATCATGATCAGCCTATTCTGCATATTTCCGCTGTCCGCAATTACATCTGGTGCAGCCCACACCAGAAATATGCATGTGCAATGTGGAGCCATTTTAGACCCAAAATGGCAGCCATAATGTCAAAAATACGGATACTACAACATCCGAACTTTGCAGTCAAAGCACCTTGATGTCATGTCAACTCAGTACCTGTTAATCCCCAATTCATGGGACACTGATTTTTACCTTAAAAGTTCTGATCGCATTGATCTCTGTCGGTCAAGAGGGAGTAAGACTTTATTAGAAAAAAAATCAGAATAAATCCATCAACAAAATCCATCAGCCAGTAGCCATCTGCAAAGACAAATTCAATCAAAAATCAAACTGGATTATGGAGTATTGATCAATGATTTCAGGGGTTATCGGGTATTGGTTAATGATTACAGGTGGATTATGGAGTATTGATCAGTGATTACAGGTGGATTATGGAGTATTGATCAGTGATTACAGGTGGGTTATCGAGTATTGATCAATGATTACAGGTGGATTATGGAGTATTGATCAATGATTTCAGGTGGGTTACCAGGTGTTAATCAGTGATTACAGGTGGGTTATCGAGTATTGATCAATGATTACAGGTGGGTTGTCGGGTATTAATCAGTGAATACAGGTGCATTATCGGGTATTGATCAGTGATTACACGGGATTACAGGTAGGTTATTGAGTATTGATCAATAATTTCAGTGATTATAGGTGGTTTAATGGAGTATTGATCAGTGATTACAGGGAGATTATGGAGTATTGATCAATGATTACAGGTGGATTATGGAGTATTGATCAGTGATTACAGGTGGGTTATTGAGTATTGATCAGTGATTACAGGTGGATTATCGAGTATTGATCAGTGATTATAGGTGGATTATGGAGTATTGATCAGTGATTATAGGTAGGTTATGGAGTATTGATCAGTGATTACAGGTGGGTTATGGAGTATTGATCAGTGATTGCAGGTAGATTATCGAGTATTGATCAGTGATTACAGGTGGATTATCGAGTATTGATCAGTGATTACAGGTGGATTATCGAGTATTGATCAATGATTTATGTGGGTTATCAGGTGTTAATCAGTGATTACAGGTGAGTTATCGAGTATTGATCAATGATTTCAGATGGATTATTGAGTATTGATCAGTGATTACAGGTAGGTTATCGAGTATTGATCAATGATTTCAGATGGATTATTGGGTATTGATCAGTGATTACAGGTGGATTATCGAGTATTGATCAATGATTACAGGTGGGTTATCGGGTAGTAATCAGTGATTACAGGTGCGTTATCAAGTATTGATCAGTGATTACACTGGATTACAGGTCGGTTATTGAGTATTGATCAATAACTTCAGTGATTATAGGTGGTTTATGGAGTATTGATCAGTGATAATAGGTAGATTATGGAGTATTGATCAATGATTACAGGTGGATTATGGAGTATTGATCAGCGATTACAGGTGGGTTATTGAGTATTGATCAGTGATTACAGGTGGGTTATTGAGTATTGATCAGTGATTATAGGTGGATTATGGAGTATTGATCAGTGATTACAGGTGGGTTATGGAGTATTGATCAGTGATTACAGGTGGATTATCGAGTATTGATCAGTGATTATAGGTGGGTTATCGAGTATTGATCAGTGATTATAGGTGAATTATGGAGTATTGATCAGTGATTACAGGTGGATTATGGAGTATTGATCAGTGATTATAGGTGGATTATGGAGTATTGATCAGTGATTACAGGTGGGTTATCGAGTATTGATCAGTGATTACAGATGGATTATGGAGTATTGTTCAGTGATTACAGATGGATTATGGAGAATTGTTCAGTGATTACAGGTGGATTATGGAGTATTCATCAGTGATTACAGGTGGATTATCGAGTATTGATCAGTGATTACAGGTGGATTATCGAGTATTGATCAGTGATTACAGGTGGGTTATCGAGTATTGATCAGTGATTACAGGTGGATTATGGAGTATTGATCAGTGATTACAGGTGGGTTATGGAGTATTGATCAGTGATTACAGGTGGGTTATCGAGTATTAATCAGTGATTACAGGTGGGTTATGGAGTATTGATCAATGAATTCAAGTGGGAAGGACTTCCAATGGCGACCATGAGGGAGTAGATCGCACATTTGGTGGCTCCCGCTCTGACTAGACATTCAGACCTATCCCCTCGGCTGTTTGCACTTTTAAGCGCTGGATTTGAAGAAACAGTGAACAAGTGTTTGGTGTATATATTGGTTTATGGAACAGAGAGCCCAAAGGGATCGAATCGGAAGAAACAAAAAGTCAGGGTCGAGCTGGGTGTTGGCTGCAGCAGCGGACAAGGTGGCTGGTGTCCAGACCCCGGGGCTTCGACCCAACCATCAACGGAGGAGCTGATGCAGGTCATCCGGGAAGGCTTCGCCAGACAGAAATGGGAATGTCTGGGCCCGATTAAGGAAACGGTGGAGAGGATGTAGCGGAAGCTACATGCCCAGGACAGGGCGATCCAGAAACTGGAGAAGGCGCTAGCTGAACACGAGGAACACCAGACGGCGGTGGAGATGGAGTTGGGGATGCTGAGGGACCGGCAAAAAAGGTTGCTGGAACAGGTAGAGGTTTGGCAGAATCTAAGGATTGTTAGCCTCCCGGAGGAGGCAGAGGGGGCTGATCCCAGGGAGTTTGTGGCAAACATGTTCCAGAAGCTGCTTGGAGATGGGGCTTTCCCCCGACCATTGAAGGTGGATCGGGCGTACAGTACGCTGGCGAGGAACCCACGGCAGGGAGACTCCCCTCGGGCGATGGTGGTCAGGTTCCATAAATACCTGGATAAGGAGCTTATTCTCCAATGGGCCAAGCGTATGCGGAGCTGTAAGTGGGACAACAGCATTTTGCGGGTGTACCAAGATCTAAGTGTGGAGGTGGCCAAGAGGAGGGCAGGCTTTAATCAAGTCAAGTCGATCCTGTTACGTTTGGTCTGTTGTACCTGGTGTGACTTTGGGTTACGTATGAGTCGCCCGAGGTCGCTATGGAGTTTGCCAGGAAGAAAGGACTGGTGCCAACGTGAGAACATTCTGCTCTAAGTTTGAGAAACTGTTTTTCCTGCTCGTTTCAAATGCTGTTTGCACTGATTTATTCGTTTGTTGGCTTTTCTCGTCGATAATTGCGTTGTGTTTAAGAAGGGGAAAGTAGTTTAAAAATTATTCAATTTCGGTGGGTTTTCTGTGTTGTGAGGGGGATGGTGGTGGGGATTTTTGACTTTGTATTATTTTGAGTGGTATTACTTTGATTTGTATTATGGCGAGAGTTTGGCTTTCTTTTTCTTTATACTGACTTTGGGTGGCGTCTGTTTCTTAAAGGGGGCGGCCATCGGGGCTGGGTTGATGAGGGCGATGGTTTTGAGGGACGGGGGAGGGCAGGTAGGCAACAATAGGTGGGAGACATGCTGGCGCCGGAGCCGCGGGCCACTAGGCTAGATGGGTAAGCTAGTCTGTGGGAGCGCAGTGGGGGGGGGGTATACAATCAGATTAGGGATGGGGTTAGGTTACAGAGTGTTGTTGCTGGGGGGAGGGGGAGGGGTTGCTTGGCTGACAAGGGAAGGATTTGATTTTAGAAATGGAGAAGAGGTCGGGGATGGGCGCTGCCGGGATGCGGGGCTACAGAGGCGCGGGGCAGGGGCTGGGGGCAGGCCCAGGAAAGGGGATGGCTGACCGGCAAGGGGGGGGGGTGCGGTGCCCCCCAACTAAGCTGGTTACGTGGTACGTTAGAGGGCTAAACGGGCCGGTGAAGAGGGCTAAAGTGTTCGCGCATCTGAGGGCTTTAAAGGCGGACGTGATAATGTTGCAGGAGATGCACCTGAAGGTAGCGGACCAGATCAGGTTGAGGAAGAGCTGGGTTAGTCAGGTATTCCACTCAGGGATAGACGCTAAGACCAGGGGAGTCGCGATTCTGGTGAACAAGCGGGTGCAGTTTGAGGTGGGGAGTATTGTTTCGGATGGGGAGGTCACTACGTTATGGTTAGCGGTAAGCTGGAAGGGAGGAAGGTGGTCCTGGTCAACATATATGTGCCAAACTGGGATGATGCGGATTTCATAAAGAGGGTGCTGGGGAAGATACCTGACCTGGATTCCCACAAGCTGGTTATGGGAGGGGACTTCAATACAGTTATGGATCCAGGCCTGGACCGGTCGTGCGCAAAAACAGGCAGAGTGTCAGCATTGGGGAAAGAGCTGAGGGAGTTCATGGAGCAGATGGTGGGGACCGATCCATGGAGGTTTGGTAGGCCGACAGGGAAGGAGTTTTCCTTCTTCTCGCACGTTCATAGGGTCTACTCCCAGATCGATATTTTTATACTGAGTAGGGATCTACTGACAGGGGTGGTGGATGTGCAGTATTCAGCCATCACCATTTCTGACCATGCCCCTCATTGGGTTGAACTTCAGGTGAGTGAAGAGAGCTTCCAGCGTCCCCAGTGGAGGCTGGATGTGGGACTGCTGGTGGATGAAGTGGTGTGTGGGAGGGTGAGGAAGTGTATACAAAACTACCTGCACAGCAACGATATGGGGGAAGTCTCAGCAGTGGTGGTGTGGGAGGCGCTCAAGGCTGTGGTGAGAGGGGAGCTGATTTCAATCCGGGCTCACAGGGACAAGACGGGCAGGGCAGAAACGGACCGACTGTTAGCGGAGATCCTACAGATTGACAGGAGGTATGCGGGGACCCCGAGTGCGGAGCTCTTGAGGGGACGGAGGAGGCTGCAGGCGGTGGGGTGGTGTCCACGGGTAAGGCAGTAGAGCAGCTCAGAAAGGTGAGGGGTTTGGTATATGAACATGGAGAGAAAGCCAGCAGGATGCTGGCTCAGCAGCTCAGAAAGAGGGAGGCGGCTAGGGCAATAGGTAAAGTGGTGGAGGGAGGCGGTAACTCGGTAGAGGATGCGACGGGTGTGAACAGGGCTTTCAAGGACTTTTATAGCAAACTCTATAGCTCAGACCCCCCCCCCCCCCTCCCCCCCACGGGGCCGGAGGGGATGAGACGCTTCTTCCCCTGCCATTCCCAAAAGTGGGCAAGGAGCTAGTAGAAGGGCTGAGCGCTCCGATCAGAGGTGAGGAGATATTAGAGGGCTTAAAGGCCATGCAGTCAGGTAAGGCCCCGGGGCCGGATGGGTACCCGGTGGAATTTAATAAAACGCTCTCCGGGATATTGGGGCCGCTGCTGGTCAAGGTTTTTAATGAGGCAAGGGACAGAGGGGTGCTGCCCCAGACGATGTCGCAGGCTACCATCTCCTTGATTTTAAAACGGGACAAGAACCCGGAGTTGTGTGGGTCTTATAGGCCGATTTCACTTCTTAATGTGGATGCTAAACTGCTGGCAAAGGTTTTGGCCACTAGGATTGAGGATTGTGTGCCGAGTGTTATTAGGGAGGACCAAACAGGGTTTGTTAAAGGTAGGCAACTGGGGGCGAATATAAGAAGATTGCTCAATATGATCATGATGCCCCCGGAAGGAAAGGAGGTGGAGGTAGTGATGGTTATAGACGCGGAGAAGGCATTTGACCGGGTAGAGTGGGACTACTTATGGGAGGTGCTGGGATGGTTTGGATTTGGGTTGGGTTTCATCGACTGGGTCAGGCTGTTATATCAGGCCCCGGAGGCGAGTGTGAGGACAAACAGGATGACTTCCGACTATTTTAGACTGTACCGGGGGACGAGACAGGGGTGCCCCCTCTCCCCACTGCTGTTTGCGCTCGCTATAGAGCTGCTGGCAATTGCTCTGAGGGCTTCAGGGGTTTGGAGGGGGCTGGTTCGAGGGGGGGGGGGGGGGTGGAGCATAGGGTTTCATTGTACGCAGATAACCTGCTTTTGTACGTTTGGACCCGATACCTGGGATGGATGTAATCATGGCGACCCTGGGGGAATTCGGCCGGTTTTCGGGGTATAAATTGAATATGAGAAAAAGTGAAATGTTTGTAGTCCAAGAGAGTGGCCAAGGTGACCGGCTGAGGGAGCAGGGCCGGCCCAAGGTACCGGCAACTCGGGCAGTCGCCCGGGGCGCCATGTGCTAGGGGGCGCCAGAGACTCGGGTCCCGCGCATGCGCAGTTGGGCCGGTGCCAACCAGCGCATGCGTGGTGGCCGCCCTCCCCCAGGGCGGCCCCCTCCGCCCCCCCCCGCTCCCGCCCCCTCCGTCCCCCCGTCCGCCCCCGGCCCCGCCACCGGCCTCGGCCCCCCCCCCCCCGGCCCCCCCCGCCCCCCCCGCCCCCGCCTCGGCCCTGCCCCGCCCGCCTCGCCCCCCCCCCCCCTCCCCCCCGAGGGCGCTGAAGTTCAGCTTGCCCGGGGCCCCAGCAACCCTAGGGCCGGCGCTGTGAGGGAGCTGCCATTCTGGTTAGTTGGGGACAGTTTCAGGTACCTGGGAATACAAGTGGCGTGGGATTGGGGTCGACAACACAAGGTGAACCTGTTCCGGCTGGTAGATCAGATGTGAGGGGAGTTCTGGAGGTGACGTTGGAGCTGTCGTTAGCTGGGAGAGTTCAGACAGTTAAAATGACGGTTCTCCCGAGGTTCTTATTCGTATTCCAGTGTCTCCCCAATTTCATTCCACATTCCTTTTTTAAGAGGGTAAGCAAGATCATTTTAGGCTTCGCATGGATGGGCAAGTCCCCGCGAGTAGAGGGTGATGCTCGAGCGGAACCGGGCGAAAGGGGGGCTTGCACTGCCGAATTTCAGCAAGTATTATTGGGCAGTTCACATAGCCATGATAAGGAAGTTGGAGGTTGGACGGGGGGGGGGGGAATTGAGCGGATGGGAGATTTGTTCTTGGAAGGGAGCTTCCCTAGCTTGAGGGCGCTGGAGGCCAAGTTTGGGTTGACGAGGGGGAATGAATTCCAGTATATTCAGGTGGGGGACTTTTTGAGCATGCAGGTGCCATCTTTTCCACTCTTGCCACTAAGGGGGATCCAAGATGGGGTACTGTCTGGAGGATGGGTGGGGGAGGGAACATAGAACATAGAACAGTACAGCACAGAACAGGCCCTTCGGCCCTCGATGTTGTGCCGAGCAATGATCACCCTACTTAAACCCACGTAACCCGTATACCCGTAACCCAACAATCCCCCCATTAACCTTACACTACGGGCAATTTAGCATGGCCAATCCACCTAACCCGCACATCTTTGGACTGTGGGAGGAAACCGGAGCACCCGGAGGAAACCCACGCACACACGGGGAGGACGTGCAGACTCCACACAGACAGTGACCCAGCCGGGAATCGAACCTGGGACCCTGGAGCTGTGAAGCATTGATGCTAACCACCATCACTAACGAGGGAAGTGTCTCGGATATTTACAAGGAGCTCATGGGAGCAGAGGAAATGCAGACTGAGGAGCTGTGGCATAAATGGGAGGAGGAGTTGGGAGGGGAGATTGAGGAAGGCTTGTGGGCGGACGCGCTGAGCTGGGTTAATGGGACTACCTGATTCAATTTAAGGTCATCCACCGGGCCCACATGACAGTGTCCCGGATGAGCAGATTCTTCGGCATAGAGGACAGGCGTGTAAAGTGTCTGAGAGGACCGGCTTACCATGTCCACATGTTTTGGGCGTGTCCAAAACTTAGGAGATACTGGCAGGGGTTAGAGAACGTCATGTCTGGAGTATTGAGCATAAGGGTGGCAATGAGTCCAGAGGTGGCGATTTTTTAGGGTTTCAGAGACCCTGGAAGTCCAGGGGCAAAAGAGGCCGACGTTTTGGCCTTTGCTTCCCTGGTAGCCCGGAGACGGATACTTCTAGCTTGGAGGGACTCAAAGCCCCCGAAGTCAGAAGCCTGGATGTCAGACATGGCGAGTTTCCTGGGCTTGGAGAAAATCAAGTTCGCCTTGAGAGGGTCAGTGTCAGGGTTCATCCGGAGGTGGCAACCATTCATTGACTTCTTTGCGGAGAATTAATCATCAGCAGGGGGGTGGCGGGGTTGGGGAGGGAGGGTTAGGGGAATGTAGTATAGGGGGTCAATTAGGCAGATCTGGGAAGGACAGGTTAGGGCAATTGCACTGTGAACTTTGTTTATTGTACAGTCCTTTTGTTTTCACGTTCTGTAATTTTACTGTTTACAATGCCAAAAAATACCTCATTAAAATTGTTTATAAAAAAATGAATTCTAGTGGGTTATCGGGTATTGATCAGTGGGTTTCATGTGCTTTTAACCCAGACTCCTGCCACCCAAATAGTCTAAACAGTGGCATTCCAGACTGCTTGCACCCTTGCCCAGATGCTGCTCTCCAAGGCTGGTCCTTGTAGTTCCAGAACCGCTCAAGGATTTCCTACAATGTCAGCTGCAGGTACGCTCAGTAAAGGTTAGTAGACTTCTAGCATATGCTGCAGCCACTGGATTAATGTTGCATAGGAGCAGGAGACGAGACAAAGGCATCCACGAGACAGCTGCTAAGGGAATGAACAAATGTGATTAGTTGGGTTTTGTACATATTATTTGTTTGTTTTGTGGTGGCCTTTATTGAAGGGATGTGACCAAGTGGATTCTGCAATGGTGCTTATCTGAGAGATGGTAAGATGCAAGACTCGTGGACAATATGTATCTGGGGTTGTATTCCAGGAATCCAGGTTTAAATTTGGTACTTGTGGACAAGCCGTCAGGAATGCAGGTGTACCTTCTCCCTTCCACCCTCCACATGCTGCTGCTTCTCCCTTCCTCCTGCTCCTCCTGAGGTTGTCACCAAATAGATTGTGGCAAAGGCACTACCGTCATGAGTGCCAGGTTATGAGAAAGCAGAAGATTACCATTCCAGGGAGCACTGTAGGACCGCACAGCATTTGAGGCAACGGCACTGTTGACTCATCCCCTCAGTTGCCTGGTTGATGATGTTTCTTGACAGCATGACTCCTGTTGCGTGAATGCTGGCCATGCATAGCCAGGCTGCAGAGTGAATTCATCAACCGTGTGTAGAGCAGATAACCTTTGTCTTCTGCAGTCTGGTGGCTGAAAGATTGATAGATCAGTGGACTGGTGCAGTATAAACACATCATGCCTGCGGTCAGGACAGTGGGCATTCAATTGGATGATGTACTGAGTGTAATTACACATGAGTACACATCCAGCAAGCGGAGAAGTGAGGTCGTATATCCCAGAATTGAGGTGCACTATCGAAAAATGTGCGCGCCGTCAATGGCATTCTCCAATATGGGGAAGCTTGTTACCTTGACAAAGCCATGTCCACACTTGGCCTGCTTCTTTCTGTTCGGAGGAAGTACAATAAACTCACTTCCCCAGGCATAAAGACTGTCAGGTACCTTTTGATGCAGCAATGGACAGCAAACTGGAAGATGTTTGATTCTTTGTCCCCGTGGGGGGGGGGGGGGGGGGGGGGGGGGGTCTCTTTATTTGGGGGCTCTGTGGGGGTTCTCTTTATTTAGAGGGTCTCTGGGGGATGTCTTATTTAGGGGGTCTCTGGGGCTGGTCTTTTTTTAGGGGGTCTCTAGGGAAGGTTTCTTATTTCGGGAGTTTCTGCGGGGCGCAGTGGGGGGGGCTGCTGCTGGTCGGGTAACCACTGTGTGGGGGGGGGGAGGAGGACCCAGACTGAATTGAGATGTGGTGGGGCTAAATTACGATGTGGGGGGTGGGGAGGCGGTGGCCAGCCACGGGTCCTCGCTATAGGACCACCTGGTCAATGGCGGCCTGACAGCAGATTCTCTTGGGAATCTCACGTAATCGAGAATACATATATTTATGTGGTGAACAATTCGGAATAGCTGGACCCCCAAATGAGATGTAATTCAACTCCGTCTGGAGATAACAGTCTCCCAAACTGAATAATTTGCCCTATATGGAGATTAAAATCCCGCTTGATTATCACTTATTTCTTTCTTTTTGAGCTAATCATTCTCCGGTTTTGTTTTTGAAACTGCGTGCATTCAGATACAGAGGGCAGGATTCTTCTTTGCCCAACGCTAAAATCGGGAATACCAATTGGGCGGACAATGGCTCCCGATGCCAAAATCATGGCAGGTGCCCGTTTGACACTGGGATGCGATGCTCTGCCCCCTCCAAATCGACGTCATCAAGACTTGTGCCGCGGGCGGTCGCAACCCCATTTGAATATCATTATCTGGCCCCACCCGTGATGCTCCACCACTGATGGGCCTAGTTCACGACGGCGCAGGCCACGTGTGGTCTCAGCGGTCGTGAGCCTGGCGTGGCGGCTGTGGAGCGAGAGAGAGGGCGTGCACATAGTGTCCAGCACCGCCATACTCTGCCGAGAGCCGTGCCGCTGGCCGGGGGGGGGGCTTCTGCCAGGACTGGGCGGAGTAGTTGCGGCAACTGACATCATGGTCTGCCCACACCGCACATTTCCAGTTCTCACTTGTTATGCCCTCACCAAAATTACATTGAGTGCAGGCCACACCAGATATGTATAGAAGCAGTGAAGACTTTAAGATTAAATTGGCACAAAGCGCCACAACTATTGTTACTACAGTGTCACATTTTGCAGTGTATAGATTTACCTTATAAAATCTAAATTGGTGAACTAAGATAGATTGAAAGTACCTAATGCTACCCGGGTGACTATTAGGCCATTTGGAAAATTATCATGTTTTCTACTATTTTAACTTAAGACAGTATGATTGAATGAATGTCTCTTTTATTAGAAATATCATCAGCTAAGCAATGGACCTGTCACAATTGGAGGAACTTTCTGCATCCCCTCTTTCAAAAATAGCCACATGTAAAAGTTTCTGTTGGCAATTCTATTTTCATGCAAATTAAAAGTGTTCTGGGTTGTTCTGCAGTCGGCTGATAAAAAATGGACAAATCAAGAGTCTGGTTGTGTATGCCAGACTATTGTATTACTGAATGAGGAATTATAATCACAACAGCACATTTCATGTATATTGGAAGGCTGACATTAATGGACAGTTTGTATGAATTTACTTATATCTCAAAAGTTTGACAACATTGTTGTCTTTGCCACTTATTAGCAATTCTCAATTGACTGGATGCATGAGGGAGTGGAGGGGAGGAGAAGGTTGACATTTTAATCTGAATTGATGGGTATCAATGATGACAGTATGTGAGATCTTAAGAGATAGAACATTATTATTCTGCCTCTATCACTTTATTTTATAATTGTATTTCTACTTGAAACAAATTAACTGTGATGTACAATACCTCAGTCAAATCCCAATCTAATAGCTCCAGCAGATACCATCACAAAGGTTTTGACAATGTGTTTTTGGATATAAGAGATCTGGAAAGCTATGACAAGACCTGACATCACCGTGCCACATATTTGGACAAACACCTTTGCGTGAGGAATTGGCCTCTTTCAAATTGTTGCATTTAACATTTTATTGTTCGTCAGCCAGTTCCAGGAGTTCTTGAACTACCACTCTGTATCTTCAAGCAGTTGGTAGAGAAATAATGGGCGCAATTCTCCGACCCCCACGCCGGGTGGGAGAATCGCGGGAGTGCCGGGCGAATCATGCCACACCGCCCCGGCACCCCCACACGATTCTCCCCCCCCCCCCCCAAAACGGCATGTCACGTTTTGCAACAGGCCGCTCGGAGAATCACCGCTCCGGCCGAGCGGCGATTCACCGGCTCAGATGGGCCGAGCGGCCTGCCTAATCTGACCGGTTCACGCCGGCGCCAACCACACCTGGTCGCTGCCGGCGTGAACATAGCGCGACCGCTGTTTGTGGGGCCTGTGGGGGGCAAAGGGAGGATCGAGCACCAGGGGCGTGCTTGGGAGGGGTCTGGCCCGCGATCGGTACCCACCGATCGTCGGGCCGGCGTCTCTGAAAGACGCACTCTTTTCCCTCTGCCGCTCCGCAAGATCAATCCGCCATGTCTTGCGGGGCAGCGGAGGGGAAGATGCGGGTGACGTCATTTATGCGCCGCTGGCTACGTCATTCAGGCCGCGCCGCTTTGACGCAAGCGGCGAGGCCCAGCGCGCGAGATTGACACGCTGCCGCTCCTAGCCCCCCTGGGGGAAGGAGAATAGGGTGGGGCAAGGAGCAGCCTCTGACTCCGACGCTCTGGCACCCCCCGTGACTCTCCCACCCCCCCAAAATGGGCCAGATGGGGCGAGCGGCCTGCCATTCCCGACCTGTTCACGCCGGCGGCAACAACACCTGGTCGCTGCCGGCATGAACATGGTGCAAAATGTGAGTTTGGGGCCTGTGGGGGGCAGAGAGGGGATCAAGCACCACGGCCGTGCTTGGGAGGCGACTGGCCCGCGATCGGTGCCCACCGATCGTCGGGCCGGCATCTCCAAACGACGCACTCTTTCCCCTCCGCTGCCCCGCAAGATCAAGTCGCCATGTCTTGAGGGGCAGCGGAGGGGAAGACGGCAACCGCGCATGCGCGGGTTGGAGCCGGCCAACCTGCGCATGCGCGGCTGACGTCATTAGGCGCCGCCAGCCGCGTCTTTCTCGGTGTTCCGCCTTGACACCAGCGTCAAGGCCCGGCGGCCGAGATTTAAGGAACGCTGCTCCTAGCCCTCCCGGGGGGGGGGGGGGGGGGGGAGGAGAATAGGGAGCGAGGAGCGGCCTCTGACGCCGTCGTGAAACACTCCGGGTTTCACGACGGCATCGGGTGTTGCGGAGAATTCGACCTCTGACTCCCTTTGGGAGAATTTTGCCCAACATTTTCCAGGAAGTTCGATGGTTTGCCCTGAATTTTCCATGGGGAATTTTACTATAACTGATCCGGTGAGTGTTCAGAAGACCCGATTGCTTGATCTGAAGATTGATCTTCTAATATGAAATACAACAAGCTACAAGACAAGGGGCGGGATTCTCCCAACCCTGGGCCAGGCCGAAGAATCCCCGCGAACGGGCCATGCCGCCCCGACGCCGGCACGCGATTCTCCGCAGAGCAGCGAATCGGCGCCATTGGTGCCGGCATAGTTGGCGCTCCGCCGGTCGCGGGCCGCACTACATTGCTGGCCCGCCGATTCTCTGGCCCGAATGGGCCAAGCGGCCTTAAGAAAATAGCCGAGTCCCGCCGGCACTGTTATAACCTGCTCTGGGCCGGCTGGACCTCAGTGTTGAAGGGTCGGGTGGCGGCTGGTGACGGGTGGAGGGGGTCTGATCCTGGGGGGGGCCTCCAATGTGGCCTGGCCCGCGATCGGGTCCCACCGATCAGTGGGCCGGCCTCTGTGGCTGAGGGCTCCCTTCCCTACGTGCCGGCCCCTGTTGTCCTGCGCCATGTTGCGTCGGGGCCGGCGCGTTGAAGGAGGCCACCGCACATGCGCGCGTTGGCGCTGGCGCAACTGCGCATGCGCGGATCCCGCGGCACACAATTCACCGCTCCAGCTCCATGTTGATCCCCTGTAGGGGACAGAATTAGTCCTGGGAGCAGCCCGTTCACGTCGTCGTAAAACGCAACGGCATTTACGACGGCGTGGACACTCTGCCGCGGGATTGGAGAATCCCGCCCAAGTATTCTGTTAGATGGAGATTCCTCACTCGGGGTTTGGAAACAAAGGATGAGTAATAGTCCCAGCTCTATGCCATTATTCATTGTGCCTGTACTAAAATATCATTATTTTCAAAGAATATCTGAAGTAGTGAATCAGAAATCCAGGGAAAAAATCCTATTGCTTATTTCCTTGTCTCACAAGCAGATCTGGTGCAGCAGCTGGTGTGGAAACGATGCACTAGCCATTCATTATCCGTGCTCCTGGTGCTTAGAAATTCATTGAGTGAGTTTTCTTTTCAGAAGCAGCAGAGACACACAAATAGGTGGTAATTGCCAGTGAGTCATTTGATGGTGCCAGATCTGAATCCACCAATTAGATCATTTGGATACAGGGATTGGAGGGTGTTAAAGCCATTCAGATCATTTGAGAGCAAGAGCCAGAATATGTATAAACTAATTGGATTGGCTGGAGAGTCCATACTGAAAGCTACCTATTCTGTTATTCTCTAAGTCTGAACAAAGATTGTAGACTCCCAGTTAACACAAATACTTTATTCAATGGGTTTGTTTTGTTTCCAGAGCTTAAGTAGATATAATTCAGCCAAGAGGTATGATCAGTGAAGCTAAGGTAAGCTGCCTATGCTGAGCTGTCTGTCTGCTGCTGCTTACTAGCCCTGTGCTTCTGAAAGAGGCCGATCCTCCCTTGGGCTGGACCCATCTCTGATGCTGCCCTCCAGTGATGCTGTGGCTGTTACATCTGTCTGTAGTCCCTGGTGTATGTGCAGTTGTATGTACAGATGTACAGATCACTACATCCCCCCCCTTTTATTGGACATGTTTTCTAGACTGGCCTCAAGAAAACTGTACATAACAAGTGGTGAGAATATGCAAATCTGCACACTGTGAAAATGATAAAGGTAATACAGAAACAATTGTGACAAACACCGTGAGAAACGTTCATATTCGTCTTGTGCGTGTGTTGAAGTGTCGGTACAAATCTAGTGATTGGGTGCCTTGCGGCTTCTGCTGGAGCGTCTTAACGGTGGTAGTAAGGATGATGGTTTGTTGTGTGGCGAGAAACGTCCTGTGGACAAATGGACTCAGTCAAGTCCAGTGTGGGAAATACTGGCGTTGTAGGTCGAATCTCTAATAGATCCCGGCGGTTACAGCGAAAAAGTACTCCCGCAGACGATTTGACAATGTAGGACCCTGGTGCCTCCTGCCTGGTCACCGTTGCTGACTCAGACCATCCGCCTTCTTGGTCCCTGATGCTGATGGCGTCACCTATTGTCAGTGGCTTGAGTGGGATCGCATGTTGATCGTAGTATAGTTTTTGTTTGGAGCATAGTGCCCGCATGTCATCGAGAACCGGTGCGTTGCCGGGGTCTCGGAATTGCTTTGCCGGTAGGGTTGTCTGGATGTCTCTGCCAAAGAGCATTTGTGCTAGCGACAGTGCTGAGCTCAATGAGGTTGCTCGGTACGATAACAGAGCTAGGTTGATGTCGCAACGCGACTCGGCTGCTTTGCTGATGAATCATTTAATGATGTGGACACCTTTTTCCCCTGTTCCATTTGATTGTGTGTCGCACCGTTGTCTGACCTCGACTTTTTCCTGTGTTTGTGGTATTGATTCTGTATGTGATCGTTCGTGAAAGCTGTTTTGCTTGTTTGTTCTGGAGCAGATGTGAATTTGTGAGATTCTTTATCATGCCATGGCATGTTTGTAGTCTTGTCATTGTTTTGCAGTGTGCTGTGGCATTGTCCTTCACGTGCAGAGTTGTACCATGTTGTACAGGTCGTTGTTTCATTGTTGTTGTTTCTGTCATTTCTGTCTTTGTTGTTTTCGTTGGAGTTCTTGTTGTTTTTGTCATTTCTGTCTTGGTTGTTTTCGTTGGAGTTCTTGTTGTTGTTGTTGTTCTTTTTGCCACACTTGTTGATTCTGTTTTTGTTGTTTTCGCTTTTATTCTTATTCTTTTTCTTGTCATGCTTGTTGTTTCTGGGATGCTTCTTGTTGTTTTTGTCGTTCTTGTTGCGCTGCATGTTGTTTTTGTTGTTGCTGTTGTTGTTCTTGCTGATTTTGTTCTTCTTGTTGCGCTCAATGAGTGTGCCATGTGGATGATTTGAGTCATTGTCACAGTTATTGGTGTCAGTGTCCTTTGTGGTATCTACTACATTGAGCGTATCTTCTTGAGAATTGTGAGAATGATCTGGTGTTGCATTGATGTTGGTGACATCTGTCATTTGTGGTGGATTCAATTCCTCTTCTTTGCTTACTTGGTACTCCTCTTCTAGAGTTATTTCTGGTTCACTTGAATCATCATTGATTTCTAGGTGCTCCTCTTTTGGAGTAATTTCAGGTTCATTGAATCATCTGTGATCTCTTTGCGCTCCTTTTCTGGAGTCAAAATCTTCATGATTTCATTTTGTTGTGGGTCATAGTGCTCCTTTTCTGGAGTCAAAATCTTCAAGATTTCAATTGACATGGTCTCTCTGGACTCATGGGTGGCTGTCCTCTGATTATTGAGTGCTTCTGTGCAGACGAGCTGAGATATGTCAGTCTCGCTGTGATCCTGCACATCCTGTATAGGAATTGTGATTTCTTCGTCTCTTGTCTCACATACAGTGGGTAGACATTCAGTGTCTTCTTCTGGTGGCTCAAATAAGTTTGATAGATCTTCATGGTCTTGTACATGCACGGCGTTCGCTATGGAGTAATTGCTTGCTTCCATTTTTGAGTCTGTCACGGAGCTGTCTGTGGAGGCTTGCGTCACTCTCTTTGTGGAGGCTTGCGTCGCTCTCTTTGTGGAGTCCTTCATTGCTCTCTCTGTGGAGTCCTTTATCGCTCTCTCTGTGGAGTCTGTCATCGCTCTCTGTGGAGTCTGTCATCGTTCTCTCTGGGAAGTCGTGCAGTGTTCTCGCTGTAAAGTCGATCTGTGCTCTCTCAACGGAGTCGTTCTGTGCTCTCTGTGTGGCATCGTCTTCATCTTGGGTAGTGCTGTCATCCAATGTACCGACGTTCTGCCATGGCACCATGGTATTGGATTCATCTACCATGAGAAGAGTCGTATTGAGCTTTTCAACCATATTGCTGATGCTGTGATCAGGATCTCCGAATAACTCAGCCATGTCTGAGCAGTATTGTGTGTATTGTTCATTGGACAAATCATCACTTTTTGTTTCAGAGTTGCGATCGTTCTCTTCATGTTCAATGAACAAATCATCTTGTGTGGAGGCTAGGACCCTTTGTGGTGCATGTTCCTCTCTGTTTCTTGGCGTCAGGTCGCAGCATAATCCTGCACTCACGAGTCGGGATGTCATATATGCTGGGTTGAAGATTCCCCGTTCTGAAGAACTCATCGTCGGGGTCTTCACGGTACAACACCTCTCGTTGCGGTTCGGATTTGGTACAGGGGTAGCCATCTCCCAAGATGAAATCTTCGTCTGAGTCTACAAGGACAATATAATCTCCTAGGGTGGTGCTAACTGCTTGTTCAAGGGTGTTGTGAAAGTTATTTTCAACTGCGGGCGTAAGTTCGGGCATTGTTCTGTCTTTTGAGGCAAGAAAATTGGGTTTTGCCACTTTAAATTTCTTTTTGTTCATTTTTGTGCATTTCCCTTTTAAGTGGGCGTGGTCCTGGTCCTCTGACATCATGACGCTCGTGACATCATGTGTAGGATTCGATTGCCCATGCGCACACCGAGTTTCTTGTACTGTGCCCTCTTTTTGCAACTGAGCATGTGCGGCTCCTTTCCCAAGATGGCTGCCACTCAGACCCTCCGTCTTTCTCTGATTCAACCCTGCCTCCGCCTCGTGGTGAGTGTTCACGCCATTTTTACCGATTTTGTTTACTAAATGATGATTCTGTATTTGTAGAGACTCAAAGTATTGATTTTGTTTTTGTTTATAAGCAAGGCATTTTTGTATAGTGATTTCTAGAATTAGATACTTATTTTGTGAAAGTTCTTCCTTCAAATTTTTAGCAGATAGTCCAGAAATTAATTGATGCATTATCACAGTGTCTCTGAAATCAGCATAATCACAGCCTGTGGTATTAACTTGAGATTTGTAATAAAATCAGAGATGGGCCCTCCGTTTCGCTGACAAGAGTTAAATCTTTCCAGCATCTCACCGGACTGACTGTTACAGCGGTCAGCAAATTTTTTGAGTATAACGTCTACTTTGGTGTTGTCCTCACCTTCTAAGTAATTAAAGCAATTATAGATTTCTCGAGCATCATGCTCTCTTGTTGAGAGTAGCAGGGCTATTTTTGTTGCGTCAGAGGCAGTGCTTAAATCATTAGCTGTGATAAATATTTGGAACAGCTGTTCAAACATTTTCCAGTTATAACTTAAATTACTGATTGTTTCCAGCTGCCATGGAGTTCCAACAAGTTCCATCGAATCAGTTAGTCGTCGAGGATCCATTTGCTGCGAAGTCTTCCACAGTCGAATATTCGGTTTAAGTTTTTCTTCTCTTGCTGGTGTCTAGCTAGCTTTCTGAAATCACTCCTGGTATCATATGTTATTCTCTAAGTCTGAATAAAGATTGTACACTTCCAGTTAACACAAATAATTTATTCAATGGGTTTGTTCTGTTTCCAGAGCTTAACTAGATATAAAACAGTCAAGAGGAATGACCAGTGAAGCTAAGGTAAACTGCCTACGCTGAGCTGTCTCTGTCTGCTGCTGCTCACTAGCCTTGTGCTTCTGAAAGAGGCCGATCCTCCCTTGGGTTGGACCCTTTATACCCGTCTCTGATGCTGCCCTCTAGTGATGCTGTGGCTGTTACATCTGTCTGTAGTCCCTGGTGTATGTGCAGATGTATGTACAGATGTACAGATCACTACACCTATCAATAACGCAGATGAGAGACATGAGTGTGGAGAATGAATATAGAGTGAGAGTATCTTCATGACCTAGCAATGGCCCAAGGTTGTTTTTGAAGTATAGTTACAACACGGTAAGTAATTTACACTCAACTTGAATCAGACAGAAGTTACTGTCTCGCACTGTTAAACACATGCTATCTCGAAGCAGAAATGATTAAGGTCTGCTGTTGCTTTCCCAGAGGAACAAGTTATAGCTGTGTTTGTTTACATCTGCTTCCAAGTAATTAATGTAGCAAACAAGCTGCAAAAATGCTGCCTCTGAAAACTTTTTTGGGCCTAACCCAGCTGTTGTCTTTATGTGAAAGTTTATTTTGTTCCAGCTGATTTTTTTTTGGAGTAAGCAGACCTCTCCGTGGTGCAAATGCGATGGCTGAATATTTATTTGACCATTCCTATAACTACACTTACAGAATCAACGGCAATTGGGGTTAAAAATAAATTATGATGGGATTTAAACTTGGATTTAAATTCAGAATTACAGCCAGCTTGAAAATGATGTAAAATGTATCAATCGGATGTCAAAAATCATTATTTATCCCAGTGCACCCTTAGGAAATAAGAATGTTAGAATTGTCAGGTTATAAGAGTGGCATGATGGCGCAGTGGTCAGCACTGCTGCCTCACAGCACTGCTGCCTCACAGCACTGAGGACCTGAGTTCAATCCTGGCCCCGGGTCACTCTGTGTGTGGAGTTTGCACATTGTCCCCGTGTCTGCATGGGTCTCACCCCCACAACCCAAAAAGATGTGCATGGTAGGTGGATTGGCTGCGCTAAATTGTCCCTTAATTGTAAAAAACAGAATTGGGTACTCTAAATTTATAAAAGTAGCATTGTCAGGTTGTGATATGAGCAGCTATGATGGAATCATTCCTACTTCTGTTCTCCAGTGTTGACTTGTCACAAAAAGTGGGGTCAAAGGGAAGGCATTGCGTTTGTAGCAAAAAGATGGGAACAGGTGCACCTACAGTGAGACACCTTACTCCAGGCCATCCCACCGTACCCTCACCTGCTCCACCACACTCGCACACCTCAATTACATTCCTTTCAGCCCACATGTAAGGCTGCTTCCTTGGAGGATATATAGGCCTCCTCTAACTGGATGTACCTGTTTCTGTAGATGTGCCAATTGAACCAGGCAAGATGACTACTAAATGGAGGGGCCCTATCTGCTCTAAGGTGGGCATAATAGATTCCATGGCCCTTATGAAGAAAAGTAGTTGCTCTGGGAACTTGACCAATGTTTATCCTTCAGCCAGCCCTATCTGTAACAGATAATCTTTTCATCATCTCATTGCTGTTTGAGGCTATTCATGTAGGCCCCGCCTTCTCAACCTTGTCCTTCGCCTGAGGTGTGCTGATCCTCAGGTTAAACAACCACCAGTCAACTCTCCCCCTCAAAGAGGAAAGCAGCCTATGATCATCTGGGCCTATGGTGACTTTACATTTACCTGTTTGTGAGCTTGGTGTGCTCAAATTGGCTGCTGCATTTCCTTCCATTATAACAGCTAATACACAAAAGTACTTAATTGGCTTGAAAGCAATTTGGGACCTTCTGAAATGATTGAAGACGGTACATAAATTAAATCACTTTTGTTAATTACTTTTAGAAGTTTTTAAAAATAAATTTAGAGCATCCAATTTGCTTTTTTCCAATTAAACGGCAATTTAGCATGGTCAATTCACCTACCTGCACATCTTTTGGTTGTGGGGTGAGACCTGCATAGACATAGGGAGAATGTGCAACTTTCACATGGATAGTGACCCGGGATGGTATAGAACCCGGGTCCTCGGTGCTGTGAGGCAGCAATGCTAACCACTGCGCCACCATGCCACCCTAGCTACTTCTATAAGTTGGCATGTATTACCACAGAGCTATTATTTTGTGTTGGTTGTTGTCCCCTTCTCAGGACATTTGATCAAAACGATTTGAGATCTTTCTGCGGTACACAATATACCCAGGCTGACAGGTCAGGCGGACAATATATGCACAGACCTCAGCCAATGGTGTTATTTTTCTATTTTTCCCTCTCTTCTATGAAGAAGCAACGAGTATTCACTTTATTCTAGACCACAAGCCAACATGGGCATTCGCAACTAGCTAACCTTCTAGTTTCCAATTTCATCAGTTTGAAGGGTGCTTTTTGTTAACAAAAATTGGAAAATCATTCAGAACTGTCAAAAATACGATGCATGAGGAATATGTTTCAGGGCTGAATTTGAATCTATTTCCGACAAATGAAACGGCATTGCTGTGACCTCCTGTGGGTTTTAAGTCCCATGCGGTAAGGAGACTGATTATTTCAGCATGGATGTGAAATCAAGGTCCCGAAATGACAAGACAACGTTCTGACTCCTTTCATCACCTTTTTTGCTTGTCATATCAATTTATGAGTGACGTTCCTTTCCTTTAAAAGTACCCCCTTGATTCTTCAAGCAGCTGGAAAGATTGTAAACCATAAGGTGATCTTGGCTTCTTCTTTTAAAACAATATTTAAATCCGCCATTAACTCAGTGGCTGAACACATCGAAAGCTTTTTCCATCAAAAGATTGCCACAACGGCAATAGTTATCCTCTGCCCATCTGGTGTCTTGGTGCATGACAGCTTATTACCACAGGCGTGAAGTCTAACTGGCAGCAACTGCTTGTATCAAGTATCAGAAAGCTGGAACAAATTTGACAACCAGACTTATCATCGTGACTGAGTAATTTATGGTGCTGGACTCAAATGGGTTTCAATGAGGATGCCAGGGCACAAACCTACAACTATAGTAAATAATACCTAGTGCTGTGTAACATTTTCTGTTCGCTTGTTATTCTGCAATTTGTAAAGTAAAGGTTTTGCCATTGTATTTTAAAGACTGTCTCGAAGAACATTTGCCTGCTTAGAATTCCAGTTGTTTTCACGCTTAGTTAGAGCTGCTGATTAAAGATGTCCTTGACTGATGGGCAACAGCAAGGTACTGGCAGAGTGACAATGGTAGGAGGATAAATGCTGTCATCCTGAAAGAGGGCAGCAGATGTTGCCACTGCTACTCCCACGGGATCATGTCTCAGAAATTCAAGTGCTGCGTTGGAGGTAAGGTTGCTGGACTGCTGAGACACCCTGTAACCCCGTTGAGCAGTGGTATCTGTAGCTACCATGGCAGCCGTCTGAGCTTGTGTGCCAGAAAGTTAAGCTTGCATGACCTCAGTCTGAGCAGTCCGACTAGGGGATTTTCACAGTAACTTTATTGCAGTGTTAAATGTAAGCCTACTTGTGACAATAATAAAGATTATTATTATTAGCTTCCATTGCAGCACCTAGACATTAGGTGGCTTCTGCTTATGCTGCAATGGAAGCTGAGACATTGGGCATCGGGCTCTGATCTGCAGGTGCTCCCATGGAGCTGGTCACCAATTCCATGCTGGCGAGGTTGGATTCGAGCACTGCAAAAAGTTTGGTGTCAAATTGGTGCTGGACTCCTCCATCCTTCTTGATATCGACTGTTAGGCTTTCTGGCTGGTCAGCTATGCAACAGGTATTTTGCTGTGCATACCCGTCAGCCACTTTCTTTAGGCTGCCCGATCAAGTTCCTCAATTGAGTCCTCTGTAGATGAACTTGTGGACCATCTCATTCTCTGGTGAGCTGGCACTGGTGAGCTGGCACCCTCTGTCTGTTCTCTAGCCCAGGCTGCAGACCATTCAAATCATGATGTGCAGATCCCATCTCTAAGAAATCTTCGAAAGAAATGTGAGGATCTGGGCTGGTGGCTGCGTGTTTGAGTGAGTGATGGTGCTTCTCCTTCATCGTTGCCTTCCTGTGCTTCCACCTCTTTCTCTTCGACCACTGTCTGATCGGGTTGCAACTCTTGAATATCCAAAAGGAGAAAGGAGTGGGATTTCAGTAAAGTGAGCAGGGAAAGCAAGATTACACTATCTGGAAATATCAGAAAAGATTGTGTGTTGAGAGGGAAACGGGATATGTGAACGAGGTTTAGGTATGAGTGTACTATCATCATCAATGATTTCAATCCCGATGATACAGCCTAAGTCATGTGGGCTCTGAAAATGGCCCACACTGCCTCCTCTATCAGTTTGGGGGCATACATTCATGCTTGTTCACTGCCAATCATCACGTTTGCCATTCAATCTCTCTTGCCTTTCCCCTATCATACACCATACAGTTTGCTCTTTTCTCCCTTCTGACCCTCAGCCCCCATACCACACCCCAACCCTTTTTCCTGCCTCTGTACTTGAATAAAACCTATGATGTCTCTAACCTGGTTTTGAAGAAAGATAATTGACCTGAAATATTTGGGGTTGTTGGGAGGGAAGATTTTCTGTCCCTATTTTGGACAGACGGGAATAGCAGAGGGGGTGGAGAATTGAGCCGGAGACCCAAAACGGCTTTCATGCTGGAAGAATTTCCCCACGATTGTTTCCATCTCTCACCAGTTCCTTTGATCTATTTTCATCATTCTGACATCAAGGTGCCCTTTAAAAATGGCACCCCAACCTGCCAAGAGTTGAGGCTGCTGGCAGGGTAGGCTCAGAGCCCGCACCGAGACCGTGACATTGTGGCACCCACCTCCTTCATTTAGTCTACGTGCTTAAAAATATGGCGAGAGAACCATGTGTGTAGCTGACGGACTACACTCTGTACACAGACAAAAAAATGAGAACATTCCACTTATTCTTTCTCCTCAAATGTTGCCTGACCTGCTGAGTATTTCCAGCATTTTCCATTATTGTTTGAGGACAGTTTCTATGTGTTTGAAAACCACTGGCTCAGAAACTAGTGAAGAACTCTTAATGTTACTTACACACAACGGGCATGGCTGATGAACTACCTGGTCTACTGCCAATGTCTTCTGCAAGCAGCTATCAAGCCTGGAGCCAGGGAGTGGAGGGACCTTTGCAAACTCAATTAGATATGGCACAGAGTGCAGCAGATCCCATACCCAGATCAATCCCCACCCAATGTCAATGAGCACTAACAGTCAGCACCACAACTATCCTAAGATAACGCAGTCCTGAATATTCTGATCGACTGAAAGATACACAATCTACCTTTCCCATTTGTAACGCTAACTGAATGAATGAAGATTTATGTGGACAGTGCAGGGATAATCAATGTGACCAACAACCATGAACTCACTGCCAGCTGTCAATCAACTCTTAAGTGTGAAAAAATATCCTGACGTCTTCAATGTCTATTCAATTTTTCAGGTCAGCAAGAAATGACGGTGGATAAAATTGGATTTTGTGCTGGAAAATACAACTGTCAGTTGGAAAGAGTGAAAATTGTAAAATGTTTAGGGTCTCACTCAGTGGCAAATGACCATTTCTGCAACCAATATTAAATCGTCCAGCTAATGTGCAAAATAGGGCATTGAGTGACAACCTATCAGTGGATAACGCGCACTTAATTTTCAATTTGTATTCTAGGTATGGCGATGCAGAGTTGCTGGGTGGCCCAGCTCAGGCAATCAGTGACAAAAAAATGCTGATTGATAGTGTTTATAAATTGGGGTCCTTCCTTGAAGCTACAGCAGTGGAGAGGAGAACAGGATGGGCATGTTGTTCTATTGCTGTACTCGTGTAAATCATTTGAGGTGATCAGTTAGAAAACTGTGTGCAACTCATCCCAGGTATCCCATTATTCCATATAAAAACTATTTGATCCAACAATAATGCCAACTTGCATTTGTACAGCATCTTTAACATAGTAAAACATCTTATTGCTTCATATGAGCACTCTCAGATAAGATTTGATGTCAAGCTGTATTCGGAAAATTGAGCTAGGTGACCCAAAGCTTGGTCCGAGGTAAATTTTAAGAAGTGTCTTAAAGGAGAAGAGAGAGGCAGAGAGATTTGGCGATGGAATTCCAGAGTTTGAGAAACTTAAATGTACAGTCTACAATGGTAGGTCGCAGGAAATTGAGGATCTACAAGATGCCAAAATTTGAGGAAAGCAGGGTTCTTGGAGGGTTGTAGTGGTGGAGGAAATTAGGGTAATGAAAGGCCATGCAGAAATTTATTAGATCACCTAACAGTCTTTCTTTTCACGAGAAAAGAGACTCAGCCTGTCAATCCTTTCCTGATATGTATACCCACATATTTCTGGTATCATCTTTGTAAATCTTCTCTGTACCCTCTCCAGTGCCTTTTATATCCTTTTTATAATATGGTGACCAAAACTGCACACTTGGGCTTAATCGAGGTATAGTACAAGTTTAGCATAACGTCCCTACTTTTCAATTCCATCCCTCTAGAAGTAAAACTTTGTTTGGTTTGCTTTATCTTACGGTCTTGCTAACCTGTGGTGCAACTTCTAATGGTTGATATATTTGGACTCCGACATCCCTTTGCTCCTCCATCCACCTTCCTTGCAATAAGTGATCTCCCTGTTGTTTCTACCAATATACAACCTCACATCTATCGGTGTTGAACTTTATATGCCTATTTTCAAGTTTACTGATGTCCTCCTTTAATTTGTTGCTGTCCTCCTCAGTGTCGGCACTCTCCCAATTGGGTGTCATCCACAAATTTAAAAATTGTGCTTTTGATTTCAAAGAACAAATTGTTAATGTAAATTGTGAACTGCAGTCGTCAAAGCACTAATCCTTATGGAACTGGAACACCTCCCACTCTGAATAATTACTTTATCCCCACTCTCTGCCTTGAAGCAATCCATTCTGCCATGTGTCCCTTGACTCCATGTTCTCTGACCTTATTAACTGATCTATTATAGGGCACCTTTTCAAAGGCTTTTTAAAATCCAGATAAATTATATGTGCTACATTACCATTGTCAATTATCTCTACCTTCTTAAAAATTAAATAATGTTCTTCAAGAAAGATTTTCCCTTTGGGAATGCTGATAATTTATTATTACATTTCTTATGTCTCGATGCTCTTCTATCTCTCCTTCAGTAGGGATTCCATTATTTTTCCTACCACCAACCAGCCTATAAATCTCTGGACATATTCTGTTCACTCTTCTGATCTCTGAGGGGACTGATACCTTAAGAAAGAAAATTCAACTGCTAGTTAATAGTGGAAAGAATGACATGACAAGATTTCATGTTTCAAGATATTACATAGAATTTACAATGCAGAAGGAGGCCATTCGGCCCATCGAGTCTGCACCGGCTCCCGAAAAAAACACCGCACTCAAGGTTAACACCTCTACCATATCCCCATAACCCAGTAACCCCACCCAACACTAAGGGCAATTTATCATGTCCAATCCACCTAACTTGCACATCTTTGGACTGTGGGAGGAAACCGGAGCACCCGGAGGAAACCCACGCACACACGGGGAGGATGTGCAGACTCTGCACAGACAGTAACCCAAGCCGGAATTGAACCTGGGACCCTGGAGCTGTGAAGCGATTGTGCTATCCACAATGCTACCGTGCTGCCCCGATCTTTACTGTAACAAAAGATCAAAGTGCACTGTTGACTAAACACTATAATTGTACACAATTTATACTTTCAACCACAGAACAGAGTATCCCCCTGCTTATATTTAGCACAAAAAACCCTAACCGACTATCTGTCTGTGCCATTCAATGAGATTTTAGGAAAGAAAGCCTGTAATCCAGATTTTATTCTTAGCCCCTCAAAATCAACTTTTCTCCAATCTATTAACCTGTTTTTTGTCATGCTTATATTCTTCTTTACCATAATCCTAAAGTGGGCTATAATATGATTTCTATTGTCTGGATGTTCCCTGCTCCTCTTGCTCTTTTTCTTCTCTGGTTCATTTCCTATTACTTGATCCAGTAGTGACTATTCCCTTATTAGGCTTTGGGTTAGAAAATAGATTGTTACACATTGTAGGAACTCCAATCCATTGTCCCCTTTAGCTATCTCTTCTTTCCAATTAATATTAGAGTAGTTGGAAGCTCCCGTGATTAATATTCTATTTCCATTACTCAATTCCCAATGCACGATTGCCTCCAGCTTCCATGTTTTATTACGGTCACTGTGTGCATCGTTGTACAGATATTTTAATCCATTTTTTATAGACTTTCCTCTAACTTTATTTTTAACCATCATTTTTGACTCCTCTTCTATAACTTTATTTATTCCCTTGGCATCTGACTTTCCAGCGGAACTGGATAATTGACCCCTTCCATAGAGTCCCCACAAATTTATGGTTTCTTTAAGATGGGAAGGTGACCAAGAGATCAATGTGACAGTCTAGTCTAGAGGTAAAAAAAAAGCATGGATGAGAGTTTCCGCTACAGGTGAGCAGAGACAGAGATGTTAATCCTTGAATTAGTTACTAATTAGTTATTGTTTTCAGGTATTTATTAACCTAAAAAACACTTGAACCTCTTGAATAGATTCCATCCTGTAACTCACTCTGAAGAGAATGTTATTATACTTACAAACAAGTTAAACTTTTTGATTGGATTGCTACTTTGTAATCATGCCCGGGTTTACATCTGAACCCCTTGATGTAGATTTCTGCCTGGTAATTACTCACAAGTGACTTACACACTCAAGGTTACTGTTCTGCAATTATTATGGAAGAATGGTTGGAATTGCTGAATATATCCCCCAAAGGATTGTTTCAAATCCCATTGCCCCAGGCAATAAAAGCTGTCTTTTATTTATTTCAAACTAATGGCATGATTATTCCTCATACAATTAAATTGTCCTTCCTAGGTGGGGCTGGTTTAGCACAGTGGGCTAAATAGCTGGCTTGTAATGCAGAACAAGGCAGCAGCGCTTGTTCAATTCCCGTACCGGCGCCGGAATGTGGCGACTAGGGGCTTTTCACAGTAACTTCATTGAAGCCTACTTGTGACAATAAGCGATTATTATTGTTATTATTATTAGGAAACTAAGTATACTTAAACCATTATCAAATATGTGCTTCCAAATATTATGATTTAATTGAATGAGCACACTATTGGAAAAATTATCCTATTATTAGTAAACTCAGCTGGTAAATCCGCCCTGGGGCTAGTTCGGGTTTAGGAACAGTTTGCAGCAGGTTTCTATGTTAAAGGGTAATCTGGACTTTGTTTAAATTTTATTTCATCATTCTTATTAATTAGGTAAATCAAACTTATTAAAGCTGGGACCCTGAAAAGGTGACCAAATTTGTTTATGATAAAATACTAAGAACATTGGGATCAAAATTTTGGGAGTGCATAATCGTAAAATCGTACCCTTTATTCTAAAATCTGCTGATATCAATGACCGCTTTAACATTAGAAAGTTATAAAGCTCTTAAGTAAAACAGTTGAAATAAAACAGTGGCAGAGCCCTTCAGTATGTGCCTCAGTGCCGTTAGAATCAGTACTTAGGTGCCAGGCTTGACCTATTAGTAAATGTGAACACTTCCAATCCAGAAGGACTTCAACACGTATGGGCCATTACTTCCCCGGAGTGGCAATCAGCGACGAACTCCACTCCGTAAGTGTCTGTCTTGCCCAACCTTCCTGACTCAGGCTGGGTGAGATTCAGGCAGCGCAGCACATCCCTAGCACCAGCAGTGGAAGGAGCAGAGCAAAGCAGGAAACGTCCCCTTTTTTTTACTGCACTAGCTGCTGTAAAGCAGGTGAGTTTAAATGTCCCATTAAAAATTACAGGCCAGGGTAATTGGCAGGGGGAGTCGGACATCAAGAGGGAAGTCAGACATTTAAGGGAAGTCATATATTTGGGGGGGAGTGGGAGTTGGACATCAGGGGCAGGGAGCCAGGCATTGGGAGGAAGAGTCGGGCATTGGGGGGGGGGGACGTTGGGCATTTGGGGGAGAGTCGGACATTGCGGGTGAGAGTCTGACACGGAGGGAGAGAGTCGGATATTAGGGGGGTGGGAGTCAGACATGGGCAGGTGGGGTGTTCGGACATCGGGGGTGGGGGATTCTTACAGCGGGGTGGGGGTGTCGGACATCAGGGGTGTACGGATCAGGGCGAGTCAGTTTAGGGGATTGGATCAGGTCGGTCGGGTGGGGCTTGGGTCCACGTGTCAGGTCAAGGGAGGGGGGGGGGGTGCAAATTCCTTGTGATTTGGGAATGTCATGGATGCTTAGTTAGGTAACTATTAACATAACCCTGACACAACTAACCAAAGTTAGCAATTTAATCACTTTGTTGGTCGGTTTCCAGCACAGAGCAATTGTCCAGGGGAATTGGCCAATTGCCAGGTAACCCTTACCTGGGAAATGCCGAGAGAGATTTTGCAGCACATCTTTGGAGTATGCCTAAATCCGATGGTGAGGAGCCAGGAAGACAAGGGCCTGTGGTCTCGGCTGCCACTGCAGTGCAATACTCAGGGTGCTCTGCTTTGTTGAAAATTGTAAATTTTCAAAAGAAATATTAAATTAAGATTTTTCCGGCTCTCTTGGGGGGATATAAAAAATCCTATTGCACAGTATGAAGATGAGAAAGAGAGTTCTGCTTTCCTGGCCAATATTTCTTTCGCAACCAGCATCCAAAACAAATTACTTCATTCTTCAGCCCATTACATTTATAGGACTTTGCTAAGTTATTGCTCTGATTGCCTGAACAACAGTATGGACTCCACTTCAATAGCATTTAATTAGCTGCAAAGTACAATTGCAGATGCTCAGGATAGGAAAGATGCCAAAGGTGCCCAATACCACATCAGATTTCAAAACAATTATTCCATGTGTCTGTGAGTGATTGTGGTGTGCTATCCATCCTCGTTTTTCTCAACCTTTCTGCAACTTGCAACACAGCTGGACATCCTATCTTCCTCCAATGCCTTTCCTCTCGTGTTCAGCTCAGTGGTACAGCCCGCACACTTGGTTCTGTTCTTACCAATCCAAAATAGCCAGAGCATCCATAACAACGGCTTCTCCTCCCATCTGAATTACCATGGCAATTCATCTTGACCATTCTCTCTTCTCTATCTACCCCTTGATAGCATCCTGCTCCTTGATAACTTCATTGGCAAAATGGAGCCAGATTTTTGCCATTGAGGCAGGAAGCTCATGTTGGGAAATTTCCCAACTCGGCAGAGTTACCTGCTTTCAAATGGCCCCCGCCCCATCATGTTTACCTTCTGGAGAGGCGGGGCCAGGATGGAGTCAGGATTGCCATCTCCAGAGCAGTTCAGAAGCAGCCATGGACATTTTACCAGTTGTATTAACAGCTGTTAGCACTCTAATATAGAACATAGAACATACAGCACAGAACAGGCCCTTCGGCCCTCGATGTTGTGCCGAGCAATGATCACCCTACTTAAACCCACGTAACCCGTATACCCGTAACCCAACAATCCCCCCATTAACCTTACACTACGGGCAATTTAGCATGGCCAATCCACCTAACCCGCACATCTTTGGACTGTGGGAGGAAACCGGAGCACCCGGAGGAAACCCACGCACACACAGGGAGGACGTGCGGACTCCACACAGACAGTGACCCAGCCGGGAATCGAACCTGGGACCCTGGAGCTGTGAACCATTGATGCTAACCACCATGCTACCATGAGGCCCCTTACCCTTCACAGCCCCTCACTCCCCGATACATACTCAGTGTCACCTCTATGCCCCCTCCTTGCCCCCGTTCTGTCCCCATTGTCCCCTTGCATGGTTCATGCCCAATCTCCCAATGTGCACTCGAAAACCAAGAGAATAGCTGAAAACTAGTACCCAGTCAGAAAGATGCCTTGTAAAGAAAGTAACTGCACTTGCAAACTACAAAAGTCTCAATCAGACAGAGCCATTATAGGATCAAAAACAGAAAATCCACCTTACTTCTTACCTCTTATTCTTATCCAAATAAAAGGCCATTAGGGATGGGCAATAACTGGTCGCTTATCCAGCACCGCCCACATCCCATCAAAGAATCATTAAAGAAAACCAGACAAGCCAGCCATTACTTCACAGTAAGAACATGAATAACAAAATAAGTGGACATATGGCATCCTAGGTGGACAGAAGTTAAGTTAATGAATTGGAAGGGAAATAATTTGTTTGTTAGCAAGCTTTGATACAAAAACATCATGATGGCAACATTCAACTGAGTACGGATTAAGAATGTTTTGCAAAACTGAGGTCAGTGGGGGTCAAGAGGAAACTGTTCCAATAGCTCAGCTCGTATCTGACAAGAAGGAAGATGCCCACGGTTATTGGAGGTTAATCATTGTAGCCTCAGGACATTGTTGTTGGAATTCTGCAGAACGTTGCGCTTAGCACAACTCTACAATCGCTTCATTCGCAATTTTCCCGCATCATAAGTTCAGGGAAGCTCCTGTTTATTGGGGATCCTACAGTTTTCAATTCTATTCACACCAACTCCAGTAATGGCGCAGCTCAGGCTAGAGGCCAACATCCCATTTTAGCTGACAAGAAATAAATGCTACATTAGAGACAGAAAGTATCTCCAGAAGGAGAAAACCTATCTAGCTTCCACTGACATTCAACAGTACCACATCCTGAAGGTGAGCATTGACCAAAGGTTTAACTGGACACCCATATCAAATACTGTGGATACCGTAGAATCCAATGAAAGGAATGCAGGAATGAATGGTAGGAGAGGAATGAACAAAGAATTATTCCGGTTTCCGCAACATCGCAGAGCTACAAATCCTCGCCCCAAAGGGCCACCTTTCCTGACCTGTACCCAGGTCAGGGTTTTTACACTGAGAGGTTCTCTCTTGTTAAGGGGAAACCCCATCCCCAATTAGTGGGGGCAGTTCATACTCTCGAGGTGAAAGGGGGGAATCGCATCAAGCACAGTCCTTGACTGCCAAAGGGGCCGGAACGGATACCAAAACCAGGCAGAGTTTGTGTATTTTGCAGCTAGTGCCTCATCTCGTGGCCCCTCAAAGCCTTGCCATTATCTATTCGCCTCAAGTCAGACGTGAGATGGAATAATCACCGTTCCAATAGCTGGGTGCTGATGCAACATCACTCCAGAAAACGAGCATCATTTGAGACAAATCAGTCTACCTCACTGGCACCTGTTCATCACCATTACCCAGTGGTTACAGTATGTATCAACTGGATAGTCCATATCACATCCTAGCCATGTAACCTCTACCATTAAGAAGGACAAAGGCAGCAAGCTTGTGGGAATCCCACCCAAAGTGCATTAACAATGGGTCAGAGGCGAGTGTACAGTGATGAAAAGTGCATGGATGAGCCGAGAAATTGGAGTAAAGGGTGAGAGTTCTGACATTTTGTCACTAGAATATCAAGGACATTGGTGCTCAACTGAATCGCTTCGGGATAAAGATACTGCTTTTAAAAGGATGGTGCTTCTGAGAATGGCACTGGAGATTGTCTGACAGAATGTGTAGCAGGTGGCAGAGCTTGTGGAGTCTCTCATGAGCAGCTGTAGCGTCATGGTGAATGGCTTTGTCGCACCACAGGCTGCTCTGCACCACAGAGGCCCTAAACACAATCTTAGCTTTTGGCATGGATGGTTAGACTGTTCCCTTAAACCCATGGACTGGCAGATTGGAGGCAGCTGTATCTCTTAGCTTCCAAGTGTTGCTGACAGCCACTTCTCAGAGATTCACTGGACATGATTCATACTGTTTGGCCTGGTTTCCTGCTCATCAGAGGCCAATACTAGTGGCTTGGCAGAAATATGTTTACTTAATGTTGCTACCCATCATGTGCTCCCATCAATACAAAAGATGTAGCTTGCAGAAGGAGCATCTCTAGACTCAGCTGTCAGGACACATGGGCCAAAACCTAAGAGGCTCACATTGAGAGGGGCCAACCAGCTACCCCATACAATATCTCTAACCAGGTAGGACCTACAGCAGCCTGAGAATGGGTTGCAATTGGAACAACCACCCGTCATTTACCTGCCAGTGTTCTGGCATTATAACACACGAAATTAGGAGAGTATTGATCATCAACATCAATAAATGTGGAGTGCTTCTGGCAGATGTCTTTATAACATATAGGATAACGCATTGGTAGTCACTTTGTGAAGTGAAGCTTATCCAAGCACTGCTTCTGTGTCTGGATATTTGGGACACTGATAGGTGGATACCATGTGCCTCTTGTTGGACTTCATTAGCCTTGGTTATGTCCATTCCTTAAAAAAAAATTCCCCAATTAAGCGGCACATTGTGGGTTGTGGGGGTGAGACCCATGCAGACACGGGGAGAACGTGGGTTATGTCTATCCTCTTTTTCTTCTTCTTCCTCCAAGAAATGAAGATGAAGGGTTATTCCTAGAAGCTCACTTGGCCTCTTCTTCTCAAAGGTATCTGATTTCTTTGTAATGGCATACCTGAGTAAAGCTGTTGATTGTATGGGTTAGATTCTCCGGTTCCCCAGCCGTGTGTTTCTCAGCAGCACGCTGTTCGCTGGCAGCAGCATTCTCTGTTCCTGCCGCTGTCAATGGGAATTCCAGTTGAAGTCACCCCATGCCACCGGGAAACCAACGGGCAGGGGTGCACTGCCGGCGGGACAAGAGAATCCCACTGACAGTGAACAGCCCGAGAACTCCGGCCTATGTTAACCATCATTTGTTAAGGGAATCTGCTTTAGATAGGATATTAAAAATAGATATTAGGAGTGGTTAACTCTACTTGGCAATGTTAGATATGGAATAATCATCACATTTAATCAATTTGCTAACCAAACTGATGAAGTTATTCTGCTTGCTAACTCGGTGAGGAGCTATAGTTTGGTGATCATCTTGATCAAGTTAATCGGAAATACAGACTCTTGAATAATGCCAACAAGACCAAGGTTATGGGAATCAGTGGAACGACCTGTAAGATTCTAATTCAAGAGAGTTCAGCTTGAACGGGTCGACAACTTTTGCCATCTTGGATCACTCAACACTTAAGATACAGAATCTACCAAAGAAATCCATGCATGGCTTAACAAGGGTTATGATGCTGTGAACTCACTTAAAAGAGTGTAGGGAAGCCACAGCATCTCGATTACAATGAACATTTCTTCTGCTGAAAGCCCTCGTGCGGCCAATGATAATGTGTGGCTCTGAAAGATGGACCATTAACAGTGTCACGGCTCAAATAAGAGCATTTGAAATGGAAGCACTCAGACGGATATTTGGAGTGCCATGAACAGCCAAGCAGACAAACAAGTTGGTGCTCAAGAAAGCTGGTGGGATGAGAAACTTGTTTGAGGCAGTGACACCAAGGACGTTCGCACACTTTGGACATGTAATGCTAACAGGACAGTGTTGTCTGGAACATTAGACACTTTGGTCAGTTTATACTGAAACCCACTTGAAACTCGTTTACCCAGATGCCCTTACTCATGAGACGAAAAAAGGTCAAGAGTGGATTTGTGATTCAAACTGATTTTATTACAGAATATTATTATCCAAGCTCTAATAACAAAAACAACCCTTAATCCTGAATCAAACTTATCAACACTATACAGTCCATCTGAGATGCTGATACCACCCGCGCAGTTGAGCTTGCCAGACTGCCACGCCAGGTACAACCCTTTGTCTCCGCTGAGCTCTGCCGATTCTGATGACCTTGTCTCTGAACTCAGGGTCTTATTTGTGAAGGTTAGTCTCGCACACTGTCTTCCGTCGTTGCCATGTCTTCTCTCGGTGGTCGGGTCTTCGCTTGGGATGGAGTCTTCGTTCGGGGTGGAGTCTTCGCTTGGGGAGGAGCCTTCATTGGTGTGGCTTCCAATTGTCTCTTACACCTCCTCCTTCTGGAAAGTTCTCTGACTTCCAGCCAATGAGGTTACCGGGAGGGGGGTTTGTTGAGTCAGTGTTTGGTCAAGGACGAGCACCTCCAGTCCCAGGTTCCAGGACATGTCCAGACTTTCCCTTGCTCACTTCTGACCAGTGTCTGTGCTTATTTGGCCTGTCCAAATTCCCATCAGGCCTGGCTGCTCTTTAATTGTCCAAGTGTGTACCTGGCCTAGTTTTTCAGGCCGTTGGCCACTTGGAAAAACAGGTAATGCAGGACAAAACAGCTGGAAAACCCACACAAAAAAGAACCAATTTAATAATAATAACTTATTGTCACAAGTAGGCTTCAATGAAGTTACCGTGAAAAGCCCCTAGTTGCCACATTCTAGCACCTGTTTGGGGAGGCCGTTATGGGAATTGAACCCGCGCTGCTGGCCTTGTTCTGCATTACAAGCTAGCTGTTTAGCCCACTGTGCTAAACCAGCCACCCACCCCCCCCCTCCCAAGATGATGCAGATGGATAATACCAGATATTGGACTGGCCTCTTCAAGCAATGAGGCATCCGAGAATAGAAATCAGTGGAGAAAGATAGTTCAAAGTGCAGCCAATCCTTGGAATGAAAAAAGGTGAAAGATAAGACAGACCGACAACAGGAGTGGACATGGTGCCTGTAAAATCCATAGGTAAATAATTGGGTAGATCAGGAACCATTTCTTTTGGTAAAATACTTATGAAATTTAGTCCTTTAGAAAACAGGTAAGTTTCAGAGAAAAGGTTAAGCTACAGGAAAGTAGGTTATTAGTTAATTGTGATTGTGATGAGTAATGGGCAACTGCAGCCTCAATGACCTACTTGATTACCCTTGTGAGTCACCCAACGGATCTCCCAGAGTTTTATCTTAAATTGGCTGCAGTTTTGTTTGTGCTTCCAGGTTAAAGTCCAACAGGTTTGTTTCGAATCACTAGCTTTCGGAGCACAGCTCCTTCCTCAGGTGAATGGAGAGGTGGGTTCCAGAAATATATATACAGACAAAGTCAATGATGCAAGGCGATACTTTGAATGTGAGTCTTTGCAGGTAATTCTGGGCGCGATTCTCCGCACCCGCGGAAAATCACGGCCGACTTTTGCGACGGCCCGACACGGCCCATTTCCCGAGGTATTCACGTCCGGGAAATGGGCTAGGAATGGGGCCGCGTCAATCAGGTGCGCGATGATGCTGGAACGTGGCGACGCTACGAACACGCCCACGTGATGCCGCCCGACGCCGTAAAAAGGAGCGGGCGAGCACAGAAACTAGGCCAGGATGTCGGAGCTCAGGAGAGCAGCCCCGCGATTCGTTGAGGCTGACGTGGAGACGCTGCTCGAATCAATCGAGCAGAGGAGGGGCATCATCTGCCCGCGTAGAGGGCATCGCCACCCTGCCAGCGCGGTGCGCCAGGCCTGGCGTGAGGTGGCTGCAGACCAATGTCGGAAGAAGATGCACGACCCCACCAGGGCTGCCAGGGTAAGTGCCAAGAGGGTGCCCCCGAGTCACAACCATCCCTCCCCCCTTTACTTAATCACCCCCCCCCCCCCCCCCCTCCCCTGGCACGGGGGGTGGAGGGGGATTGGGGCAGAGTGAGTTGAGGGTGGTTCACAAAGTAGTCACAGACCCAGCGCTCTGGCCCCCGTGGAGAGATGCAATGGTCTTATTACAACTTGACCCCCAAACTGTACCAGTATCTGAACGGACTGCTGATACCTGCCGTATGGTAATGATCTACCTATGCCCCCTCCCCCAACAGGACAAGACCGCTCACAACACCCGTGAGCGGAACAAGACTGGAGGGGGTTCGCCCATCCTGCACCCCCTCACCACGTTTGAGCAGAGGGCACTGGACCTTGTTGGGGGATCTGCCACACGGGAGATCGCGCAATGCGAGGTTGGTGGAGCTGCAACAAGTGAGACAACCCTGCATGACAAACACCCCCCCTCCCCCATCCTCCGTCCCTTCACACTCTGCCCACTGGAACACCTCCCCCATCCTCTGTCCCTTCACACACTCTGCCCACTTGGACTCCTCCCCCATCCTCTGTCCCTTCACACACCCTGCCCACTTGGACACCTCCCCCATCCTCTGTCCCTTCACACACTCTGCCCACTTTGACACCTCCCCCATCCTCTGTCCCTTCACACACTCTGCCCACTTGGAGACCACCCCCATCCTCTGTCCCTTCACACACTCTGCCCACTTGGACACCTCCCCATCCTCTGTCCCTTCACACTCTGCCCACTGGGACCGTCCAGCGCCCGGCCGAGCGAATCTAAATAACCCGTTTCATTCTCTTCCCTAGGACGTGATGCCGAACGACCAGGGCCATCTGCCTCCAGGCGGACACAGGCATCTGCCCCCACCTCACCCAGGGCCGCACAACAGAGTGTGTCCGATCAGTGGGGAGTCCCATCCTCCCCAACCGAATCTGTGGAGCAGGACGCCCAGAGGGCGGCGACAGAGCAAGAGAGAGAAATGGCCCGCGAACGCCCTGCGGCCTCTCAGCGGGCCGATGACATAGAGGAGGCGTCAACCCAAGACGACCTTGAGCTTGCGGCACAGCTATCTCCCACACCATCCACCATCCCAGAGACACTCACCCCAGTTGGCCTATTTAGTGATGAGGCTCCTGGGTCACAGTCTGGGTCACACATCACAGTTGAGCAGGTACAGCAGGTGGAGGTCGGAGCAGCCGAGGGCCCGGACTGGCGGAGGCCAGGCCAGGCCCAGCATGCAGCTGGCTCCCAGACGTTTTCCGAGTTCCTGGACTTTCTCAACCCACCCACACAGCCGATGCATCAAGAAACCCAGGGAAACAATGACGGGATGAGGGCTGTCTTCCAGACTCTGCAGACGCTGTTAGAGGAGTCGAACCGCAGGGTGTGGTGTCGCTCATAGCAGCAACCCAGGCCGACGCCGTACGGGTGGCATCCGCGGTGGAGGCAATGGGTCAGGTTATGCAAGGCGTTGGGCTTAAATGTGCACGCGTCATCCTCGGCCCTGGACAGGGTTGCCCTCTCACAGGCAGCAATGCGCCAGAGCCAACACGACATTGCCGGCGCGCTGCGGGCCTTGGCCGAGTCTCAGCAGGTCATGGCTCAGTCGCAGCAGTCGATGGCACAGTCCCAGAAGTCGATGGCACAGTCCCAGCAGTCAGTCGCGGAGAGCATCAACCGCCTGACACATGTGCTGGATGGTGTCGTGCACACACAGGTTGAGATCGCACAGTCCCTGGTGGGAATGTCTAACTCCCTGGACTCCGTCTCTGCAAACCTTCGGATCCTGGTGGATACCGTTGCGGGCCTCCAGGACTTGCAGCGCCAGGTGTCGGTGGTGCGACGGGGCACCTCCCCACTCGCACCTCTGTCCCAAAGTGAGGCCCGGGGGCCACCGGGCTCCCCGAGGGAGGAGGAGGTTTCGGGGCCCGTCCCATTAACTCCATCACGGGACGTCCCGGAATTCTCGGCCTCCCCCCGTCCCATCCCCGGTGCATCGGGTGGGCAGCAGGCAGAGCAGGGTGGCACAACGTCACCCGAGACGCCCGCAGAGCAGCCTGGCCCATCAAGGCCGGGTCGCCCCAGGAAACTCATGCCGAAGGAGAAACAAGCCGAAGGGGGCGATTCGCAGCAGCCCTCCTCCACTCCTGCTGTATCATCTGGGGACTCACGTAGACGTAGTGGTAGGGCAACAAAGAGAGACACTGAGTAAGTTGGCACGGGTGAAGGGCACAGTTTAGTTGTAGGGGCTAGGGCACCTGTAAATTTTTTTTCACATTAAATGCACTGTTCCACCTTACTTGTAATACCGTGTGATTGTTCCACAGGCACAGGAATCGTGATGGTGACCGAGTGTCGCTGGGGTTGACGAGCGGTAAAACTTCGGTGCCGGGTGTGCAGTCCCTTCCCCCCACCCCCTCCCACAGCTAGCCCACGCGGGCACGTGATGGAGTGTCCGTGACGATCTCAGCGGCCACCAAGGTGGATGGTTCAGCTATTGCCATGGGTCAGACTCTCTCTAACGATTCTGAGCTCACAGCTCTTCGCAGAGCGGGCTGTCATCATTCCACATGGCACTGATCACACCCGCTGACACAGCCATCGATGTTGTGCCATACCGTCTGGACCCAGTGGTAAGGGTGATGTTGAAGTGAAGCAGTGTACACTGAGGGGGGGGGGGGGGGGGGGGGGGGGGGGGGGGGGGGGGGGGGGGGGGGGGGGGGGTTGGTGGTGGTGGCAGTTGTGTGGTGACCCTCTGCATGACTAGCGATGCAGGTGGTGGTTTGGTGTTCAGCGGGGACGTCGCATACAACGCGTGAACCGTGCTGCCACCAGGGCGTTGCGTGCCCGCCGTCCTTGCCGGGTCCGTCGTGCCGCCTCCTGGACATCACCAGCACCTGGGTCATGTCTGCGTGCTGCGCCCACCACTCCGCCAGCCTCCTCCTCCTCGTCCTCCTCCCTCTCCTCCTCCTCCTCCTCCTCTGTGCTGGCACCACTGCCACTGGCTTCTCCCTCCGCCTCCTGCAGCAGCCAAGACCTCAGCGGATAACCCCTGTCGCCTAGCAACCAGCCCCTCAGCCGGGGGGGGGGGGAACGTCCCACAAACATCGCAGGGATGTACGACTGTGCCAGTATGTAAGAGTCATGCACACTCCCTGGGAACCTTGCACAGATGTTCATGAACCTCATGTGGGGGTTGCATACCACTTGGATATTCATGGAGTATGTCCCCCTCCTGTTTGTGAACACCTCCCTGTCCCCTGCAGGCGGGCGCATGGGGACGTGAACACAATCGATTGCCCCCTGCACCATCGGTATCCCGGCCACGCTGGCAAATCCACGAGCTCGTGAGTCTTGAGTTGCTCGGGTCCCTCGGGAAAGGTGATGTAGCGATCGGCGATGTTAACTACGTCCTCTTCACCGGTGCGTTAGTAGCCTGTGGCCGTAAGCCAAGGGCAACCAGCGGCCGTGTCCTCATGACCGGCACGCCATGGCATGGTGGCAGACATTTTGTAACCAGGGATGGACGGGTCACTCGCTCACTCTCTTCCTACCTCCCCCCCTCTCCCACTCCCCCTCCCCCGTCCCCCACTCCCCCCTCAGTCTCCCCCACTCCCCCTCCATCTCCCCCCACTTCCCCCTCCGCCTCCCCCACTCCCCCCTCCGTCTCCCCCACTCCCCCCTCCATCTCCCCCACTCCCCCCTCCATCTCCCCCACTCCCCCCTCAGTCTCCCCCACTCCCCCCTCAGTCTCCCCCACTCCCCCACTCCCCCCTGAGTCTCCCCCACTCCCCCCCTCAGTCTCCCCCCACTCCCCCCTCCGTCTCCCCCCTCAGTCTCCCCCACTCCCCCCCTCCGTCTCCCCCACCTCCCCCCTCCCCCCTCCGTCTCCCCCACTCCCCCCTCCGTCTCCCCCACTCCCCCTCAGTCTCCCCCACTCCCCCCCTCAGTCTCCCCCACCCCCCTCAGTCTCCCCCACCCCCTCCGTCTCCCCCACTCCCCCACTCAGTCTCCCCCACTCCCCCCTCCGTCTCCCCCACTCCCCCTCCGTCTCCCCCACTCCCCCCTCAGTCCCCCACTCCCCCCTCAGTCTCCCCACCTCCCCCCCTCAGTCTCCCCCACTCCCCCCCTCCGTCTCCCCCCTCAGTCTCCCCCACTCCCCCCTCCGTCTCCCCCACTCCCTCCTCCCCCTCCGTCTCCCCCACTCCCCCCTCCGTCTCCCCCACTCCCCCCTCCGTCTCCCCCACTCCCCCCTCAGTCTCCCCCACTCCCCCCTCAGTCTCCCCCACTCCCCCTCCGTCTCCCCCACTCCCCCACTCAGTCTCCCCCACTCCCCCCTCTGTCTCCCCAACTCCCCCCCCTCCCCCCTCAGTCTCTCCCACTCCCCCCCGCTCTGGACCCCCCTCCCGTTCTCAGGGATGCCTTCCCCGTTGTGGCCAGACTCCAGCAGTGCGCTGAGCGGTGCGCTCACCTACTCGAAGCTCTCGTCAGCCAGCACGACTGGTTGACGAACTTGAAAAGCAGTTGTGTTGGCCGGCGTGAAAACATTGCGTGATGACGTCGGGACTTCGGCCCATCCGGGCTAGAGAATAACGGGGGGCCAATAAGTAGCGATTCTGGTCGTGTCGGGGGGGCTTTCGAGGCCTTTGCCGGGAATGCCGACGTGTAGTTTGTGCGGGGTTCGGAGAATAGCGGGAGGGCGTCGGATCTGCGTCACCATGAAAATATGCGCAGCCCGCTATTCTCCGAACCGGCGTGAGTGCGGAGAATCGCGCCCTTAAGTCTTTACAGGTCTAGATGGAGCAACTGAAGAGAGGGATAGTTACAGGTTAAAGAGGTGTGAATTGTCTCAAGCCAGATCAGTTGGTAGGATTTCGCAAGCCCAGGCCAGATGGTGGTGGGGGGGGGGGGGGGGGGGGGGGTATGTAATGCGACATGAATCCAAGGTCCTGGTTGAGGCTGCACTCGTGTGTGGAACTTGGCTATTAGTCTCTGCTCGGCGATTCTGCGTTGTTGCGCATCCTGAAAGCCGCCTTGGAGAACGCTTACTCGAAGATCAGAGGCTGAATGCCCTTGACTGCTGAAGTGTCCCCCGACTGGAAGGGAACATTCCTGCCAAGCGATCGTCATGCAATGTCCTTTCATCCGTTGTCACAGCGTCAGCATGCTCTCACCAAAGTACCACGCTTCGGGACATCCTTTCCTGCAGCGTATGAGGTAGACAACATTGGCCGAGTCGCACGAGTATGTACCCCACAGCTGGTGGGTGTAACCCCACCCAGCCTTTTTGGACACTTAAGGGCAATTTATCATGGTCAATCCACCTAAACTGCACATCTTTGGACTGTGGGAGGAAACCAGAGCACCCAGAGGAAACCCACACAGACATGGGGAGAATGTGCAGACTCCACACAGGCAGTGACCCAAGCCGTGAATCGAACCTGGGACCCTGGAGCTGTGAAGCAACTGTGCTAACCACTGTTCTACTGTGTCCCCCTACATTGCTGAGCTTCCAAAGACGGGCCTTGACCCAGTCGAGGATGTATGACAGTCCACTGAGAGTCATACCCAGCACAGTGTGTGTGCAGGGCCTGGTCACCGCCTCTGATCCTAACTCTTGTCCTTTACAATATCTCCGATAGGATTTGCACTGATGGCTTTTGTTGTGTTGGCTTGTGTAGGCTTGAGAGATGAACAGACACTTCCAACACAGAGGAAGGTGCAACTCAATTTTATTAACTACTTCTAACTAACTAACACACGATGACTGTTGGTCTAAATAATGCTAACTTGAACTAGAGACCTAAGCCTTGTCTGAACCAGTTGATTCTCTCAGCACGTGTTGTGAGTCTGTGCTGGGCTGAATAAGTTCCTGTTACACTCAGAGGCAGCACCCAGAATGAGCGGGAACCGTGGTGCCCTCTGCCTTTATAGTGTGTGTGTTCTAACTGGTGATTGGCTGCGGTGTTTGTACATGTTGATTGGTCCCTGTGTGTGTCCATCAGTGTGTGTCTGCACCATGATATATTGCTATATATTATGACATCCCCCCTTTTATAAAAAAATGTTGATCCAGGCATGTGCTAATAAATAGTGTGGGTGTGTGGAGAATGTACCTAGCTACGTGTGAGGTGCGAAGACATATGTACAAAGCTATATACAGGGAACAAGACTATTTACAGAGGAAGGTGCCTGGTGCAGATGACTACCATGAACTGGAACAACCAACAAATCTATTTACAAATCACTGGATAACGAATGCAACAACAATGAATATGGGAAAAGAACATTTCAAAAAGTCCACATGTGTGTAGAGTTCATACGTTCAGTCTCTGAGGTGGGCAACGAACTGTGGTTGACCTCGACCGCGCAGTGGCTGTCGAACTTCAGAATTATGGTCTTGAACTTCGATTTGTTCTCCCCCTCATCGAAGGTGAGCGAGTTGTAAATGTGCAGAGCATGGTCACTGGCTGTGAAGAGGAAGAGAGCAATCTTATGTGCGTCCGAGGCAGCTTCCAGGTCCCTGGCTTCAAGGTACAGCTGGAAGCGCTGTTTGAAAAGTTTCCAGTTGGAGCCCAGATTCCCTGCAATGTGGAGAGGCGGCAGCGGGCGAACGGAGTCCATTCTGTAGGATGGCTGGAAACTGGTGGAAGGCAGATCACTGAAGGGTAGGTCTCAGAAGAGCGAGCATTCCTCAACTCCTGGTATCATGATGTGTTGGCTTGTGCAGGCTTGAGAAATGAACAGACACTTCCAACACAGATGAAGGTTCAACTCAATTTTATTAACTACTTCTAACTAACAGTGCGGAGTCTGCACATCCTCCCAGTGTGTGTGTGATTTTCCTCCGGGTGCTCCGGTTTCCTCCCACAGTCCAAAGATGCGCAGGTTAGGTGGATTGGCCATGATAAATTGCCCTTAGTGACCAAAATTGCCCTTAGTGTTGGGTGGGGTTACTGGGTTATGGGGATAGGGTGGAGGTGTTGACCTTGGGTAAGGTGCTCTTTCCAAGAGCCGGTGCAGATGATGGGCCGAATGGCCTCCTTCTGCACTGTAAATTCTATGATTCTAACACACGATGACTGTGGGTCTAAGTGATGCTAACTTGAACTAGAGACGTAAGCCTTGTCTGAACCGATTGTTTCTCTCAGCACGTGTTGTGAGTCCGTGCTGGGCTGAATAAGTTCCTGTTACACTCAGAGGCAGCACCCAGAATGAGCGGGAACCGTGGTGCCCTCTGCCTTTATAGTGTGTGTATTCTAACTGGTGATTGGCTGTGGCATTTGTACTTGTTGATTGATCCCTGTGTGTGTCCATCAGTGTGTGTCTGCACCATGATATATTGGTATATATTATGACAGCTTTAGCTGCAGATTTGGATTCTGTAATGTGAAGTAATTGGTAATATTTCCTCAACTAGGCATTGTCAATTGCAAGTGAAAATTGCAGGCAGTCAGATATCACCTGGAACCAGTCATTCAATCATTGTTTCTCCTCCCAGGCTCATAAAGATGGTTTACACATTTTTCTTCACTATCTTGGAGCAACCTTCTATGCGCCTTTAAGAACAGTTCGTTACACCATGCAATGTCAAGTACCTATGGCTAAAGTAGATGTCTGTGGCTACTTTACTATTAGGATTCTAGGATCATAGTTCTCAATTTGCCTAACACCACCAGCTCTAAATACTTCCAGCTACAGAGAGGAACAAGACAGGGCTGCCCCCCCTTTGTTCGCGCTAGTGATTGAACCCCATGCAACAGCCCTGCGGGTTGCAAAACACTGTAAGGCAATCCGAAGAGGAGACAGACAGCATAGAGTTTCACTCTATGCAGATGACCTGCTCCTCTATGTCTCGAAGCCACAGGAGGGACTGAAGGCAATACTGCAAATACTGTAAGAGTTTGGAACCTTCTCAGGCTACAAACTTAACCTGGGCAAAAGCGAGGCGCTCCCAGCGAACCCACAAGGGTAGTGAGGAGAGAGCTGGAGGAGCTAACGTTTAAAACAGCCCAGAACAGAGTCCGTTACCGAAGGATCCAGATAACCAGAGACTGGACACAGATCCACAAGTGGAACCTGACCAGCCTGGTGGAGGAAGTAACGGTGGGGCTCACTCCCACTCCCTGGCGGGGAGAGTGCAGACGATCAAGATGAACATATTGCCAAGGTTCCTCTTCCTGTTTAGATCCATCCCGATCCTCATCCCCAAGACCTTTTTCCAAACGTAGACAGTCTAACCATGGCGTTTGTGTGGGGGGGGCAAAAACTTGAGAATTCTTAAACCAACACTGCAAAGAAGGAAAATCAAAGGGGGTTTGGCCTTACTAAACCTACAATACTACCACTGGGCAGCAACGGCAGAAAGAGTGAGGGGATGGGCACAAGAACCCGACACAGATTGGGTACGAATGGAGGCATCCTGTAAAGGAATGACCCTCCGGGCCTTGGCTACAGCAACACCCATCCTCCTCAACAAAATACACAACGAGCCTAATGATAGTGGCCACGCTGAGAATGTGGACCCAGTTGAGACAACACTTCGTGATAACTAAAATATCCCCATGGCCCCCATCTGCGGCAATTACACATTCCCCCCCAGCCATGCTAGAGGACCTGATAGGCACAAGCAGAGAGAGAGGGGGAGGGGGGGTGGGGCTATGTGAAATGAAATGAAAATGAAATGAATCACATGAAAATCGCTTATTGTCACAAGTAGGCTTCAAATGAAGTTACTGTGAAAAGCCCCTAGTCACCACATTCCAGCGCCTGTTCGGGGAAGCTAATACGGGAAAATATATAGACAACTACTGGACAGAGCTCGAACACCATTGGACGAGACAAAAATGGGAGGACGGACTTGGGACAGGGGTAGGGTGGGGACTCTGGAGCGAAGCACTGAGCAGGGCTAACTCCACCTCCTCCTGCGCAAGGCTAAGCCTAATGCAGCTCAAAGTGGTGCAGAGAGAGCACCTGACCAGAACCCAAATGAACAGGTTCTTCTCAGAGGTGGAGGACAAATGTGAGCGGTGCCAGAGGGGCCTAGCCAACCATATTCACATGTTTTGGGCGCATCCCAAACTTGTCGAGTTCTGGACAGCATTCTCCGAGGCAATGTCCAAGGTTGTGGGGGTGAGGGTGGAGCCATGCCCAGTAGTAGCAATCTTCGGGGTATTGGAGCAGCCAGAGCTATATATGGGGAAGGGGGCCAATGCCCTTGCTTTCACTTCCCTAATCGCACGCCGGAGAATCCTGCTCGGCTGGCGATCGGCAGTACCACCCACAGCTGCAGACTGGCTCGCCGACCTCTCGGAATCTCTCCACCTGGAGAAGATTAAGTACGCCCTCCAAGGGTCAGAGGAAGGCTTACTGGAAGAATAAAAAAAACAAGATAGATGAGGAACCAAAGAACTGCACAACCTGGGTGGGGGGGGGGGGAGCCAAAGGAAGGAGGGGAAACCACAAGAGAAGAGGAGGGAGGGTTTTTTTATCGGAAAATACAAGAAAAACACAGCTGAAGCCAAAGGGCGGGGGGGGGGGGGGGGGGGGGGGGGGGGGAACGGAGGTGGGAGGTTGGGTGACAGGGAAGGGGGGTTGAACTGTAGACTGATCCAGAGGGCAGCGAAATGTACATTGAGTCAGTTTAATGAAAGAGAAAATAAACCTCTCTGTACAATAAATTAAATTAGCGCGGGCAAGAAAAATGTAATGCATACACACAACTATTTATAAATATGAGAAATGCTAATTAAAAGGATTTCCAAAAATTAAAAATTAAAAAAAATGGGGGAGATGCTAGCCTGGAGCGTCGCTCCCAAGGCCAGTGCACAGAGTTGGGAAATCTCTTGGATTGCTGTACCTGCTTCAGGAAAAAGTGCACCGAATAGGGGGATCTTGGTCCTGGGGATCGAGTCGGATCTGTCACCCCCAGATATAGATTGGAGGTGGGCACAGATTGGAGGCAGCCATAAGAGTAGCCGAGTGCCAAAGTGGGATGGTTAAAAGGCCTATCTCAGTTCTCAGTAGCTTAGTTAAATATCAGGCCCTTAAAGCTTCACCCCTCATGCACCTCTCCCTCTCCCCCCACCCTAGCAACTCCCCATGCCCATCAAGCTGACATGTGTCAACTCATGACCCTTCACCTATACAGTTGGAACTTTATAGTGTCTGTGCCATTTTAGTTTCAACTTATGAACTCACCCCCCCCCCCCCCCCGCTGACCCCCATGACCGCTTATAGCCCCCATGTCAATTTGGTGACAACTCATGAATCCACACCCACCAGTCTTTGCCCTTACACCCTCCATGCCAACTCACCCAGTATCCACCAGAAGGAAGCCAGGAGTCATGCTGAGATTTGAAAAAAATAAAAGTTCTAAATATCTATTACAGGTCTAAAGATCTATTATCATAAAGGAAAGACTCATTCAGGAAAATTCAGTTAATTCATCTAAATCTGTTCAAGTACTTAATCCCTTATAAAACAAACATTTGTACCTGACTCTACATCAAAGACCTTTATTATGTTGAAAAGTCCTTGCAAATTGAAAGCTTTGATCCTAGGACCCCCCAAAAGTAGCAATAGGCATTTGCTTCACCCATAGGTTGCATAGTGTAACTAGCAGTCTTTAAAAAAACTATTTGAACTGTAAATAAAACTGTAAATTTGCAGCCCTCACTGTGATAATAATTCTTTGTGGAAATATGTTAAGCAATAACAAGACCATAATGGTAAAATTTTGGGTTATGTTAACAAACAGCTGTTGAAACTGAAAGCAGGTTTCTTTTCAAACACAGATACAGGCTGGCTGTTTCCCAACAAACCCACCCCCACTTTTAACAGGCATGCTATTTAAATAGTTTGTCAGCTTGGCAGATCCACAGACTTTATCCACAGACTTACGTCCACTCTGAAAAGTTGTAACTCACACGCTGTGGGATAAAGCCCTCGCTTCAGCAGAACTCGGGTCTGTTCGAGGTCTACTGGTTCTCTTGGTTCGTGTTTCTCTCGCGTGAGTCACGTTCCACCCACATTCCCTCCGATGTAAATATGGGGCGGGATTCTCTGTCCCGCAACACCTGTTTTCTGGTGTGATATACCCCCTCACTGGCAGTGGGATTCTCCATCCCGGCAGTTAGCCAATGGGGCACCCCCACACCATCGGAAAACCTGCGGGCGTCACTGCGCTGCTGCCGAAACGGAGGATCACGCTGACAGAGAAGTCAGCTCAGGATCTTTTGGAAATGGGGTGGGTTTCTGGATCCTGGTTCTTGGTACCAATTTAGATATCCCGTGGAGTCTCCGTGACCCCATGAAAATTTTGACGCCAGACTTCAGTGGGTACTCAATGCTGCAGGGCTACTTAGATCGCTCTATTGTGCCCTTTACCAGTTCCTGCCTGGTGAAGTGATGAGAGCTGACCCCAACATTAGTAACATGCTCTAGAAAGCCGCAGCAGGGCCGGCGAGCCATTGAAATCTCTGTTCACATCGGCGCGACTGGAATGTCCCACGGGCATAAAGGGCTGGAAAATTCTGGCCATGGAGTCTGGTAAAGTGGTGTGAGTCAGTCTGAGTAGATGATTGTTGACCAGTTCTGTGCAAGTGTGTGTGCCATATATTCCACAGGATAATTGTCCAGTCCTGGAATGGCATTCCTTGCAGCATTAATTCATCATCACATTGCTTCGGTTGTTCATCGGTTCTGTCTAATGACACTTTTGCAGCCTGAATTATTACCTTATATTAGCATTCCTCTGCTTCCATTAACAACCATTTCCTTATTGATTCTCTGTGTTTATTGTGCATTATTTTAACTTGCGATTGAAAACAGCAGATGCTAATGAAAGATCTTTTTATATGCACTGTGTCTCAGGAGGTGGCAAATGCATATCTGGAGGAAAGAAAACCTCTGCTTTTGAGAATCTGACCTGACATCTGTTTGGATCTCAATGCACTAGTTTATTTACTGACTTCCCCATGGCTATGTAGGGCTGAGTAAAAAAGCTAATTGATTTTAGATTTTCAGTTAAGTTGGTTGACCTGCCATTGAAACGTGCCATTTGAAAAATGAATAGTCAGTCTTGCTTTGAGTACAATCAAAGAGGCTTCTGTACTTTCATACAAATCAGTTGGTATCTAACTGCAGCTGAAGGTTCTTCACTTAATCTCAGTTCCCTGAGGTTAGGAAACGGAAAATATAGTGTTGTATCTGTAAAATCTCAGATACTTCCGGTATTTTAACCAACATTTTACCCAGATGTCTTTCACAATGAGGAGAACAAAGGATAACACAAGTATAAAATCAAACCAATTTTATTCATGAACAATTTTTGCCGTTAAATTAACCCAATAACTAAAGTTTCCCAAGGTTCTTTATATTACCTGTAATGATGGCTTCGGTTGAGCCATGAGTTCTCAGGTCCGTCCTTGTGAAGGTTGGTCTCACACGCTGCTTCTTTTCGTCTCTGGTCCGATGTCTCGATTGCCTCTGCATGAAATCTTCGCTGCTGATGTGCCTCAGGTGGCTATTTCTTTTTAACCCCGCCTCCCTTCATGCCCTTTTGCCATTTCCTCTGGCTTTCTGCAATGAGGCCTTGGGAGGAGATCTCAGCACCCAATGGTCCGGTTGATGATGGTTTGACAGGACACCTGAGCCCACCCAGGTGTCCATCTCAGGTGGCATTGGTTGCACATAACCTGTTGCCATGCAAGTTAGCGGCAGGAACTCTGAGTGCCCGAGAGTCTGGCTCAATCTGGGCAATGAAAATAAACCGGTGCATATCAATGAGGTGCAATGACCTCTTGATGGGCGATTGACAGGGTAGGTCCAAACGTGCCCAGGCAGCCTGTCGGAGTTTGTGTATTCGAATTTGGCCAAGATCAAATTCCCATCAGGTCGTTCGCTGGAGCTGACTGCAGTTTAATTTAAAGTGTCCAATTCTTGAATTTAGCATATCCTATTTTAATCGGGCTTATAACTAGGCCCTGTCAGGTTACCACAACAGCAACTTTATTAATCCTCATCTTTATCCTAAACCTCCTGGAGGAAGTTCATGTGTGACCATTAGAACATAGCACAGAACAGGCCCTTTGGCCCTCGATGTTGTGCCGAGCCTTGTCCGAAACCAAGATCAAGCTATCCCACTCCCTGTCATTCTGGTGTGCTTCATGTGCCTATCCAATAACTGCTTGAAAGTTCCTCAAGTGTCCGACTCCACTATCACAGCAGGCAGTCCATTCAACACCACAACCACTCTTTGAGTAAAGAACCTACCTCGGACATCCCTCCTATATCTCCCACCCTGAGCCTTATACTTATGCCCCCTTAGTGTGGATGTTTTTGGTTTTGAAGGTTACGCTCACTACTGCTCATGGACACTGAGGCCGTGAAATTCTGAACAGATTATACCAGTGTCCCATCATCATTTTGACAGGAGTCAAGTTCAATGGCTATGGTGGTCTTCTGTCAAGAGTTATCACAAGGGACAGGTAGAATGCCCATTGCAACTCAGGGCCTGACTTTCATGAATTACAAATAGGCGTTTGGGTTGCATAACTGGGGCACAGCAGTCCAAAGAATGCTATGTCATGAGGAGTCAACACCTTTGGCTGGAGATGGGAAAATGAAAATTGGCAAAGGGAAATATACTCTCAAAACCACAGTACCCATTTAACAGCTGCATCCTTTAGCTAAAGATTAATGCAATACTATTATCTGTCCCTGACATCTGTGCAACGGTAACAAAATAATCTTTGAATTGACTGCTGTGATTGAGGGGCTAAAGCAGTGTCAGTGAGTCATTGCTTCTGTTATCTGCGCTAATGGTGTAATATTTTGCCCACATAACCTAGATTAACTGCAGTCACCCCAGTTACTTCGGGTTCACTGACAATTGAAACTTGACTTTTGACTGGAATGTGCTCCAGAGAATTATGGGCACTAGATAGACAACATTGTATCAACTTGGCACATTCATTTGTGTTTACTGCAGGTTTGTCTCATTTAACACTGAACCTCCTTACATGCTCCACATTATATTGCCAATAGAGTTTTGCTTCAGGTCAATTTTACCTATTTCTGCAGCATGTCATAGTTCCTCTCATACTGTTTGTTTAATTTATGAATTTAGGTATGTTGCAGAGGTTTTCACTGCTATTCACTATTCTCCGCTATAAATCATGACCAGGGGTTCAGGTAACTAGGCCGAGGATAAAAAGCAGGTCGACTGTGCTAAGGATCGTTTGCAATAACAAATCCGTATCAATGTTGCTTAAACCCTGTCTCTAAATTGCAACATCTCCACCCCAAACTCTCAAATCGTCTTACAAAGCAGCAGGTTTTCCATTCGAGTTCGCAGTGAATGAGTAATCAGCTGAACAAATGCTCAATTTAAATGAATATTCCATCAGTAGGGTGCCTGTTAACAAGCGTTTACTGTACTTCAGATTCAATACATTGAAAGGCTAGGCTGTTTATAAGTTGCTTTCAGCATTTTGTGAATGAACTAATGGTTACAACAGATAGCTAGCAATGTTCTACTGGTCGGACTCCTCTGAGGCTGGAGTTTTTTTCTCTTTCTGACTTCATGAAAGCTATCATTATATTTTCCTCAGATGTGTTAATCTGTGTGCCATAACTGAGAAGGTATCGTCCGTGTTTATTTGATGGGACTGGGTGCTATAAATTGAGGCCCCTACACAACACTGGATTGTTGGCATGGCAAATTTCTGTTCTTGCGATTCATGAAGAACAAACCATTATGACAAATTTTGGAAGAGTGAAGAGAAAAATCATCACTCCTGTCTCCTCTTGTACACCTCATCAAAACCCATTATCCAACTGCAGGCAAAGCTTCTCCTCAACAGAGAAAGTTGGTGACACTGAGAGTTGGGGAGTAGAGGAAAACAAGCTGATCTATCATTTTAAATCCCTTTCTTTGAGAGGAGATAGAGAGGTAATCTGCTCGGGCCAAATTTGATTTAGCGTGAGATGGCTGTTGTGACCCATGTTGATCTCTACTTGGCGATCTCAGTTCATTCCCTGGCTCTCTTTCTCTTTTCTTCTATAACCTAAAACAAGACTTCCAGTTTTTCACCTTGGCAAGTGGAAACTTGTCAGAATGAAGAGTAAGATTCTCTGTGATAAATTCAACACCAAACCAGCAGAGCTGCCACTAGCCGGCCGACGAGTGGTGACGATTGGTCCAATTTATTCATCCTGACCTTTAACATGCATTCTATAGCTGGAGTTCAATCCTCAGTGCAAACAAAGTATAAACATGGGTTTCCGTGGTAATCATACGGAGGGAAGAGAAAGAAATATTGTGGACTGGATTCTCCGACCTCCCGCCGGGTCGCAGAATCGCCGGGGGCAGCGTGAATCCTGCCCCCGCTGGCTGCCGAATTTCCCGGCGCGGGGGTTTTGGCGGGGGCGGGAATCGCGGCGTGCCGGTTGGTGGCTGCTGGCAGCGCCCCCCCCCCCCCATGATGGGCCGAGTGGCCGCCCGTTTTCGGTGGGTCCCGCCGGCATAAATCATAACAGGTCCTTACAGGCAGGAACTGGCTCCATGGGTGGCCTGCAGAGTCCTCGGGGGGATGGGGGGGGGGGGGGGGGGGGTGGGGTGGGGGGGGGGGGGTGCGGGCCGATCTGGCCCCGAAGGTGGCCTGGCCCGCGATTGGTGCCCACTGATCCGCAGGCGGGCCTGTGCCGTGGGGGCAATCTTTCCCTCATCACTGGCCACTGTCAACCTCCGCCATGGCCGGTGCAGAGAAGAACCCCACCTGCACATGCGCTGGGATGACGCCAGCACGCGCTGGAGCTCCCATACATGCGCCAACTTGCGCCGGCTGGCGGAGGCCCTTTGGTGCCAGTTGGCATGGCGCCAAGCCCTTCCGCGCTGGCTGGCGTGGCGCCAAACACTCCAGCGCCGTTCCTGCCCCGAAGGTGTGGAGGATTCCGCACCTTCAGGTCGGCCCAATGCCGGAGTGGTTCACGCCACTCCTCAGCGCTGGAGTGGTACGTCCCGCCGGTTCGCGGATATTCCCGCCCTGTGTTTCCCATTCATCAAGTGCCAATTGAAAATAGGCATAAAAAGACAAGATGCCATTGGGCAGATTTTGATATAGGTTTTGTGGTTGGCAACAAGAAAGAGTTTTCCTCTGCTCCTGGAGCATATCACAAGGCATAAACCTCAGTTCAGGACATAATAAGATCTTATATGGATCATAGAATCATAGAATCCCTACAGCTCAAAAGGAAGCCATTCTGTCCATCGCGTCTGCACCGACTCTTTCAACTACCACAGAGGACCAATCCCCCGACCCTATTCCTGAAACCCCACCCTCGGACAATCCACATGACCTGCACATCTTTGGCTGCGGGAGGAAACTGGAGCACCCGGAGGAAACCCACGCAGACATGGGAGAAAGTGCAAACTCCATACAGACAGTCACCAGAGGCAGAATCAAACCCGAGTCCCTGGCGCTGTGAGGCAGTCGTGATAACCACCGTGCCGCCAGATGTTTTGGAGTGTATGTGAACTATGTGTGCAAGTTATCTTTCCTGGTTGTTATTCCTTTCCTGAGCGATATTATTCATGTTTGAATGGCGGAGCAGACTCGATGGGCCAAGTGGCCTAATTCTGCTCCTATGTCTTATAGTCTTATGTTGGCATTATTTGCTTATCAGCCTCAATGGCCAGCCTTTTCAGTACATGGTGTCAGAGAGCAAGAACCAGCAACAAGCCTCATCTTATTCAAACCTGACAAAACCCCTGTGGGGCTACAGAAGCAGGAATTTTGATGATTTTCTTGTCACTAGCTCAGGATCTGGGTGGTGGTGGTGGGGGTGGGGGGGGGGGGGGGGGGGAGGGGGAGAAGGGGTGCCGATGATTGTCGGTGGAGGGTGAATGCCGGCGATGATTGTCGGTACTGGGGGTGGGGTGGATGCTGGCAATGATTGGCGGTGGTGGGGGTGGGGTGGATGTCGGCAATGATTGTTGGAATGCCAGCGATGGTTGTCATTGTGGGGGGGGGGGGTTGTGGAATGCCAGCAATGATTGTCGGGGGCAGGGGGGGTGGATGCCCACGATGATTGTTGGGGGTGGGGGGGGTGGTTGCTGGCGATGATTGGTGGGGACGAGGGGCGGGGTGGATGCCGGCGATCATTGTCGGGGATGGGGGTTGCAAATCATCTTACAACCTCCATTGTGGGGCTGGGGAATATTAGGTTTCAGCACTGATCAGAGTGCCCTTTAAAGATGGCAGCCCGATCTTTGTGGAGCCGGTTACCCACTCTATTAGGTCCCTCCACCATGATGGCGTAAACCACGGCCCACTCATTTTCTTTCTTCAAAGAGGTTCAAGGTCAAACTGGTCTGGGCAACTGGAGAGTTGCATACCAATTTTCAGTCTGACACTTTGCCAAATTCAGGTAAGATTCCGCACACTGTTTCAGGTTTGTGAACTTGCATCAGATGTTCGGTGTTTTGCAACGTGCATTGTTGAAGCTAATGAAGCGCTTTCATCTCTGGAAACTGGGTTTAAATTCTTCACAGCCCGATGGAATAAACAAATCTCCAATTTCTGGTGGCCAAAGGAATATATACAAACTACATTGTGGGCAGCTTCAATCCAGATTCCAATGTCTGCAACTGACGGCACAGATCTATACATTATTCAGTGCTAGTTTGCATCAAATTGGTACGGTACTTCAGAGACCAGAAGTAAATTGTGGCATTCCTTCACCTTTGATATCTGGAATCACCCCCAAACTCTAGTTACTTAAACCCTGCCTCGGGGAAATTAGGATAAATAGACAAATAATCTGATGACCATAATTCAATATCAAGACTCATATCTCAATCCATAGCCACATAGTAATTGATCCTTGCAGATTATATTCTGGAATGTGAAGATGATTACAAGTTATTGACAGAAATAATAAAGTTTGCATTCTTACCAAACTAGAGATGATTTTGAAAAATGTAATGATCAATTGAAAAACATATTTTCAGTGGCTCTTCCTAGGTTTGATTGGGTAAACTATGCCTATGTGCACCTGTTGTTGGTTAACACCACAGAGATGAGCGACTCTTCAGCAGTTTAATATGTTTCTTTCCCCAGTTGCTTATCTTCAGAACTTCTGTCAAACATTTACCAGCAATGCTAAGCATTATATGGAGCCATATTAATCATGCTTTCCATCCAAATGGTGGCAATACTTTCACAAATAACTGCTTGTGTTAACTACACATGTTTGAGGGACTTAATGGCATTTCCATTGGATTCTGATAGAAGGTATCTTTGAGAAACCAGCTGAGAAACTGAGGAGATTTATACCAGACGACGGCATCAAGTGCTTACTCTACATATGAAAGAAAAGACTGTGTCATGATGGTCGTCAATACAGTCATTGCCCTTATGGTTGTTTTTCATAACAGATTATTTTCAGAGATGTAGATTTTGAACAGACCACACAGGACTTACATATTGATAAGCAATGCCGTGTCTGTGAGCTCGTTCAACATTACTAACCTATTCACCAATGTATTGCTCGAGGAAGCCATAGACGTTTGCATCATGCCACTATATTTTGACGATCTAGATGCACCGCCATTATCTGAATCTGCATTAATTGAACTTATAAACTCAGTAATTTGTGGTTGAGTTCAATTTTAACAACACCATATATGCCCAAATAGATGGTGTTGCCATGGGATCTTCTCTAGGTCTAGCTCTCGCAAACACCTTGGTTGGTTTCCACAAGAAACAAGTCTTCAATGAAATGACACCTAACCTCCTACCCATTGCATATTTCCAATACATAGATGATACATTTGCTTTTTTGAACCTGCTGCTGAATCGAAGAACTTACTTACACATCTTCATGCGCTAAAATTCACCCATGAAATGGAGCAATCAAACAAGCTCCCATTCCTCGACGTGCTGGTTGAGAAATTTGCCAATTTTCTCTACTACTGCCGACTGTAAGCCCACCTTCACTGATCAATATACAGGTTGGGATTCCTACAGTTCCACTATAAGGTTGACCTTACCGACAAACTTGTACATAGGCTTGAACTATTTACTCACTGTGCAAGGTTGATGCTGAAATAGGGCACATCAAAGCTATCATGTGGATAATGGCTACCCTGATCAGATCATTGTTCACTGTTTACCACGCAAACTCATGAACTGGTCTAAAGCCGCCACTTTCGGTCCTGAAACGTGCTCTGAAAGATTACCCTACAGGGGTAAGGTGTCTTCACGATTTGAGCAACAGGTGAAGCTAGCCAACACATGTTGTTACTCTGCAGCTGCAACACGAGTTATAATCTCCCCTAACAGGCTGCTGCCATCAAGCCAGAAAGGTAATTTCTTGTGAGCTTTCCTGATGTGTCAAAGATGAAAAGCTTTGATAGCATGTCTCTTTTTTCAGCAAAAACCTAAGTTCTGTACTACTGGACGACTATTTAGACCAGGGGTGGGCAAACTTTTCCGTGCAAGGGCCACATTCAGAAATTCACAATTTTAAAGGGCCGCAAAGTATATTAAGTAAAATAATTAATATTTAAAATAGCCAAAATAAAAGGTTTTTAAAGAAAAAAAAGCAATTAATTTTTATTAATTAATATTTTAAAGTAGAAACTTCACATGAAACACATGTTGTGCCGAGCAATGATCACCCTACTCAAGTCAACGTATCCACCCTATACCAGTAACCCAACAGCCCCCCCCCCATTAACATAATTTTATTTATTTATTTATTTATTTTTAATTTTATTTTATTTTGGGTTTTTTTATGACTTGATCTTGGTGGGCCGCATAAAGACCTTTGGCGGGCCGCATGCGGCCCGTGGGCCGTAGTTTGCCCACCCCTGATCTAGACAAATACTCAACGTTATCGGAAAGCTCCATTTTGTTTACTGATATTTTAATATCCTTTTAATAGCTTAATAATCATTAATTTATCATAGTTGATGAAAGAATAGAATGTGTTTTCTGTACTGCCTGTCACCATTATCTGCTTTCACTTTCACAGATTGTGTACCAGGTTTAACTTTGCTGTGCATACCTCAATGACATATGGTAAACCAAGCTTCAGAAGAACACCTTTTGCGGCACTGTTTTTGCATTGTGCTGGCTAGAACAATGGCAGCAGACAGATACTGTAGAAACAGTAGGGTTACGGTGCACTGAGCATGGGGAAAGAGGGGAAACAATATAATTGACTGTGTGAAAGGCAGGAATGATGTAACGAGTGGAACAAAAATAAAACAGTGAAAAACTGAAAATTGGTGGTGGGGGGGTGAAATTCGTCTTGGGTCAGAATGCAAAACAGTCAATAATGCACCAGCAGACTATTTTACACCCAGAATAAGAAATGTGTTGAGGTGGAAACAAATTGCCAATTCACGAATTGCCCATTTTGTTCAATTGCCCGAAGCTCATTTCATCCTCTCAGAGAAAAACAAAGAATAGTTGAAAGCCCAAAGTTAGTAATTATAATAAAGTAGGGAAGATAATAACAGACTCAAAAGCAGTACCGAAAGATGAAAAAGAGAAAACAAGAAACAAAATAAAACCATTTGTAAGAAGATAAAATATGAAAGTATTCTAGAAATACAATTAGCTTTCCTTTTAAAAAGTAAAACAAATAGTTATATAAACATCAAACACAGAGGCAAGGGAACTCTGCAGTAAATTAATAAAGTAATGTAATCTGAAATATTGAAAATATGAATATGCAAAACAAAATAAGTGAGAAATAAAGCAAAGTTTCACCCTGTTTGTGTATAATATAATCATTGTTGATTTACTGGAGAACATGTGTGTAAGGAAATGGTTTTCTTTCAAAAATATATATTGATAAGATTTCTTTGATGTATTTTAATTAATCTTGGTTAGATTATATATTCAGGATACGGTGTTCTGAAGGAAGCTTTATTCTTTCAAAGTCCCTTTTGATGAATTTCAGCTTCAAAAGCAAGCTGTTATAGTAACTGACAAGTGAGAATATCAAACTGGTCTTGATTAGAAGCACAGTGTTACATATATTTGGATTGATGAAATGGGATCATCAGAATAAACCAGACCTGTTTCTTGCTATGTGCAATCACGGTCCATCTGGGATGACTATGGAAATGCTTGTGAGTTAATGCCTCACATCTCCATGGACATGAGCATGCATTTTGTTTTAGTTGGAAAGAAAAGCTTGGATTTGTATAGTGCTTTTCATGACCACCAGACATCACAAAGTGCTTTACAACCAATTAAATGCTTTGTGAAGTGTTGACACTGTTGTAATGTAGAAAAAGCAAGCAACAGCCAATTTGAGCATAGTTCTCACTAATAGCAATTTGATAATGATCAGACAGTCTGATGTTGATTGGTGAATAAGCATTGACTAGGACACCAGGGATTCTTCAAAATAATGCCATGAGATTTTTATATCTACTTGAGGCGGGATGGGCAGGTGGGGCCTCAATTTAACATCTTACCTAAAAGACAGCACCTCCAATGGAACAGCACCCCTTCAGCACTGGAGTGGAGTATCTGTCAAGGTTTTTGCTCAAGTCCTGGATTGGGACTTGAACTCACCATCACCTGACTCAGAAGATGCTTCCAACTGAGCCCCTATTTCCTTGCTTGCTCTGATTGACATGCTAAGTACCTGGCTAAGTCAGATGCTAGGTTAACAGCCATTGTACATACAATGTGCATACAAGGAACTGATCCTATCATGTATGCGTGGTTGTGAGGACAATTGTTCTTATGAGGCATTGTTGAATACATTGTCCCAGATTTTGTGATTTGTAGTCAAGGAATGAAGTTCATCCTTCGCTACATGGACAGCTGCTCACAGAGTATTTCAGGGCAGAAGATGTCATATCATGGCTCCACACAAATTGAATAATCCATACCGAGGCATAGTTTGGTATCAATTTGGTGGTGGGGGCATTTAATTGGGGGGGGGGGGGGGGGGGGAATGGCTGCCTTACGACTATTGCTCCAGGAAGGTTCAGGGATGGCCTTCCTACCCCACTGTCAATTAAAGCCTTTCAGTGGACATTAATTGCCCAATTAAGAGCCTCATCCTGCCATTGCTGGTATTCACACAGTGACAGGCAGGGGACTCACCATAAGTGAAGCCTGAAAAGCAAACCCTATAAGAATTGCATGTGAGCTTCTGACAATGGCACTTGGTGCTTGTTCGAGAGCACTAACGCTGGGAAGTGGTGGGGCGAAGGTGCTGAAGAGCCTAGGTTGGTTGCGGTACTGGCAGCAGACACTACCTCCCTCTGATTCCGGGAAGACCCCCAATTCCTAGCTATGTTCCTGATTGACACTTCAGTCATCAGGCCTTTCCAAAAGGACATGACATGAGGGTTGTCATCAGCTCTCCAGCTGTAAGACGAGACCCATCACTGACATTAAATTCTGCCATAGAGTCTAAATTAGGAAGTGTAAAAAACTGAAATCACATACAGAAAGTAAAATAAAAATTATGAAAGGAAGGTTGCATTAACAGTGAGAAATAAAAGAGCTAGATACTAACAGGAAAAAATAATAAATCTCCAACATTAAATAAATTCTGAAAGAATGAAGGTCCGCATTTGCAAATTAAGCTTTCAGCGAAATGGGCTGGGATTTTCTCCAATATCAATAAAGGCTGTTGTGGGGTGGCAAAAGTGGCATTGGAGCTACCATTGGCAATGGCGGTTCCCTCTGCCATATAGTGTGGCACTTAGAAAAAAAAACTTGAAGTCATGGGTTTCATTAAGTATCACTGGCGGGCAGCCTCTGATTCGCCCATTCCGCTATCACATCAGACACTCGATGATTCAGATGCCTTTTTAATGACCAGCCCAATGCACAACTAGCAAACTAGGAAACAATCTTCACCCAGGTGCGGCCCGCTGGCATCCCCCTGGCACCTCCCTGATACCCTGATATCAAACTGGGACTACCCCAGAATCAAGCTGGCATTACCCTAACACTACCTGTCACAACCTGCCACTACTCTGGCATCATCTGGGCACTACGCTCTCAGTCCGAGAACTGTGCTCATCTCTGAGGTGCACGCCTTCTGAGACCAGTTGTGCTTCTTGCCGTTCTGCCATCAAGTCACCGTGGATGGATTATTTGATATGGGTGGTTGACTCCAGCATATGGGCCAAATAATTATGTGTGAGTTTATCATAATGAGGCTTCAGCCATTAAACCGATGGGGAAGCGAACAATCGCTTCTTGGTGTGATGTCGTCGTGAAAGGTGACTTTGCTAGTCTCGCGATAGCTTCCTCGCCCATTGCTGAGCCTGCCCAATGCGAATGGGAGCGTAAAATCCCTGCCAGGGAGTTTGTTTGGCAGGAATAATCATTTATCGCACCGTTGAAAATTCACTTACATCTGAATGCACCAGCACCACTGTTTTCTGGTCAGGTCATTAGCCAAATATGTATCATAACATTATGCTATTGTATTGATGTCACAGCATCACACAGTGCAGAAGAGGTCCCTCGACCCATCAATTCTGCACCGACATGTGAAAAACACCTGACCTACCTACCTAATCCGACTTGCCATCACTTGGCTCATTGCCTAGAATGTTATAACATGCCAAGTGCTGAACCAGATACTTTTTAAGGGCTGTGAGGTAACCCACCCCCACCACCCTCTGAAGAAGTGCATTCCAGGCGGTCAACACCCTCTGGGTAAATAAGGTTTTCTTCACTAAGGTTTCCTGCCCCTCACTTTGAACTTGTGACCCCTCTTGACTGACCCTTCGTTAAGGGGAACAGCTGCTGTCCCCTCTGTCCATGCCCCTCACAATTTTGTACACCTCATTTCAGTGTCAAGTCAATCACAAATTCTGCTATCCTGCTCTGACAGGAACTTTCAACTTCCACATTTAAATGCGCAAATACAGAAATAAATTAATATCCAATTTGCTGTGCAATAACAGTAAGCTCTGTTTTCCTCATCATTATAAGCAATGTAAAAATCTGAACCTTTTCTTGTGCCAAATGATAATTTCATTAAAATGTTTAACTGAAGGTCTCAGCCTCGATTGGAGTTAATATTTCTGCTCAGAGTGGTACTGTTCTTTGATAGCTGAAAGAGGACCTATTGTCTGAATGGGTAAAATGCACAGTTTCCCGGGTGTTGTTGACGTCAAGCAAATCCTAGTCCACTTTTCTCAGCCTCCAACAATCTATCTGGCAGGCTCCCAAATTACTTGGGAAAAAAGTAGGGTTAAACTTCAAAAGCTTGTGATAGATTGATATTTGTTTTGTGTGCCTGTGGGCGGGACTTTCTAGCCCTGCTTGCTGCTGGAATAGTCCCGTTCCACTGAAAGTCACTGGACGTGTGTTTGGCATGCCGAGGCTCTGACAACATATCCCACCAGGACAATGTGGTGAAAAGCATCACTGTAAATACACAAGGGGTTAATGTAGATACACTAGGACTGAGTAAACACCAGAGCAAGCACCAGGGACATCATGACACACAGACATTCAACCAATAGGTCAGTAAGATAGGGCACGACCAATGGGCAGTCAAGACACCAGAGGTGATACTACCACAGGGGGGCTACCCATATAAAAGGACAGGGCACACATGCTCTTTCTCTTTCCATAGGCGACACTCAGAGAGACAGGGGCAGATCAGGAAGCATCACACCCACCGCATGGTTTAGAGCAGACTGGTTAGTTAGATTGAGTTACTATAGTAAGATTAGCAGGAGAGTCAAACTCAAGTAGGAGAATTGTTAACTGTTTAATAAATGTGTTAAACCTATCTCCAAGTTTGAATCTTCCTTTGTCAGAGTGTACATCAAGGAAGCAGCTTATGCTACATGAAGAAGCAAAACACAACATGGCACCAGTTAGTGACATGTTGAATCTCTATAGTTCAACTCAACAAATCCGTGACGACCATCAACAGCACCCAGGCAAGATGTTCGAGATTCCGGTGCCGCAGCAGCTCAGGTACCACGGCAGTATCAATGCAAACTGGCGTGCATTCAGGCAGAGATTCGAGATCTACCTGGTAGAGTCCGACCTAGATGGCGTAGCGAATGAAGAGAAAATAAAGCTTCTGCTCACCATTGCCGGTGCAAGAGCAGCAAAACTCTTCAAGACCTTCAAGTACTCCAAAGGGCAAGACAAGAGAGACTTCCAGGCAGTCCTTGACAAGTTTCAAGAATACTGAGAGGAACACACAAGAGAGAACGGTAAAAGAGATGCCAATACTCAACACGAGGTAAAGGTAGGCCTGCAAATGCAGAAAACGGCAGTTTTGATTGGCAGCCATCTTGGGAAAAGAGCCGCACATGCGCGGTTCTCCAGAAGACAAGAACCGGCAAAACAGTGTTTTTTGCATGCGCGAGAAGCCGTGCAAACAGCGCAAAGTAAAGGAAAAGCGATCTGCGCATGCGCTATCCATTCCTATGCTCTACATTGCCAGCATCCTGATGTCAGAGGCCCCGGACCATGCCCACTTAAAGGGGAAATATCCCAAAATCATGCAAAAAAATTTAAAGCCGGAAAACACAATTCTTTCACCTGGAACGACAGCACAATTCCTGAACTTCAACTAGTAGTTGAAAGTAACATCCGCAGAATCCTGCAACAAGCAGTTATCACCATCCTAAGAGATGATTTAGTCCTTGAAGACTACGACTCAGACTAAGATTTCATCTTTGGAGATGGCGGCCCCAGTACCAAATCCGAACCGCAACGTGATGTGTTGTACAGTGAAGAATCCGACACAGACACGGATGAGTTCTTCGGGTTTGAGGATCTTCAGCCCAGCACATATGACATCCCGACTCGTGAGTGAAGGATTATGCTGCGGCCTGACGCCAAGAAACAGAGAGAGGTCCAAGCCCATAGAGAGCGGCCTGATGCCATACCAGTGGTCCACGCAGCACGAGCAGTGCTCCATGCACCACGGGGTCCCCGACTCCACATAGAGAGTGGTTCACACACCACGAAGGGTCCCAGCCTCCACAGCGTGCTCATGGACAGACTCCACGATGGCAGCAACGCGAGACTCCAGAGCGAAGTCCTTGAATGAACAAGAAGTGATGACAGTCTCCACAGTGAGACCAATGCACGATTCCACAGGGAACGCTGCAAGACTCCATAGAGAGAGACACAAGCCTCCACAGCGAGCTCGTGGACAGACTCCACAATGGAAGCAATGCAGGACTCCAAAGTGCAGTCCTTGCATGAACAAGACCATGAAGGTCTAGCAACCTCAAGTGAACAGCAAGCAGACTATGACAGTCTACCATGCTCAAGTGCACAGCAAGAAGACTATGACAGTCTACCATGCTCACGTGAACAACAAAGCAACTATGACAGTCCACCCAGATTATTTGAGCCACCAGAAGAAGACTCTGACAGTCTACCCAACACAACTAACCGACAAGAAGACATTGAAGGTCTATCCACTGTATGTGCGGCAAGTGACAAAGGCTTCACAACTCCCATACAAGATGTGCGACATCTCAGTGAGACTGACAGATCTCAGCTAGTATGTACAGAGGCAGTCAGCGATCAAAGTGAGGTTACTATTGACTCCAGTGACACCACGTTACTTCAAACCTCATCCACTCGAGCCTCTCCATAAGAAAATGCATTCCTGAACGTTTTGACTCCGGATGGGGAGCATCAAGACACCTCAGACAGTAGCATTGTGGATAGCACAATTGCTTCACAGCTCCAGGGTCCCAGGTTCGATTCCGGCTTGGGTCACTGTCTGTGCGGAGTCTGCATATCCTCCCCGTGTGTGCGTGGGTTTCCTCCGGGTGCTCCGGTTTCCTCCCACAGTCCAAAGATGTGCAGGTTAGGTAGATTGGCCATGATAAATTGCCCTTAGTGTCCGAAATTGCCCTTGGTGTTGGGTGGGGTTACTGGGTTATGGGGATAGGGTGGAGGTGTTGACCTTGGGTAGGGTGCTCTTTCCAAGAGCCGGTGCAGACTCGATGGGCTGAATGGCCTCCTTCTGCACTGTAAATTCTATGATAAATTCTATGATAAGTGACACCTCAGATGATTCAAGTGAACCTGAAATGACGCCGGACGGGGAGTGTCAAGAAACCAAAGCTGATTCAGGTGAACCAGAGAGACTCCAGACGGGGAGCATCGACAAGCCGAAGATGATTCCTGTGAACCGGACATGACTCCAGATGGGGAGCACCGAGGAATCAGAAACGGCAATGAAACAGCAGATGCCACAAAGGACACTGACACAAGTAACTTTGTGAAGTACTCAAATTCTCCACTCGGTGTGGTCATTGAGCACAACAAACTCAACAACAAAACCTATGAAAACAACAACAAAGACAACAACAAGAAGCGTATCAAAGGCACCAATGTCAACAACAAGCACGACAAAAACAACAACACTGGAACAACGACTGGTATGACATGGTACAACTCTGCAAATGCAGGACAATGTAACAGCACAGCTCTTAACACTGGCACGAGTGCAGCCATACCATGGCATGGCAGCAAATCTCACCGATTCAAGTGTGCTCCACTATGAATAAGCAAACCAGCTTTCAAGGCAGATTACATACTGCATCAATATCGTAATCACAAGAAACAGTCCAGGTTGGACAACGCAAATTACATACTGCATCGCTACCACAAGCATAGAAAAAAGAGTCCAAATCAGACAACAAAGTGCTTTGACCGCTTGCACACCTCCTGATCACTTCTTGGTTCCTTAAGCACAGGGACACAGACGGCGTTCACAAGGAAATGACAGCATCAACGTCGACTTCAATAACAACACAAGAAAACCACTCGACCATATAAATTCATGAACTTTGGACTCATACATATTATTTGGTATTGTAACATCATTGCTGTCATCATGATTTGTACATGTCATCACTTATCTACCTATTTTGTTCAATTTTCTTTAACACTGGTACAGCAAATATGTAACACGAAAAAGGGGGGATGTGGTGATATGCATCACTGTAAAAACTCAAGGGGTTAATGTAGATACACTAGGACTGAGTAAACACTAGATGGAGCACCAGAGACATCATGACACACAGAAATTCAACCAATAGGTCAGTAAGATAGGACACAACCAATGAGCAGTCAAGATACCAGAGGTGACACTAACACAAGGAGGCTACCCATATAAAAGGACAGGGCACACATGCTCTTTCTCTTTCCATAGACAACACTCAGAGAGACAGGGGCAGATCAGGAAGCATCACACCCACAGCATGGATTAGAGCAGACTGGTTAGTTAGATTAAGTTACTATAGTAAGATTAGCAGGAGAGTCAAACTCAAGTAGGAGAATTGTTAACTGTTCAATAAATGTGTTAAACCTATCTCCAAGTCTGTACCTTCCTTTGTCAGAGTATACATCAAGGAAGCAGCTTATGCTACATGAAGAAGCATAACACACCAGACGGAGCCAGAATATCCCGTTCCAAGTTTTAAAAACAAGAGAGAGAAAAAAAAACCATGTTGGATTGTGCAGATCATAGACTTGTGACTTTATCTGGTGTTTGAATAATAAATACACGATACATTTCAAATAAATATTAAGCTGAGAAAGAGAGGTGCAGTTTCTTTCTTCATTTTAATTGAACTTAATATCTTCAAATTGCTAGAATTAATTAGCATCTTCATTTTATTGATTAGTTGGAGCGTGTGAGCTTTTTAATTATTGGCACCTGTGAGCATCAGAGAGCAAGATGAAGACTCATAAATAGAGTCGGAGAGTGTGACCAAGGCATCAATGGAAAAAATGTCAGTGTTTTCCTCATCCAAATTTGACTTTAAGTTTGAAAACAAAGCCTTAAATGATTAAACTTGTTTTCATTGACAGTTATCTAATGTAAATATTCTAATTAAATACAGCTGTGAGGCACAAAGATATATATATAGAGGGGATGCACAGCTAAAGAGATACAGGCAAAAAATAGATGCAGAGAGAGAAATAAATGCAGAGATACATGTCCAAGAGTAAATCATAAAACACAAAATTTAATTTGTTATGAGCCAGGGTTTAGAGAATCCCAAAGTGTATCATGGAGTTCACCTGATCCACAACTTTTAATAGATTGTGGTATGAAGAGCACACGGCCCACTCTACAGGTGTGGTACAGCAGAAATCAAAAAGTATTTTTTAAAGCAAAACAATGTTTAGTCTATGAACTCAAGTTAACCTTTTTAAAACATACAGTGAACATCTTAGCAACCATTAATTCAAATACAACCCCCCAAAGAATACACCACTAAGTAATCCTTAATAAATTCCCAAACAACATCCAGATGACAAAAGAAACACCTTTTACAGAAGCACATCAGGTTTAAATTCACTACTGAAAACAGTTATAATTCTGAGCTCACCAAATGATCAAGAGATAGTCTTTTCATGGCAGAGAGAACAACAGTACACCTGCTTTGTCTGGCTTCAGCCCCAACACTAAAACAAAACCAAAAAAACACAGACACACACAAGCTTTTCTCAAAGTGAAACTAAAAAGCAGAGCCAGAGCTCAGCTCCATCCACACTCTGACATCACTGCAGTAACATGAGCAGCCAAACATTTCTTAAAGTCACATTCTCATGACAAATATGTTTAACTTTGGAAGTTACAAAGAGTTTTGTCACACTGGGGACCCACAGCTATCAATTATTGCTGACAGAGGTTAAACTCTAGATGGTACAATCAACATTTCCTTAATTGGGGGTCATATTTGTTGTTTAACTTTAAATTATCAAATAGAATCAAAGCACCAGAGAAAAAACAATGATAGATATATGGCTTTAAAATGAGAAGCCAATAATGAGCATGCGTTCTAGTCAAGTAACCTCTGGTAACCTGGGCAATAACCGCACCTTTCCCGATGACTCAAATTGGTCTTGAATGTCCACGTACAATGGGTGTGTTTTAACGGAAATAAAATAAAATCCCGTGACGGGCATGTTTAGCCAGATGTTTCCTGGCACTGGCAGCGCCGTGAACGACGCCGCTATTAAATGGGACCCTGCTTCATTTCTGGGACTCAGTGACGAGAGCCCTGCCCAGGCTGCACTTAGTCCCACTTCCTACACTAACAAGCTCCTCTCGCCAGCGCAGGAAAAAGGTGCCCCATCTCTAAACCTTCCACCACGGCCTCTGTACCCCCCAGCATTCCAATTCACCAGTGAGGGGGGGGGGGGCTCGAGCCCCCCAAGCCCCATGTCAGAAGGGCTGGGCACCCCTGGACCCAATCCCTGGCGTGGGCAAGATGTCACCCTGGCAGTGCCCTTACCAGCCTAGCAGTGCCACCTGGGCACCCTGACAACGCCAGGCTGGCAGTGCTGCAATGCCCAGGTCGCATCAGCGATGACAGCATTCCACCCTTCCCAGAACCCAACCACCCAGGGGCCCCCGATCGCCTGGGAGACCCCCACCCAAGTCCAGTATGCCTGGTCCACATTGGTGGAGGCCGCTTGCTTGGGGGGGGGGTCTCTGAGGCTCGGGCGGTGGATCCTGTGCATTGGATAACTCCGGCATGAACATATTCAAGTGAGCCACATTTGAACATGCATATCTGGGTACCGTCCGTTGTGGACAGGATCCAGATGGCAACGCCTCGCAAAATCTTAGATTCATAAAATAATTGGAGGGCAGCAGGGTAGCATGGTGGTTAGCATAAATGCTTCACAGCTCCAGGGTCCCAGGTTCGATTCCCGGCTGGGTCACTGTCTGTGTGGAGTCTGCACGTCCTCCCCCTGTGTGCGTGGGTTTCCTCCGGGTGCTCCGGTTTCCTCCCACAGTCAAAAGATGTGCGGGTTAAGTGGATTGGGCATTCCAAAATGCCCGTAGTGTCCTAATAAAAAAGTAAGGTTAAGGGGGGGTTGTTGGGTTACGGGTATAGGGTGGATACGTAGGTTTGAGTAGGGTGATCATGGCTCGGCACAACATCGAGGGCCGAAGGGCCTGTTCTGTGCTGTACTGTTCTATGTTCTATGTTCTAATTGACAGGTGTGGAATTTAATCCCTAAAATATTTAAAGAGAAAGGATACTATTTTATCCTTGCAGGACAGAATATTCTAAACTGTGTATCTTCTGATTCGACATGGACAATACTAGAAATGATCTGCAGCAAATATTGAGTAACAAACTATCCAAATGCTGTGAACTGACCGTCAGCTCAGCTACCATTTAGCAGGTGTTGCAGAGTTCATTGCATTCATTAAACATGATTTTTGCTTAGCCACACATGAGGTTCTGACCCAAATGCACAGCGTTAATGGACCTTGCCCCTCTGTCTGTTGTCAACTTGTTTTTCTAATTACTTATTCATACCATTTTCTGTTCCATTTCTTGAGATGCAGTAATACACAGCTGCTCATGCTGCGTGCCTCTGTGTTGATAAGCATTGTAGTACTTATAAGCCTATAAATTATTGCCAAAGTGGACTTTGAATGAAATCTGTGTAGAGTGGAAGTGATTTGAAGCTTCTAGATTAGCTGCTTGCTTTGAACTTGACCCATTTGTCATCCTGGGATAACTTTGCATTCCAAACCTTTAATTCCCCATAACCAATGCAAACTCTACATATTTTCCTTTCTGAGGCACAGCTAGAAGAGGAAGCAAGTTAGACTTTGCAAGCAGAGAGTTTGTGCTCAGTTGTCCTTTCTCGTCCTTCTATGGAGAAACACTATTGGAAATAAAAAGTCATATTACTATAGTTATAATGTCACAGAGTGGAAAAGTGCTGACAGGTGATAATTTCAGCTGTTGGAAAAGGACCTGAAATGTAAGGAGCTGGGAAAGATAAGACTTGGGAGACTGAGCAGATGTGAGTGAAAATATCAGAAGCAGAGACAGCTCAAGAGAAATAATTTAAGAGAATACTGAATTAGAATCCCTTGGATTTATTTTTCTAAACTGGTATCAGTTAACACTCAACTACAGACCTGCAAACAATACTTTAAACTTGTAATTATAAATCAAGGGTGGCACGGTGGCACAGTAGTTAACACTGCTGCCTCACAACTCCAGGGACCCAGGTTCAATTCTGGCCTCAGTGACTGTCTGTGTAGAGTTTGCACGTTCTCCCCGTGCCTGCGTGGCTTTCCTCCAGGTGCTCAGGTTTCCTCCCACAGTCCAAAGATGTGCAGGTGAGCTGGATTGTACATGCTAAATTGCCCCTTAGTGTCCAAAAACGTTATGTGGGGTTACTGGGTTACGGGCATAAGGTGGGGTGTGGGCCTAGGTAGGGTGCAGGGTTGGTGCAGATCCGATGGGCCAAATGGCCTCCTTCTGCAATGTAGTGACTATGATTCTGAACTTTCAAGAGAAGCCTGAAGAATTGTGACAAACAATGGTGAATTTAACTCTGAGCAGACTTTGAGGGCGCGATTCTCCCAGAGGGGGAGAAATCGTAAGGCTGGCGTCAAATCCGGGCAGGTTTGACGCTAGCCCCCCCCTCCCCGACCGGGAACCGATTCTGGTCCCCGATCGGGGCTAGCATGCCGCCGCCGTAAATCCGGCATCGCGGGCTTAACGAATTTCGTTAAGCCCGCTTGCCAGAGTTAGCGCCGGCTGACGCGTCATATGACGTCAGCCGCGCATGCGCGGATTGGAAGACTCCAACCCGCGCATGCGCGGATGATGTCATCGCACATTCGCGCGAAACCCATGCATGCGTGGGCCGGGATGCCCCTCAGCCGTCCCGCGAATGGATACAGCGGGGCGGCGGAGGGACAAAGAGTGCGCGGGCATCGGACCCGCTGCCCGCGATCGGTGCCGACCGATCGCGGGCCCATGGCACCCTTGGCATGGCCGTGGTACTGCCGTGCCAATCAGTGCCATGGTTTTAAAAATCGGGACTTTACGGCCGTTTTTACGAACGGCCAAACCAGATGTGTTTGCCGTTCGTAAAAACAGCCGTAAAGGGCTGGGAACTCGGCCCATCGAACAGCTGAGAATCGCTGCTGGCCGTAAAAAAACGGCGGCAGCGATTCGTATCAGGAGTCGGGCGTGGGGGGGGGGGAGAATAGCGGGAGGGCGTCGGGCCAGCGTGGCCGTAAAATTTTACGAGCCCCGCTATTCTCCGCACCGTCGTGAGTGCGGAGAATTGCGTCCTGAGTACTTGGTGGGAGATGCACTCAAACTACAGCACAAGGTCCTTGTGAAAAGCTGGAACCGACTTGAGAGCAAGGCTTAATTTTTGATTCCGTTTTACTATCTTTGAGCAGCACGGGCAAGGATCCTAATTTTTCGATTCTCTTCCATTGAGTCAAATAGGAAGTAGCATTTAAAAGGAGACTGGAAGGAGAAGGTCATTCACTGCAGGAAAGAGGCATTGGACAACTGGGTGAATGACTTTTGCGAGGCCAGGAATGGAATCTCTAGGCCTCACTAAAAAGTTCTAATATTGTAGTAATGCTCTTATTTCCGAACTGCTTTCGGCAGTACCTTTACAAATGGCCAATGAGGCTGCACTATGCTTGGCACCAATAAGTGCTGTGAGCTTAAAGCACACTTCACCCAAATATGAACTGGGGTAAGTCACAGGACCTGGAGAAGTTTATTATAAGGAGACTCCTGCTTGAAGCACCTGGAGCACAGGTGAGACCAACAAATGAGACCATTTTGCAGAATAGGATCAGGAATGGGACCAGGACTGGTTGCTGCAAGCATATCACGGTGATTTGTGGGGCATTATCAATCTGATATTGCCAGACAGAAACCATCAAAACATGGGTATGCTATTGTGTTTATAAATTAGATAACTCACAACTAAGGTTATTGATTTAAAGTTTCCATGAAAAATAAGCCAGTGGCCTTACTGATTATGGCACGGTCAGAATCACAAATGGGCTATTGGTTGCATCAAGAATGGAGATATTTGTTATATCACGGGAGCATACTACTATGCTGTTGTTTATGAGCTTGAGTGTGGAGTACGGACCTTATACTCTGCCCAAACTGTCCCTGAGGAATTAGCAAATCTAAACAATTGTAACTATTTGTTACACCTGTTTGTAATCCAGCTGTAAATTCCTGAGTTGCAGTTGGAAAGATCTATCAGAAAATGCCTGGCTTTGTTTGTCATTTTATTAATGTTTTTTTTGTACTGTTTTCTGCATGCCTTTGTGATGGGATAAGTGGAAGAGTGTGTTTCAACGACAGCCAATGTTAAAGTTGAGCAAGCCAGATCTCAGATTTAAATCCATCTCAGCTGATGGCATTTTTTTCCTGCATTGTCGAAACGAGGAGGAAAAACTACTGAACCCAAAAGCACAGGACTCCAGTAAAAACTTTTAAAATGTGAAGAATTAAAATGTTTATTTAAAGAAAGAAAAGATAACAAAACACACCAAATAAAAAGTACACAGTTAGAAAGAAATTTAGAAAATAATCCTCAAAATGTTTTTATCAAAGGTACACAATAAAACTGTCTTTGTGGCAACAGCCGTATAGATTTTTAAGCAAACTGAGAAATTGCTTTTAATTTACACAGAAGACAATCCACGACTTCTCAGAACTAATCCACGCTCACGTGATTTTTCCAAAGGAAGATTAGGTCCAACATTCTCCTGGCCCAAAACTGAGTTGCTTTCTTCAATTAAAAGACTTTCAGTTGTTTTAGCACACTCCAAAACACAGGAGATGACTTGAAATTGGACCCCCCCCCCACCCCACAGCAACTAACTACAGCTAAAAACCTGTTTGAATAAATATCTGTTCACGCATTTCATCTTGTTTTCCATTGTCTTCAAATATCCCATTGAAAATTCTAGTTCGCAAATATTAAAACGTTTCAGGTCCCTATTTTACCCCTATTTTACGTCAAGCCAATTTTAAAATGCCTGCCCCATTACGCCCGAATCTCTTGTAAAATGCAAATGTTACTTTTAGAACTCCTTTAAAATATCGCTGCTACTAATCAATTTCAAAACTTATCCCCAAATACAATTTGAGATGTGCTCGGTTTACTTGCAAGACCCACCAGAAGGCCTCATTACAAGATACAAGAAGGTTACACTTATCTTTCATCCCTTACATACTACAGACAATGTAACGCCAAAAATCTCACCCTTGATTAACCCTGGACACACAGACACATCTTACCCTTATATACACAGAATACATACGTAAACACAGAAATATGAAAAGATATTCATATCATAACAGAGTGCAATGGAGCAGGTGAGCATTGCTGGTAGTTATGGTGGAAGTCTGCAATGGTAAACTGAACCCATTTTTTGGGGATGAGAGAGAAAGAGAGCTATATGGTGGTGGAGAGTGTAAGAGGGACGATGGCTCCATGGAATAGGAATGGCAATTAGAGCAAGAAGTGTGAGATAGAGCAACAGGAACCAGAGGAGGAAAGAAATCGGTGAGGAATGAGTGGAGCAGATTCATAAGTTCATAAGACATGGGAGCAGAATTAGGCCATTTAGCCCATCGAGTCTGCTCCACCATTCGATCATGACTGATCTCATCCTGGCCTCTACCATCCTGCCGATTCTCCATTACCCTTCAACCCATTACCAATTAAAAATCTGTCCAACTCCTCCTTAAATTTACTCACTGTCCCTGCATCAACTGTGTGAGAGATGCCGCTGCAGCAGTAGCAGCAGTTGGAGGCATTGGCTGTGGTAGAGCTGATGTCAAGTAGAGACTTCAGTAGGCGGGGTAGTATAATAATAATCGATTATTGTCACAAGTAGGCTTCAATGTGAAAAGCCCCTAGTCGCCACATATCAATGGGTCGGAATGGTACCGAGAATAGGCGGTTGTTTAGGTGATGTGAGTGGATCATAATCAATGTGTTAGTTGGAGAATATGTCAAAGAAACACTATTCAAAGTGACTGGAAAGGAGAGTCAGGGAAGCAGGTAGCAGTGTGCGAATGGAGGGCACATGGAGGGCACATGGAAGGAAGAGTTAGTTGGAGCGGCAGGAGAAAATTGAGTACAGAAATAATAAAGCCTTCGGTTTTCTGTGAAATTCTGAAGCATTGTGCAATTAGGTTCACTTACTGAAATGTTGCAAACCAGATAATCCTTGATGGAGAGTATGTGGGAAGAACCTAGAGCCATGTGGTTGTACTGGAAATTGGAATTTGTTTCCGATTGCTCGTGTTAACCTGATTCTGTTGTTAAAGCTGCCAATTGGGAGAGGTTCAAGAAATAATAGTTTCTAAATAAAGATCTGATTCTAGGTTTAAAAGCAATGGCCCAGATTTTTGCTGTCAAAATAATGATGAAGCTAATGGTGCTCATGGTTATTTCAACATAAATGGTACAGAAACATCAAGAAAAGGCTATATTTGACATCAAATGTAAATATCCAAAAGTTATAGGCCATGTTGTGCCTGTTCTGCCCTGAGCTTTCTGGAAACCAGACTCCACTTTCTGCCTCACTATTCATATGCATTGAACAGTGAAATATTTCTGTTCTTGTGTAGTTGATACAACCTAAACACACATTAGATGAGTAACTATAGAATTAGCCTTTTAATGGTGTGCTAAGTGTTAATGGCTACCAATCAACCACTCGGGCACTGAAAAGGAAAAGGATTTTAAGAGTGATATCTCATTCCTTTGGGTTGTGAATTGCTCTAGGAGATTTAAAACATTTCAACTTTTTAATTATTTCCTTTTGGGATTTTTCTCTCTTAATCCAATCGTTCTTTGCCTCTATGTATTTATATCTCTTTCTATGCCTGGCTTGCATTCATTTTGCCCCCTTTAATTAAACCTACTTCTACATCTTCCTGTCTTCAAATCTAATTGTTTAAATAGATACCTTGTCTGTCCTGTTTAGCTTTGCCCTAAAAGCCTTGCGTCACTCATTGCAATGTTATCAGCTCACACTTTAGGCCACATGCGGGCTGAATGGTGCAAGGGCAAGTCTAACTCACAACAGCTCCCATTACATGCCCAACAACAGCACATTGTAGTCCAATAATCCTATAAATTCATGATATGTAAGGTATATATTTATTCTGTTAATTTACTTCCGATTCACTTTAGTGTTTATCATTTTGTCAGAGACAAATTTAATCTGCTTCTTTTATATTGCCTGTGATCAATATTTTTGGATGTAAACGGTGTGTTTCCGTACCCTCAGAGTGATGGTTCCAATTTAAATAATCCCAGCAGCCAGATTTGTGAGCATTTAAATAGGATAAGAAGGTTATTTATTGTTGCGCACTTTCCCCAAATGTTTAAAATGCAACATTTCACTTACTCAATTTACCAACTATCACATCAACAGAGATTAGGTACTATAGAAGGTAAAACAATACAATTGCAATTTCCTAGTGTCTCGGTTTCTTTGATGGCAGGCCTGTTGTTTCTTAGATAAGTTGATGTTTTAGATTAAGTGAATGTCTTTGAAAGCAGAGGATTCTCAGTAAGCTTTGTTACTTTTAAGACTCCTTTAAAATGCTGCCGCTACCAGTCCATTTTAAAACTTACACCCAAATACAATTTGAGATGTACTCGGTTTACTTGCAAGACCCACCAGAAGGCCTCATTACAAGATACAAGAAGGTTACACTTTTAATCTTTCATCCCTTACATTCTACAGGCAATCTGACTGGTCTGATGAAGCTCTGTCTCGACAGAATAGCTTCTATTTTAAAAGCAAACATCAAGTGTGATGTCCTTTCATGGGATAGGAGTATTGCTAGCAAGGCCAGCATTTCATAGAATCATAGAATCCCGACAGTGCAGAAGGAGGCCATTCAGTCAATTGAGTCTGTACTGACCCTCCAAAAGAGCACCTCACTCAGGCCCACTCTTCTGCCTCATCTCCGTAATGCCGATACTTATCAAAAGACCACCCTACCTAGGCCCAATCCCCTGACCTATTATAGCGAACTCACCTTAAGGGGCAATTTAACATGGCCAATCCACATGCACATCTTTGGACTGTGGGAGGAAACCAAAGCACCTGGAGGAAACCCACGCAGACAAGGGGAAAATGTGCAAACTACACACAGTCACCTAAGATCAGAATCAAACTCGGGTCGCCGGTGCTGAGCGGCAGCAGTGCTAACCACCGTGCCTCCATCCGCCCAGCATTTGTTGCCCATCCCTCATTGCACTTGAACTAAGTGACAGTTAAGTTGAATCACACGTTGTCTGAACCAGGTAAGGATGGCAGATTTCCTTTCCTAAAGGATATTAATGAATCCGATGAGCTTTAAAATAACCTTCAATGGTTCCATGGTCATGCCAGGTTTTTATTTAATTCAAATTTCATCATCTGCAATGGTGGGATTTGAACCCAAGTCCCCAGAGCAGTATCCTGGGTCTTTGATTACTAGTCCATGTCAATACCAGTCATTACTCCAAAGCATCCTCATCATGTGTCTTCCACAAGTTCAAAATCCTTTTCCAAAAAAGGTGGGTGGTTGGGTCAATTACTTATCGTATTTGTGGCTTTCACACTTGAGAATTTGAGACAGCTCGGGCGGGGTTCTTCCTTAGCTGACGCTGAAAAAGGGAAACACAAGACAGAGAATAGGTTCTGCCACCAAAATAGCGGCAGATGCTGATTTGACTCAAAATCACAATTCTCTGTCACCTCGACTGCGGTGTCAATGTAGTCCAGAACCCATGTACAGTAACACCATTTGCATTTCATTAGTGGGCCTGACCCAGCATTCTCCACAGCCCCTGCGATTCTCTGTCTCCAATGGGCCGAGTTCCCGACGGAGCGATTCAGTTGTGCTTTCAAAAATCGTGAAACCGGCATCATGACTGATGAGGGAGTGAGAAGGGGCACGGAACGTGTCATACATCGCCATAGTTTGCTGAGAGCTGTGCATTGGCTGGGGGGGGGGGCTTCTGCCAGGTCCGGGCCCAGAGAGTAGAGGGGGTGCCAGGAGGTGGGCTGTGGGGGCGGGGTGGACAGGCATGGAACACCATTGCAGCATCCGGAAAAGCAGCCACGCATCGGCACACGCCACTGACAGTCCACTGTGAACTTAGGGCCACAGGTCGTACAGGTGTCCCCCAAGGCCACCCCCCCTCGGTGCCCTCTGGCCCCAGCTAACCCATCAGCTGCATGTATGAGTTCCAACACAACCAGTGCCATCTTGTTTACTGGCATGAGTGTGTGTGGAGACTGAAATCTGTATAAGCGGCTGCAACTTGTCAGTCTCCTGGATGTCAATCACGGACCTGACAAATCCCGCACCATTTTTCATTGGAATCAATTGTATTCCACGTGGCACCAGTGCTAGTCCCTCCACAGTCGCTGAATCGGTCCACGTTCGGCGCTAGTTCTGGTGTCATGAAAGTCCATGAATCCTGCCACCAACACAGGCATCAACACAGGCTCGGGAACGGAGAATCCAGCACCTTGTATCCTTGTATTCGAAAGAGCCATTCACTTGATAATATTATTTTTATTAGTTTCAGGAAAAGGCACTCGTGATGAATGTAAGAAATTTGTATATGATGAGCAGGTTCCTCTGTCCCGCCTACCCGTTTTCAGGTGCGGCACGCCTCCGCCAGCAACTTTACGCCGACCAATGGGGTTTCCCATTTTGGGCACCCCCACACCATCAGGAAATCCATGAGCATGTGTGTGCTGCCAGCGAAACGGAGGTCCCGGCCAATGGAGAATCCAATCCATTATATTTTATATTTGTTGCAGTAATATTATTAAAGAACCTCGGTTAATGGATCCAGACTGTGTGTCTGCTAATGCAGTAATTAACAAGTAATAAAAGGTAGGGTCATGATTGATTTCAACCACTTACTTCGTTATAGATAAAAGACTATGTTATGATTGCTGGAGATTCCCTGGAGAGTAGATAATTTATGAGGGACTCTATTTAGTCCTAGCTAAGCAGGTCATGTGACATCTTATTGGTATACAAGCAATGTAATTAACGGGAGGAGCCAAGCCTGTCTGTAGTTTTGCAGTTTGCCATAGGATCTAAGTCTGACAAGACAGAAGGATTTTAAGTTAACAGCAGTTTTGCCAAATGCTGCTTGGTTCAGTATAAGTGCACTGAATCTGCTCTTGAAACAAACCTTCTCTAAAGTCCCTACACAGCTGAGCAAGTAAATCTGATTTGTTAACTTTATATATAAGTGGCATTTGAACTATTTGGGTTGCTTAATTGGGGTTAGTAGCAGGTAAAGAGAATAAGTTCACATTTTTCCTTTTGTTTAAGAACTGTTTAACTGTTAATTGTAAATCCATTTTCTTTCATGCTAATGTGGTTAATTCTGTGTTTAAATTAAAGTTTGTTTTAACATAAAAGATGCCTACTGGTCAGAGACATAATTCCTGGGGTGAACTAGCTCCTCCTCACAGTTTTACAGAATTAAAAAAAGATTTTTGGGTTATCATCCAGCATGCGAACAAATGGTGGGGTCTGGTCCAGGATCGTAATAAAATTGGGGCTGGTTTACCACAGTGGGCTAAACAGCTGGGTTGTAATGCAGAACAATGCCAGCAGCGCGGGTTCAATTCCTGTAACGGCCTCCCTGAACAGGTGCCGGAATGTGGCAACTAGGGGCTTTTGACAGTAACTTAATTGAAGCCTACTTGTCACAATAAGCGATTATTTTTATTATTAATATTTTAATATCTCTCCTAGTCTGGCTAGGGATTATTGAACTTAAAGACATTGGGTGGGAAAGTGTTGATGCCTTCACGACGGCATCAACAGGCCCCTAGGAGCAGCGATTCCGAGTCCCTTAGTAGGCCAGCATGGCATTGGAGCGACCCACGCCGCTCCAGCTGCCAATACCGGCATCAAATGGGCGCAGCGGGTCTGCGCATGCACACTGCGACCGGAGCAAATGCACGCATGCGCAGTGGCCTCCTTGTCCACGCCGGCCCCGGCGCAACATGGCGTAGGCCTATAGGGGCCGGGGCGGAGCAAAAGAGGACCCCACCCCAAGAGGCCAGCCTGCTGATTGGTAGGCCCCGATCGTGGGCCACAGCAGAGGATCCCCCGGGGTCAGAACCCCCCCCCCCACCAGGCTGCCCCCGGAAGGATGCACAGCGAGGTCCTGCTGGGTAAGACCACACATGGACGGTGCCGGCAGGACTCGGATTTTGTTTGAAGCCACTCGGCCCATCCCGGGCGGAGAATCGCTGGAGGGGGGGTGGGCCGCATAGAACGGACCCCAAACGGCATGCGCCGACCGTCTAGGCGCCAGTGGTGCCGATTCTCTGCTCACCGGAGAATCAGCGGACTGGCGTCGGGGTGGCGTCGCGTGATTCACGCCCGGCACGGCGATTCTCTAGCCCAGCGTAGCTGAGAGAATCCCGCCCAGTGTGTGTGAGGAATTGCTGCTTTTTTTCAGCTGATAATACTCATGTCAGTTTAAAATGGCTCTTTCAGTGGCTAAGAGCTCCCTGTGTGTGAAGCAGCACTTCGGAGTTTTGATATCGATTTTTAAGGCCTGGGAAAAGTTTGCCCAGGATCGTTGCACCTGACGCAATCAAGTAATAAATGGTGTTGCCTTTTCGAAAAGAATATCATAGGCAGAGAGAAAAAGCAATGGAGAGGAAATTCCGAGCCATCACTTCATCCAAATCTCAATCACAACAACAATCACTTATTGTCACAAGTAGGCTTCAATTAAATTACTGTGAAAAGCCCCCTAGTCGCCACATTCCGGCGCCTGTTCGGGGAGGCCGGTACGGGAATTGAACCCGCGCTGCTGGCATTGTTCTGCATTACAAGCCAGAGGTTTAGCTCACTGTGCTATAACCTGCGATATCCTATCCTCTTTGCAGCAGATCGTCTGGATCAGTCACCTACACACCCACCAGAACACTACAGAAACAGTTATCATATTAGACCTTTCATCAGGAGCCTCATTAAGTTCTACTTTTAAGCAAAATCTCACAGAGAATTCCAGATGACAGAGGCTATTCAATCAATCTGCTCTATCCTTCTAATTCATTTACTGCACTCCCTATCTAACATATAGAATCTGAGGGTATACTGGTGTGTATTAATGAGGAAGTGGAGACCCTTACAACTCATTTCTCATCTGACTGAATATGTAAAATTTCATCAAGTTATATTACCGGTACGTTATAGACAGGAGGTTTTGTGGGTAGCACATAAGGTTCCACTAGGGAGGGCATTTAAGAGGAAGGAAAACTCAAGCAAAAATACAAAAACATTTTTATTGGCCTGGACTGCATAAGGATGTAGTTGAATTTTGCTGTACATGTCACACATGTCAGGTGATAGGAAAACTTCAAGCAATAACTAAACTAGTACCCGTTCTGACATTTGAAGGACCTTTTACTTTGATCCTAATTGATTGTGTGGGATCCCTTCATGAGATGAAAAGTGGGAATAGTATTTATTGACAATAATGGATGTCACTCCTAGATTTCCGGAGGCCATTCCATTACGGAATATTACAGCTAAGAGTATTGTAGAGGAGTTAACTAAGTTTTAGTTTTGCAGATACGGACTACCAAAAGAAATCCAGTCAGATCAGGGATCCAATTTTATGTCAAATTGTTCAGGGATGTTCTGGGTAGCTTAGGAATAAAGCAATTTAAATCAACCAGAATCACAGGGAGTGTTAGAAAGGTGGCATTAACTTTGAAAGACCATGTTGAGGGCTTTTAGTCAGGACTGTCCACAGATTTGTGTTAAAGGAATTCCATTTGTACTATCTGAAATTAGGGAGGCATATAATGAATCAACTAAATTCAGTCTGTTCGAATTGATTTTTGGTCATGAGGTAAGGGGATCGCTTAAATTGATTAAGAGAAATTGGTTTGTCAGTGTTCTGAGGCGATCTTTTTGGACTATGTGTCAAACTTTCGGGAGAGATTAAATAGGGCTGGTGAGTTGGCTGTAAACCATTTTAAATTGTCACTGCATGTGATGAGGAAAGAGAAATCAAAAACTCATAGTTTTGTTTGTGGGTAGAAATTACTGGTATTATTACCAGTGGGAGCAGAATGAGAGTTTGTGGACTATTGAACGGCTTGTACACTAGCCATGAAGGGGCCATAAAATTCCACTCCGTGTGGTATTGAATGTAACACTTACCAGATTATTTATAGGCCAGTGGCTGAAAATGAATACTTGACTGCTTTGTTTGTTGTGCTGACAGAGTAAACACAAATAATCACTAACTTCTGTATCTGGAATGAAAATGTAAGCTATTTCTTCAGTCAACTGACCCAATAGCACGTTACACCTGTGCACATTAGTCATCTGTACTGAATTCTCCTTTTGTAATGGTGGTACTTTAGAAACCATGGAGTAAAACTGTTCTATGACAGCAATGTTAAATAGACTCACAGGAAATCAGCAGCCAATTTTTCACCACAACAGGCTTTATTTCCCATTCACGTAGAAAATACTGGCAAGATTTGTCATTTTAAACCAAGCAAAAGTGGTGGTAAAACTAAGAAATAAGTACTCAAAAAGTGTTTGAGACCTGTGAACTTCAGAAGATGGCACTTGGTGAAAAATCACTACAAGCAACTGTTGACATAGACCAGTTTCATCCCCCTAGAGTGACCTCGAGCTGGATTCTGTCAACAAATAAATACGTACAGAAGGGGCATTAACTCAATACTTCTGAGTTAGTGGACTAGAGCATGGGCAACAAACCAATGTTGAAGAACAGATAGAAGTCTTACAACACCAGGTTAAAGTCCAACAGGTTTGTTTCAAATCACTAGCTTTTGGAGCACTGCTCCTTCCTCAGGTGAATGCTCCGGAGCAGTGCTCCGAAAGCTAGTGATTTGAAACAAACCTGTTGGACTTTAACCTGGTGTTGTAAGACTTCTTACTGTGCTCACCCCAGTCCAACGCCAGCATCTCCACATCATGTTGAAGAAGCTATGAGAGTAAAGAGGAGTAGAGGTAACAGGCATTTTTAACCTTAGAGCAAGTCCAAAAATGAAATTGCTGCTGAGAGGAATTTACCATGTACTATGATGACTCAACAAGCTGCAATATCTTGGCTTTGCAGGAGATGTGATATGTACTCAGAGCAGGAAAATAAATGATTGGTTTGGTTTTGTTCTCATTGCTACATCCACGGGGCATGTTTTATTATTTAGTTTTGGACCTTTGTGCATAGATGCGTGGTTGGTTGTTAAGGAAGAGTTTGTAGTACACAGTAGTATGTAGATAAGGGAATACTAGGTGTCAAGAGTTTGAATCATGAAGATGTTATGTAAAGCCCATATATGTGAAATTATGTCCCATGAGTGCTTTGTCATGACCTGAACAATGTTGTTATATTTTCAGCGGTGTGTCGGATAATTAATCTGCTAGAGGTTCCATTTAACTAATATGCAGGAAACTACTTCCAATGTAGCCCCACTATACTTAAACACTAAATATAGAGATACATTATATGACCAATATATGAACTTTGCTGATGCCTGCAAAACATCTATCGCCATAAATCATTTCTCTAAAACATGTTCTTTGATTTCAAGTCGATATCTATCCTTTTCAATTGCTTCACTAATTACAAAGTGCACCATTTCCAGGCCTAGAGGGCTGAAAGAAAACTTTCTCCTCGGCCACTGTTAATGAGGCTCTGTAATAACCTCCTTAAAAAAAACCTATGGGAAACTAATGACCTCCATGAAAAAGGTGACACACTTGCAATGTAAGGATAACAGACACAATCCCATGCAGTCTCCTTTCTCAGTTCCAATATTCACACCATGCTGTAGAATTCTCTCCCTAAATCCCTCCACCTCGCTATCCCTCATCTCTTTGTTCACGCTGTGGGCCACCCCTCCAAATATCTCCCTCTTTGGCTTGATTATGCCACTTTGAAACATCTTGAGATATTGCTCCACATAAATAGAAGTATTTGTTATAGTTTCTAGATTGCAGTATATTGAACTACTGGACTGCCTAATGTAATGTAATATTTTAGACATTTAGCATATAATTAATTATTGTAGGTTTAGATCACTTATACTTTCTATTGCTGGCAATACCCCTTCATTCGTTGTTTTTTTTTTAATGGGCTTAATTAAAATGAAACACATGCCCAAAAATCAGTGTACTTAATCAAATTGTCATGTCGTCACTATATTATGAACTTTCAGTCAATACTTTGAAACATTGGGCACAGATTAGAAATGGTCACTGCAATCCAGCGAACTCTCTCCAGAAGGCTGATGTGAGGGCTGTCTCTTTCTCCAGAAAGCTTGTGGCCATTGTATTCCTGTAACTACAGAGGCCTGAAGAGAACCCATGAACTGAAAGCAAGGTTTGAAGAGAAATAAAGTGCCACTTCAGGAAAGTTGTGAGTACTGTATTTCAAAACTACAGGGAAGACCATTACAGGCTTCAAATCAAAGACTTTAATCTGCAATCTTATTGCGAAGAGAAGTATGCCAAGGATCATTATCTGAAACAAAGACTCTTTTCCCTTTCACTTATGATTTTTACCCCTTTCCACCCTTCTGTGTTTGTCTGCCTTGTGTGTGTATATAGAGGATGGGAGGAAGTTAAAGTGTGAGTTAGATATCAGTTAATTGTTAGCCAGCTAGTCTGCTGCATATTTCATTCTAGTTCTTGTTATAAATAAACAGTAATTGCATTTACATTTACAAACCTGGTGACTGTAATTATTGTGCAGCAAAGGGCCAAAGACTCTGGGTAATTTTAGAAGAATTATTGGTTAATTCACTTGTGTTGTGACTCCAGGATGAGTGGGACTGGAATTAACTGCGCACTTGCCCAGGTGTCATAACACTATGCCTTCATCATCTTCTTGCAACAGTACAGCACCAATCCCCACATCACTCACATCAATGGTCACCTTAAATTGCTTGATATAATTCGGTATCACCAACACCAGTGCAGTGGTTTATACAGTTTTCAGATTGCCAAAAACCTCCTGACGTTCCTCGATCCAATTAAATTTACAGTTCTTTTTTTTAAATTCAATTAGGGCGCACCCATTGTGCTGAAATTTGGCATGAATTTCTGGTAGAAATCACTCATGTCCAGAAATCTCAGAACTTCTCTTATTGTTGGTGGTACTGGGAACTTCCAAATAGCTTTTATTTTCAAGATCTGTTGGGCCATCTGACCATGTCCAACAGTATGGCCTCAGAATGTGACTTGGGTTTTCGCAAACGCACTTTTAGTCAAGTTTGCCACCAAGCCAGTCTCCTGTAGTCGGTTGAATAATTCCGTTAGATGTTCCAAATTCTCCTTCCACTGTTAGCTGATCACCACCTGATCGTCTATCTCCACTGCACATTACTTTAATTCAAAAATGACCTTGTTGGTTAGTCTTTGGAATATTGCTGGTGCATGCCTCCTTCCAAATGGCATAACTTTAAACTGACACAGACCATTCAGTCTTACAAAAGCTGAAACTTCCTTCACCCTTTCTGATAAAGGTATTTGCCAATATCCTTTTAGTAAGTCAATTTTGATAATAAACTTTGCTTGTCCAAATGAGGAATAGGATACAAATCTGATTTTGTAACTGCATTGACTTTCCTATAGTCTACACTTAATAATTGCGTTCTATCTGGTTTTGATACCATCATAATAGATGAGCTCCAAACACTGCAACTCACTTCAGTGATATCATTCTTAAGCAACCTTTCAATCCCCTTTTGTACATGTGCCAACTTTAGTGAATTGAGTCTTTATGGAAGTTGCTTAATTGAAATAGAATTTCCTACATCTACATCACATTTGTACTTCCTACTGTGTTCCCATAAAGAGCTCCTCATGGCTGTAATATCTTTCAGGTCACTTTGATTTTCCTATCGAACAGTATGGCCTCAGAATGTAACTGAGGCTTTCGCAAATTCCAGAAATGACCTTGTTCGATAGTCTTTGACATGTTGCTGGTTTATTTGTCCTTTCAAATGGCATAACTTTAAACTGATATAGACCATTTAGCATTACAAAAGCTTTCTGTGGAAGATAACTAAAATGTCTTATTACCCCCTCATTGTCCAATCTAATTGGAGGTATGTCAAATTCATACTACTAACACAATCTCTTCATTTCCTTCCCTGTCAAAATACCTTTTGAGCATATTAACATGACACACTCTGGGCGGGATTCTCCCGCAACTGGCCGGATGGCCCGGCGCCAAGAGCGGCGCGACCCACTCCGGTGTCGGGCCTCCCAGAAATTGCGGAATCCTCTGCAATTCCGGAGGGTAGGCCGGCGCCGGTGGGGTTGGTGCATGCACAGAACCGCCGGCATGGTTTTGCACATGTGCAGACCGGCCGGCATGTTCCTGCGCATGCACAAGGGGGTTCTTCTCCGTGCCGGCCATGGTGGAGCCCTACAGAGGCCGGCGCAGTGGGAAAGAGTGCCCCCACGGCACAGGCCCGCCCGCAGATCAGTGGGCCCCGATTGCAGACCAGGCCACCATGGGGGCCCCCCGCTGGAGCCAGATAGCCCTGCGACCCCTCCCCCCGAGGACCCCGCTAGATGGCCGACAAGCCAGGTCCCGCCGTGATGGACCATGTCCATTTCACAACAGCGGGACTGCCCAGGAAATGACGGCCGCTCAGCCCATCGAGTCCCGGAGAATTCTGGGGGGCTGCTGTCAACGGCCCCCAACTGGCGCCCAGTAAACCCCGCCCCCACCCACAAACCGCAGTGGAGAATAGTTGGTGTTGGAGCGGCGGGGCGGGATTCACGCCGCCCCCCGGGGATGCTCCGACCCAGCGGGGGTCGGAGAAACCCGCCCTCTGAGTTTTCCTTTTATCTGCCATTCTTATCAAATAATTCACCACATTCAATTTACTTTTGATTTCATAAGGCCTCTACATTTTGCTCTTTTTAAAATAAATTTAGTGTACCCAATTAATTTTTTCCAATTAAGGGGCAATTTAGAGTGGCCAATCCACCTACCCTGCACATCTTTGGGTTGTGGAGTCGAAACCCACGCAAACACGGGGAGAATGTGCAAACTCCACACGGACAGTGACCCAGAGCCGGGATCGTACCTGGGACCTCAACGCCGTGAGGCAGCAGGGCTAACCCACTGCGCCACCCTGCTGCCCTCTAAATCTTGCTTTTAATGATTTACCTACCATTGACAATATTGCTAATACTTTTTCCCCACTAACAAAACTATAGATGATTGATTTTTTATCCACCTCTTTTCTTATCACGTGCTGTGACAATTTTAAATGCTTTCTAGCCAACTCACCAGTCTTTGTTAATCTCTCCCTATAATTTGATACATCATCCAATAATGTAGTCCGACATCCGTAGTTGGCTCAACCGGAGTGGATGTTGGATTTGGACACTGACTTGGGTGTTAAAATGTTCTCAACTTGGGTCTTCCACAGTTCTTTCAGATATTGTCAGGTTCTCAGGTCCTCTCTTGGCACAGTTTATTGAGGATTCTTGGCTGATAGAACAGTGACTTCTCCATACATTATCCTCAGATTGAAAGGTGTAGGAGACTAGTCCTGTCTGTGCTAATACAATGACAGGTATCCACTTCTCACTGCTGGTATAGATCTTTGTCAATACTTCTTGATATTTATGAAAACATGTCATTTATACCTGTTCTCATGTCATACAACCTGATTTTTCGGAGCTTTCACTTTAGAGGCTAGTTCTTTAGTTCTTCCTCTCAATCTGTTCTTTAGTTGCCAATCATTACCGTCCAGGTTACATACCAAAACATCCTTTTCCCGAATCTCATGGCACAGCCCCTGCGGTGCCTTCACCAGATTGTGACATGCCTCCTTCAGACCCTGCATCTCTCCCCTCGGTTTCTTTCTCGCTGCACTCACCCTTTAGGATTGGGTTGCTGAGCAAATTCAGGTTATGGTAATTCTTCTCTCTGTTGGTATGTTCATTGAGACTTCAGATGCTGCTGTACGGAGTGAAATAGGAAAGGAATACGGGCATTGCAGACTGCACTCTGAGCAGCTTCGATACTTTTCATTGAATCACCTGGAGGAACTCCGATCCAAACATCCTTAATGAGTTTCAGTGCTGGCTCCTTTTGCTCTTGTTGTTGCCACTTTTTACGATCAGCAATCTTTTTATTCTTGTTGACTTTTAATGAATGTGTCATAATATGCACCCATGCACATCATGAGGTAAAAGCAGGCAGTGACAAACACCCAGGTGAACCAATCAACGTACAGGACAGAACACAACCAATCACCAGACAGAACACCAGAGGGGGGCTGCCAACTATAAAACACACAGGCATCAGCACTTTGCCTCTTTCCACTGGTGACAACTGTAGTGACAGTCAGGGTGTATATATCAGTCAGCACCTTCTACACGTGGATCAGAGCTAGGCTGGTCCAGATAGTTAGTTAGTTTACTTAGACTAGTAGAGAGTCAATCCACAGGCAGCTGTGTGCATTGTTACAGAAGTTCAATAATCGTATTGAACCAACGCCTACGTTTGGTGTATGCTTTACAGTTTATCTGCATTGTGTTGCCATCCGTGTTACCCCAGGATGAATAAGACGACATGGTACCAGGTGTGGGTGACGACCAGCAAGTGCCTTCCAGCGGCATGGAGAAGATCCAGGCACCTCCACAGCTCCGGATCTCTTGAAACCTTGGCGCCAACTGGCGGGTCTTCAAGCAGAAATTCAGTCTATACATTGAGGCCTTAGGCCTCGGAAATGCATCCGATGCCAGAAAAATCGTGCTGCTCCTATCGACTGCGGGGGACCAGGCCATCCAAATCTTCAATTCACTCACTTTTGCCGACGGTGAGGACGAGACCGTGTTAGCCAAATTCGACAGTCACCGTGAAGTCAAAACGAACGAGAGCTTCAAGCGCTATGTCTTCCAGTAATGCCTTCAGGGTAAGGATGAACCTTTCCAATCTTTTCTCGCTCGTCTCTGCATTCTAGCGCAATCCTTCAACTAGGGTGACACTGCTGATCGCCTCATCAGGGAACAGATCGTGTTTAACGTCCACTCCGATGCCCTGCAGGAGCAGCTCCTAAAAATAAAAAATATGACCCTACAGTAGCCATCGAGACGTGCAAAGTCCATGAACAGGCGAAAAGTCGCTACACCTGCCTTAAATCGGCAGAGCAGGTCCAACTTGCCTCCCACAAGGCTGAGAATGTGCAGACCGCCCGAATGTGGCGCCTGAGCATCGATGAAGGCGGCCATTTTGTGCTTTTCCCGGGGTCCCACGCATGTGCACCACGGACGGGAGAACGAAGCAGCCAAAGACCGCACTGCGCAGGTGTGAGCTGCGGCTGATCGCACTGCGCATGCACGACGACACATGGTGCGCTACGCCGTCGACGTGATGACATGCCCAAACTGCAGCACCGCCTATTTAAAGCGGCAATGCCCTGCAAGAGGCAGGCAATGTCTAAATTGTAGGATTATGCAGCCTTGTGCAGGTCTGCACCTCCGATTGTGGGCCAGCGATCCCAGTTCCAACGCAGACGAGTTTGAAATGTGCAGCAAGGGATGCTGACTTCGGAGCCTGATCCCATCACGGATCCAGAGGACGATTGCCCGGAGTCCCCATATCGAATGGGCATCATTATCATGTATGACACAACCTCCTCACATTCAGCAACATACATATCCATCCTCAATGTGGATTCTGCGGACGAGTGGCGTGCAATTGTGCAAGTTAACCATTGCAGCATCCGGTTCAAGCTGGACACCGGTGCTTCAGCCAATCTCATATCTCAAGCAGATCTTGCTCGCATCCAAAGGCAGCCAACAATTCTTCTGCCGGCCTGCCAGCTGCTTGACTATAATGGCAATCCCATCACTGCGTTAGGGTCCTGTCACCTGCATGTCTCCAACAAGGCCATCAAGGCCACATTACAGTTTGAAATCATCAAGCCAGACAAGGCTTCCCTGCTTGGTGCCCATGTATTCAAGCTACTCAATCTTGCCCAGCACGTACATGCCATGTCCTCTGCCAACACGACTCTTCAGGCCGACATTGACGAGCTATTATTGCAATACCCAGACGTGTTCAGTGGAATGGGTACGCTGCCCTACCGCAACAAAATTTTGCTCAGGCCTGATGCCACGCCTGTGATACATGCGCCATGCCAGGTGCCGGCTCCTCTGAAGGATCGTTAAAGGCGCAGCTGCAGGAGCTCCAAGATCAGGGTATAATCTCTAAAGTAATGGAACCAACTGACTGGGTCAGCTCGATGGTCTGTGTGAAGAAGCCCTCTGGCAAACTGCACATTTTTATCAATCCCAAGGATCTTAACCGAAACATAATGCGGGAACACTCCCCAATCCCGAAGCAGGAGTAGCTGACAAGTGAGATGTCACAAGCCAAATTCTTTACAAAGCTGGATGCATCGCGTGGCATCTGACAGATATAACTGGACGAGTCCAGCAGGAAGCTCTTCACGTTTAATACACCTTTCGGAAGATATTGTTACAACCGCATGCCATTTGGTATTGTTTCGGCCTCTGAAATATTTCATAGGATAATGGAATAGATGCTAGAGGGCATTGAGGGTGCGCGGGTTTATGTTGATGACTTCATTATTTGATCCACGACCCCGGAGGAACATATTTCTCGTCTGCAACAAGTCTTCAGATGCATACATGCCAACGGCCTTAAGTTGAACAAAGCCAAATGCTCCTTTGGCATGTCATCAATCAAGTTTTTGGGTGATCAAATATCCCAGCAGGGCATGCAACCAGATTCAGACAAAGTCAAGGCCATCAACACAATGAAGACCCCGGAAGACAAAAAGGCGGTCCTCCGCTTCCTGGGTGTGGTAAATTTTTGGGGGGAAGTTCATTCCCAACCTCGCGTCACACACCACGGCCCTCAGGCACTTGGTGAAGAAGTGAATCACTTTCCAATGACTACCGACACATAAAGCAAAGTGGCTTGAGTTAAAAGCAAAGCTAACCACTGCTCCTGTTCTAGCTTTTTTTGACCCAGAACGGGATACTAAAATCTCCATAGACGCCAGCCAGGATGGCAGTGGGGCGGTGCTCCGCCAGAAGGACGACTCGTCGTCCTGGGCTCCAGTGGCCTATGCGTCAAGGGCCATGACCCCCCACTGAGCAAAGATATGCTCAAATAGAGAAAGAATGCCTGGGCCTTCTCACTGGCATTATGAAGTTCCACGATTATGTCTATGGTCTGCCAATCTTCACAGTGGAGACTGACCACAGACCCCTAGTCCATATCATTCACAAGGACTTGAATGACATGACGCCCGGCTCCAGCGCATACTCCTTCATCTCCGCAAGTATGATTTCGAGCTGGTTTACATACCTGGGGCGAAATTCTCCAAAGACCTGCGTGATGCCCATTTCCGGCGGGCAAAAGCGGTGCGGATGACTCCGGCGTCGAGGCCTTCTTTTAACCCGTTAATCTCCGTTCCCGAAAGGGCCAGCAGCGGACTGACACGATACGCGTCAGTTTCACCCGCTGCGGAAGTGGCGCGTTGAGAGAGAGAGAGGGGACGGGTACCGGCGTTGAGAGGAGAGGAGAGGAGGGTGGGTACCGGCGTTGAGAAAGGAGGGGGGGGGTGGGTACCGGCGTTGAGAGAGGGGGGGGGGTGGGTACCGGCGTTCAGAGAGGGGGGGTGGGTACCGGCGTTTAGAGGGGGGGGTGGGTAGGGGGTGGGTACCGGCGTTGAGAGGAGAGGAGAGGAGGATGTGTACCGGCGTTGAGAGCGGAGGGGGGGTGGGTACCAGCGTTCAGAGAGGGGGGGGTGGGTACCGGCGTTGAGAGGGGGGTGGGTAGGGGGTGGGTACCGGCGTTGAGAGAGAGGGGGGGGCGGGTACCGGCGTTGAGAGAGGGGGGGTGGGGGGTACCGGCATTGAGAGGGGGGGGGTGGGTACCGGCGTTGAGAGAGGGGGGGTGGGTACCGGCGTTGAGAGAGAGAGGGGGGGTACCGGCGTTGAGAGGAGAGGAGAGGGGGGTGGGTACCGGCGTTGAGAGAGAGAAGGGGGGGTACCGGCGTTGAGAGAGAGGGGACGGGTACCGGCGTTGAGAGAGGGGGGGGCGGCGTTGGAGGGGGGTGAAGCAAATGCTCTGCAAGGCTGCGGACTCAGCTTCAGACTTTTACCTTGCTCTCCTGGCGTACAGGGCAACCCCTCTGTCCAGCAGTATGTTACCGGCACAGATCCTTATGAATCATAACCTGCGGACGACTGTTCCGGCCATTCATTTACCTGACCTGGATCACCTTCCAGTGCTGCAAAAGATGCAGCAAATCAGAACCCGGCTAAAGCTGACATATGATGCTCATGCTACTGATCTGCCCGTGCTCTCTCCGAAGGACGCTGTTCACATCACGTTGCCATGGTGGAGACTTGTCAGCTCCAGCTGTTGTTGTTCGACAGGCCTCTCCCAGGTCGTTTGTGGTTCACATGGCTGATGGCTCCATTGCCAGGCGCAACAGAAGGGTACTACGCAAACTTGCCTGCCCACCACCGGATCTCACATTCCCAGATGTCGTTATGCCTTATCCGGACACCTCGCTCCACGAGGCCACCAGTCTGGCTGCGTGCCAGCCTGTCAGGGCGCCATCATCCCCACCTCCACCTCTCAGGTGGTCCACAAGAATCCGAAGCCAGCCCCAGCGACTGGACTTACAAATAGTTCCTTTATATATATATATATATTGTTCTGTTTATGCATGCTAGACACCTTACATGTACATATGCATTCACACACTAATTGCTGTAAATAGTTATCTCTGTAAATATGTCGTATATGCTGTAAGCAACCGACAATTTTTTTTTTAAAGGGGGATGTCATAATATGCACCCATGCATATCATGAGGTAAAAGCAGGCAGTGACAGACACCCAGGTGAACCAATCAACATGCAGGACAGAACACAACCAATCACCAGACAGAACACCAGAGGGGGGCTGCCAACTATAAAACACACAGGCATCAGCACTCTACCTCTTTCCACTGGTGACAACTGTAGTGACAGTCAGGGTGTATATATCAGTCAACACCTTCTACACGTGGATCAGAGCTAGGCTGGTCCAGATAGTTAGAGTTAGTTTACTTAGAGTAGTAGAGAGTCAACCTACAGGCAGCTGTGTGCATTGTTACAGAAGTTCAATAAATCGTATTGAACCAACGCCTACGTTTGATGTATGCTTTATCATTTATCTGCATCGTGTTGCAGTCCTCGTTACCCCAGGGTGAATAACATGACAGAATGAAGAAGTCAGCCGCACTTTTTCCAAACTTAAAGTTAGTTCCAATGAACTTGAGAGTTACCTTATGGTCAGGTGTATCGAGTTGTGTCTCAATTTTATGTTCCTATGTGGTTCGGAATTTACAAAAAGAACATAAATGCATGCACACGTTCATCCTTGTTGAATTTTTCAATATACTTTTGACCTTTTTTTCCGAAGCATTCATGTACATCTCCCGTGAGCCCATCACGCTTTCTTTCTTGATCTAGAACCATATTTGTTACACTATGCTAAGCCTTTGTTGTCTTGGTCCCAGCCTGAGCCCTGACCACGGCTGCTTTTAGAGATTTTTCAGCAGCAGCTACTTTCTGGTCATTTAGGCTTTTGATTGGGCCTGCTACAGCCTCCGATATGAGATTTGCCTCGGCCCAGTTTCTCTCCAGTCAGGTCCTCTCATGAGGGCTGGATAGTTACCTTTAACTATGTGCAGGGACAAGTCTGCAATCTGTCCATTTAGCTGCATGTTTACATCGATACAGCCCCTCAACAAAACCACTTCTCTGATATAGATTTTGAGTATTATCTTCAAGGGTTTTAAGTCGATATGTTCTCTTGGTAAACAGTTTCTTGGACCAATGAAAGGGCTGCGTAAATTTTACTGTTTGTCCGTCCGGTAAAGGAGTGACCCAGTAAAGGTTCGTTGCGTCCCCAATGGCCAGTACGTTCAGCGACAGTTGTCATCGGACTGTAACTCTGATCCTTTTTTGCACTCTTTTCATATCACACGGATACTCTTCCCTCTATTCTATTTTTCACTTGATGCATTTTGAACTTGCTTTTGATAATTCTTGTTTGAAACTTCTTTCTTCCTCCAACAAGCATGTTCGATGGGCCCCTTTTGACCACAATTCTTGCATTTTGCACCTTTACTCCGCAACCAGTTGCTGTGTACCCAGTTTTTGCACATCAGTGGCAGTTTCAAACCTATGTCTGTGTTCAAGTCTCAGCCAACATCTCATGAATTTTAGCGCTCAAGCTTAATTGTTTGGCTTTCTTGGTTGCCAGTTCCATAGGACACTCCAGTGCAGAACTGAAGGAGTGTTGCAGTGCCAGCGGTGCTATTGTTTGAATGCGATGTTATACCGGGCCATCTCTTCTCTCAGGTTGACGTAAAAGATCCCATGGCATTATTTCGAAGAAGAACCAGATCTCTGGGCTAATGTTTATCCCTCAATCAATGTCACAGGAACAGATTATCTGCTATTGTCACACTGATATTTGTGACAACTTGCTATGTGAAAATTGTCACCATGTTTCCTAAATTACAACAGTGGCAATATTGGAAAAGTGCTTCATAGGCTGTAAGATGCTTGGCGATATCTGGTGGTCATGAAAGGTGCTATATGAATGCAAGTATTTATTTCTTCCTTTCGCACAGATATTATAAATAACCTTATTTAAAAATAAGGTAGTTTTATTCCCAAATTTCACCCTTATGTAAGATAGGGGATGTGATTCTCTGTCCCGACAGCCCCGTTCTCCGGCATGGTGCCCCTCCATCAGGAATTCTTTGTTCCCGCATCCGGCCAATGGGATTTCCCAGTATGACCACCCCTACGCCGTCGGGAAATACGCAGGTGTGGGTGCACTGCTGGCGAAGGGGAAGATCCCGCTGACAGAGAATTTCCCCCCCTATAACCCTATTCTCGCCTGAAATCTATAAATATGCACTGTCCAACTGGAATCAAGAGATTGCAATCATTTGCTCTGGCTTCTCTCTTCCTGACAACAATAGCAGCAACTTGCATTTATATATCACCTTAACACAGTCAACTGTCCCAAAGTGCTAAAGATGCTATCAAGAAACATTTGACAGCTTTATTAAAGCTAATTGTATTACCAGTGCCACTACCTTAAATCAATCAGGGTTATGCCCTGAGCGTTGAGTCTTCCTGGTGTCTTTGACTGGATGCCGTTAACTACCGAGTCACCAGGAGAAGATTGTAAATGGCACGCCACATTGAAAACAATTGCGGTCAGCCATTTTCATTATTCAGAATGATATTGAGGGGTTACTGTTCAGAAATGTCATTTATTTGGTGACCAGCAGTTTCTAAATGTGTTCACCATCTGCATGTGATAAACTGTAATTTACATTTATAAATATCAAACCAGCACTTAAATTAAGTATGACCAAATAGGTTGGCGCTTGTTTAAAAAGCTTTTATCTGTTAGGTCCCTTACTGTGAAAACAAACATCAAACAACATAAAGTAACAAGGTTAAACTGTACAATGAAAGTAAATTAAATTAATTTACATCCACTGCCATGGTTCATGGCCTGGGAGGTGGATGAAAGTTATCAGTGAGGCTTGTTTTACCCAATTACAAAAGTGATGTCTTTACTCCTGCATCGTTTCATGAACACATAAGAGGAGCATCCAAAGGTCATCTCGTGGGATTGCTACATTTTATGTGAATTGTATGTAATCCCATGCCTTGTCCTCTTGAGATGGGATGTTTTGAATAAAATACTTAATCAGAACCATGTCAATTTTCTCCAGAATTGGGCAGCAGGATACGCAAACCAAATGATTGTCCAAGCCTTGTTGCTTCCCCCTGCCACCACCCACATCAACTTGAGAGAAAAAAATCTCACTTCTCTGCACATTTCATTCTAATCCACAGAACTGATCAAATTCTCCCAAAATGCTAATAGAGCAGGACTTTAACTCACCAGAATCTCTTTATTTACACGGGGGTAAAATCAGGCACTATGATAAACTTCACAAGGGAATCAAACCTTCTGATCACGAGCTGAGATAGTTGGGTATCTTGAAAATTCAGAATTGTTGAATATGTAACAAAACAGGTTCTCCCTTGACTGGGCTAGATTTTAATGTCATCGAATACATACTGTTGTAACCTGCACGGGTCTGACGGGGTAAGGATGATTAACTACCCCATTGATCTTGCAGAATATGAGCTCCTCTGATAAGATCTGATAACAATACAGATCTAGAATCGGCCAGTTCGACCTGCTCGGTGTGGACTCTTCACTGCCTTTAAAAAAACATTCCATCGCAAGTAATTCCATTTCCAAATTATTTTACCACAGCTCAGATCTGGTCCGGAACAAACATTCCTCTCCAATCTTTGTCCCATCTTCCCCCTGCACTCTGATTCCATGGTTCACAATAAACAAAAGCGCACATAACCCATAAAAATGCTAACCACACAACGCTGTGGTTGTCCCCATCTTAGCTGACATCAAACATAGTTCCTCTTCCTTAGATACTGACCCTCTCCCTTTCAAAAATGTTGCCACTGGCTCTTATTCTTGCATCACTGCAAATTACTGTTCATCCCCAACTCCCTTTTTTTCTCCGAGTTAATTGAACAAATTGACACTTCCCAAATCTATGTCCATTGCACCTTCAAATCTACCTTTGAATCTCTCAGTCAGATTTTTTACCCTCCCATGGAAGCGACAATCAACCGAATTAAAGTCATGGGCCGGGATTCTCCCCTAGCCAGCGGGGCAGGAGGGTCCCAGCGTGTTGGAGTGGCGTGAACCACTCCGGTGTCGGGCCGCCCCTTCCGCACCTTTAGGGGCCAAGCCCTCATGTTGAGGGGCTAGGCCCGCGCCGGAGTGGTTCCCATCTGCTGGCTAGCGTGAACGGCCTTTGGCGCAACGCCAGCTGGGGCAAAAAGGATTTCGCTGGCCGGCGTACGTCCGTGCATGCGCCGGAGCGTTGTCGGCTGCTGACGTCATACCGGCACATGCGCAGGGGAGGGGGTCTCTTCCGCCTCTGCCATGGTGAAGACCATGGTAAAGGCGGAAGAAAAAGAGTGCCCCTACGGCACAGGCCCGCCCGCCGATCAGTGGGCCCCGATTGCAGGCCAAGCGACCGTGGGGGCACCCCCGGGTCAGATCACCCCGCGCCCCCCGTCCCAGGACCCTGCGCCCGCCCGCGCTGCCAATCCCGCCGGTAAGAGAGGTGGTTTAATCCACGCCGGCGGGAAAGGCCTGTCAGCGACGGGACTTCGGCCCATCGAGGGCCGGAGAATCGCCGCGGGGGGCCCACCGACCGGCGCGGCACAATTCCCACCCCCGCCGAATCACGGGGCGGAGAATTTGGGACACAGCGGGGGCGGGCTTGACGCCGGCCACGGGCGATTCTCCGACCCGGCGGGTGATTGGAGGATCCCGCCCAAGATTGGCAATTTCTGCGGTGCATTATCTTCTCTGCAGCTTTTGACATATCTGGCTACACTATTATCCCCAACACACCTCCCCTCCATTATCCAGCTCAGTCAAACTGCCCTTGCTTAATTTGACATTTTCTTATCTGACTGTAGCCAGATTATCTCCTTCAACAGCACCTTCCAAATCCGTGACCGCTACCATATAGAAGGACACGGGCAGCAGACGCATGGGAACGCCCTCACTGCAAGTTCCTCTCCAAACCGCTCACCACCCTGACTTAGAACTATATCACTGTTCCTTCATTGTCGCTGGGTCAAAATCTTGGAACTCCTTTCCTAACAGCACTGTGGGTGCACTAAACCACATGGGTTGCAGAGGTTTAAGAAGACAGCTCACCACCACTTTCTGAAGCACAGTTATGGATGGGTAGTACAAATGCTGCCCTCGCATTTTATTCTTTGATGAATCGTTCACAGTTCACCCTGAAGAACCCCAATGGTTTGTCCTTGGTTCCCTTATCCTTCTTATCTGCATGCTGGCCCTATAGATGGCATTTATGTAGTCAGAGTGCTTGTCTGATAATTTACATGTGTGGAAGAACTGTAGTTCCCTCCAGTTGAACATTAGGAAGATCAAAACCACAAATCTTGAATCCTTTTCAATGATTCCACCTGTTCTCTAGCCATTGTACTCAGCCAGTGGTGGGCAACCTGCAGCCCAGGAGTCACCTTCGGCTCATCTGTGCTCTGATTGCAACCCAAAAGATATTTTGTTGACTGTTGCCCATATGCATGGTTGTCCCATTCTGCTGATTTCTGACAACATCATTTTTTTCCCCTATCGGTGTGACTGATATGCATGTAAAGCAACGGCAAGTGAAGTGAGGAGCAGGCTGGTTTCACACGACATTGACTGGGAGATCTGTGCACTCCCTCTGTGCCCAAAGTGTAAATATTTATTTTGTTTTTACCATTTGAAGTTAGTGATAGTTTTATTAATATATAAATGATTAAACATTTTCTATTAATATATGAACATTTAAGCATTTTCCATAACTAGTTCTGAAATATTCGGCATGTTTCAATCTTACTCACAGGGTCATTGGTTAATGAACAAGTCTGATTTTAATCTTGCAGATGAAGGAGGGTCAATATGCAGCCCGCTCACTAGCCTAGGCTTCCCATCGCTGTACTAGGCTGAACCAGGTTGTTCGTAACCTTGTTCAATTCAGAGCTATTTTCCACATCATCATGGCCACCAATTTCCATCCATGAAAATAACCACAGTCTGCATTCTCACTCGTGCAAACCAATTGGTGAAACCCTCAGCCATGTCTTTGTCTTGACTGTTCCAGCGGTCTCTTGACTCTCATCCACAACACTCTGTAAACTTCAACTCATCCAAACCTCTTGCTGCTCATGTCCTACCCTGCACTGAGTCCCAAACATCTACCACCCCTGTAAGTGACTGAACAGATTGACTACCAGTTCCTTATGCCACAAATTTAAATGTCCATCCTCTGAATTGGAATTCCTTCCAGACCCAATCTCTACCTTTCTCCATTAACTCCTCCAACACTTTGGAAACTCACTTTTCCTCTGACTGTGGCCCCTTGAACATTCCTGCTCCCCATGCCCCAGTGTTCTTGCTCTTGTCTTCGGCCAGCTTTAGAATTCTTTCCATAAATTCCTCCACTTCTCCATCTCCCTTTTTTTCCTTTACAACTTCTTTATGACCCATCTTTTGAACTGAATGTTTGGTCACCCCCCCACTTATATCATCATTTTTGGCTTGACCTCCAATTTATTTTCTGTGAAGCGCTTTCAGATTTTTCCTATATTTGTAAATTAAAGTTGCCGTTGTTGTTCATTGCTAACCTCTTCAAAGCCAATTTAACCTCTTCATCGCTTTCCACCAGTCTGTTACTCATGTGCCTTAAGTGCTGCATTACCACATGCTCCTTCTCAAGAATTCTTGACAGTAACTTGGATAAGTGAGACTTATGGTGACCTCTGACAATTCTGATCTTTAACCCGCTTTCTAAAGAATCTACATTTTTAGTTGAAACAACACATCTGCTGGTTTTCCTCCTCCCTGCGGTTTCTATTCTGTGCCTCCCTTTGTCCGATATCATGCATAACATTTTTATATAGTCCTTTTACAACTTTAAGCAATAAAGCTATCATGGAAACAGGATCCCTTTTGCAGCAGAAACTCTAATCTTCCTCACTTGCATATCTGACCCAAATAAGGCATATGGCTGAATGTCACAGACTCGTTCACTGCAATCTGATGATACAAGGCCACTTGAAAGACCACAGTAATAACAGTACTTTTCATCCTTCTGAAACCAGAGACACATCGGAGGTAATGACTGACATCTATGGTGAAAGATTTTAAAAATTGATATGTCTAGTGTATAGCAGCAGTCTGATGAAAATGCTTATTATAGGATCATAACTGGAATAATTTTCTATCACCATACTCCAGCTCGATGGTCTGTACAAAAAACAATCTTAACTCTCTGATATTCTTTTTCTTCTCATTTTAGTCTCTGCTCATCCCTGAAGGGTGGCACAGTCAAGTCTGAATCTGTCTTCGCTCATGTCCCCAAACTTGGGACTTCCGATCAGGAGTACAAATCCTGATGATATTATTTGTTATCCCCCCCCTTCCTCGCTCAGAGGCACTGAGGTCACAATCTGACTGCACTTGGCCTCTGGGGTGATCAAGGTATTAGAGCTAGAGTCTACTATATTCATCAGGCTTGTGCTGGTTGTACATTTAAAAACAGAGACATTCATCAGCATATTTATTTTTTGCATTTTATTTTTGATCCCTTTGATATGGTGATTCTGGTTGTGGAACAAGTCTTGCCTCAGGGAACTTATATGCACTGTCACACTCCATGGGAACTTACCTTATTTAACCATTTGAGTGTGTCGTGTCTGGAATATGTGGTGGGTGCTGACTGACTGTGTGCCTTTATTAAGGAGCTGGACTGGCCTCTGGATTGTATCATATAGCAGCAAATGAACAGATAACACATGGTCCTTGCACATCCTGGACTGATTTTTGATCACCCAAGGGTGGAGAGAATTTTCCAACACTTGTCTTCACTCCAAGTATCAGCTGTGTCTCAGCTTGTGGCACTCTTGCCTCTGAGTCAGGAGGATATGTGTTCAAGTCCTACAAGAGGCGCAGAGATCAAAGCTGACACTCCAGTGCAGTCCTGGAGAAATGCTGCACTGCTGGAGATGCTGTCTTTTGGCTAAACCACTGCCCACTGAGGTGAATGCATAAGATCTCATTGTGCTATTCTGAAGAAGAGGAGGGGAGTTAACCGGTGCTCTGGTCACTTTATTACCTTCAATCCATGTCACAAAAACAAATGATCTGGTCATTTTCATGTTGCTGTTTTTTGGGAGCTTGCTGTGCTGAAGCTGGCTACTTGCGTTTCCTACATTACAACAATGATTACACTCAAAAAGTATTTAATTAGCTGTTAAGTGCTCAGGGATGTCTGTTGGTCACGAAAGGTCTATACAAATGCAAGCCTTCCTTTTCCTACCTGTCACTTTTATATGTTTGTATTTGAATGGACACTTTACCTTGGAAGAATGTTTTAACAAGCTTCTATTTTTAACCGGGCAAGACAAAAAGCAGGAAAATCCGTGCATAAATGTCATTACAACTATTATCTTTGCTGGTGACACGATGGGGTACTTCAATAGGATTTATATTACTTTGCTGCACATCTTCAAATGATGAAAGGTTCACCAAACTTTTAAACAAAGACAAAAGCTCTTTAAAACCTTGAGGCAACCCTTCAGTGGCCTGCCTTCCTTTTCTCAGCCATTGATAATCGAAGGTGGTAATAACATAAATTTTCATGAAGTTTCTGATTTTCAAATCATTTTCTCACTTTCCCCTATTTGAATTTCTCGTTTCTTTGAATGAGTCATAGCTGAGAGAGAATGCAATTTGTCTTGCCTCAGGCTTCTGTTATTGCCATTCTGCAACCAGCTACAAGGATAGTGAGAGCAATACATTAATGACTCAAAAGATGGAATTTAATGCTCAGCCTTGTGGCAAGTTGGTGGCTGGGGTTCGGATCATTTAAACGGTTGGGAGGGCGAAGGGTGGGGTCCTCACTGCCTTCCCACTGCCATCCCAAAATTAAGCCTATGGTGGGAAGGCCCATGAATGGTCTTACCAATTACAAATTGAGGCCATTTAGTGGACGATTCATAGCAGGCAGTGGATTTGCCATGCGGGAAACCCCAAAATTAAACACTGGTGTGTTTCATTGCAGACTTCCCGGGAAGAGGAGTGGGGAGTTGGCGATGGGCAGGGTGGTGTTAGAGGTGCATTTCCTGATTGTCAGACTCTCAGGTGAGAGGGGTTGGTGCCAGCTGAGAGACAAGCTAGCAAGCAGGCAAGGCAGTATCAATCATGGTGCATTATTACTCTGCCTAACCACGCTCTGTCTTTGATGATAAAATAAAGATTATAGAGTGTTTTCTGGCATGGTGTTACCACAAGCAGGAGGCACAATGATGAAAATCATTGTCAGTCACTTGTTTACAATTGAAGCAAAAGTTGATTTTCCCACAAAGACAGCACGCTATAGAAACATGGAAACATGGACAATAGGCGCAGGAGGAGACCATTCGGCCCTTCGAGCCTGCTCCGCCGTTTATTATAAACATTGCTGATCATCCAACTATATAGCCTAATCTCACTTTCCCCCCATAGCCTTTGATCTCCTTCACCCCAAATACTATATCTAACTGCTTCATGTGTTTTGACCGTAACTACTTCCTGCGGTAACAAATTCCACGGGCCGACCACTCTCTGGGGGAAGAAATTTCTCCTCATCTCTGTCTTAAATGGTCCACCCTGTATCCTCAGACTGTGACCCCTGGTTCTGGGCTCCCCCACCATCGGGAACATCCTTCCTGCAACTACCCTGTCTAGTCCTGTTAGAATTTTATAGGTTTCTATGAGATTCCCCCCTCATTCTTCTGAACTCCAGCGAATACAATCCTAACCGATTCAATCTCTCCTTATACGTAACACAGTAAATTGAAGAAAAAAACATATGGTTTCTTGCAGAGTTTCAAATCTCAACATAAAGTTTGTTGTAAAGTATGGAGCAGAAAATATGGAAATGTGGGGTAATTTATCTGGCACATTGTTTCAATGATTTACCACTTCTGTCCTCTTTCTAACTGTATGTGTAGATACCATGTATGAAGGTGCTGTCATTTGATGCTATGTATCAGTGACAGTGTGTGAAAGCACATCACTAAAGCTGAACCTTAGAAGCTGGAAATTCTCGTTTGTGTCATTAATTTCACCCCCTCTTGCTATAAAGGGCGAAAAGGTAGCTCCTTAGGGCTATGGTATCTAGGCTTCATCCTTAAAATAAAATTTAAACTAAAATGGCTCATCATTAACATTGAATGAAAGCTGTCTTTTCTGAGGGAATAAGATGCTTAACTATTTCGAGTGACCAATGTAAGGTAGCCTTTTCTTTGTTGTACACTACAGAAACTGCCATAAGTAAGCCATTGCAAAGCTTTCAATTTAATAGTCACCAGGGAACCATTTCATTACAATACCATAAAATGCTTGAGATCGAATGCAGTGATACTATTAATTAGAATTTTTAACCAGTCTAGATTCCAGCTGTTGGCTATTGATGAGATAATACACTATTTTTTTTTACATTGATGTGGGGATGCCGGTGTTGGACTCGGGTGAGCACAGTAAGAAGTTTACAACACCAGGTTAAAGTCCAACAGGTTTATTTTGAATCACTAGCTTTCGGAGCGCAGCGCCTTCATCAGGTGAGTTTACATTATAAGATTATTATGAATTAATAAAATTCAGTTCCCCAATAAAGGAAAATACTAAAATGATAGTTATTTGAATATTGGTCCTACATTCAGGGAGGCTCCTCATACTCCTGAACAAGACTGAAGATAATCTTATTATATTGATAATCCTCTCACATCAAGCCCACACCCTCTGGGTCTACATTCCTTACCTCTAACTTATCAAAACTGTTATGGTCACTCGTGTTACTTCTTGTTTAATTTGTGCTAGGTTCTGGAGACACAATTAATCTCAATTAACTTTCCCATATCTCTTTGTTTTGGAATTAAGATGCATTATACTAGTCTTTCACAAAGATTCAAAACTCCGCTACCTCTTACGTCCCTCAATCTTTCCTATATGCCGCGATCCACGGGCGTTTGAAACCCAAATTACAATCATCTAACAAGACTTCTTGACTAATCTCACCTTCAATCCTACTGTTTCTAGTTCTGGCCCAGAGCTTCCTCAGAGATGCTCCCGATCTGTTTGCATGACTTCATAGGAATGCACAACCAAATTTCTGCTTCGACCCATAAATGGGATTTCCACCATGCTTCTTGCAAATTTACAGATAGAGAGCGAACCGGGCTGAGGAAATTCCTGGCCTAGGTCCTTGACTATTACTTAGATCTTACAGTTGTAAAAAAAACTTCTCCAAATAACGTACATGCCAACAATGAGTGACCTTGATATCAGGGCAATATTCTTATGATGCAGAGCTTTTTTCACCGTTTACACAGTTACTAGTCTGCTGATCACTAGTTATCCATAAAGGTCCTACAGGTGATCCACAAGCTGGTCCAAAATTCAAGTGACTGAAGCTGGCACGCAGTGACAAAGGTTTGTGGGCTTTTGGTACCATGTACAGTCCGAATATCTTGGACTCATTGACCCAGCATTTGCTGCCAGTGCCAGAAACATGCAAATGCGAGATTGGATTTTCAACATATGTAGGGCTGAAAACATTAAAGAGGTGGCAGCAGAACATGGAGCCCGACAAGAGGGTTAAACACTCTGACTCGGAACTAGACATCACCTCATCAATGTCTCATCAAAAGAAGCAGCATTTTCCCATTAATCCGGATGAGGTGGTGTTATGACACCCTGGGCATGTGCGCAGTCAGTTCCAGCCCCATTTATACAGGAGTCACAACACAAGTGAATGAACCAATAACTGTTATTAAAATACCCAAAGTCTTTGGCCCTTGGCTGTCCTACAATTACAGTCACCAGGTTTATATGTTTAAACACAATTATTGTTTATTTATAACACCAACTAGAATGAACTATGCAGAAAACACACCTGGTTAACTATTAAATCATTCCTAACTCCCCACTTTAACATGGCCTCCACACACACACACACACACAAGACAGACACAGAGGGGTGGAAGGGAAAGGAAAAAGACTCTTTATTTCAGATGATGGTTTTTAGCACATCTTCCTTCACAGCAAGCTTCCAAGTTAAAGTCTCTGTCCATAGCTAATAATGGTCTTCTCTGTAGATTCATTCATCCAGGTTTTCTGCAACCACCGCAGGACAGCGGTCACAGTCTTTCTGAAGATAGGGTAGCAAGTTCTGGTCTTTGTTTGCAGCCTGCACTGGTTTTCCTATTGATAGATTCATTCAGGTACTCAGTGGGTTCAGAAATACAGCAGTCATGGGCTTTCTGGAGAGAAACTCAGAAGTAAGAGAGTAAGATCTTGCCTCTAAGCTGACAGGAGTCAAACTGAAACTGCTTGGGGCTCTGAAAAACATTCCACTGGGTTAGGAGCCATCTGTTACAGGGTAGAGTACAGTCTTTTGGGCATATTTATTGCCCACCATTCAATCAATCAAACCGAGTCCCACCCCATCTCTCTCCCTCTTTGGTGCCAGTAATTCTGAAGCCTCCTGCTCAAACCAGCAGGGACAAATGTTCTCTCCGGTAACTTCTGAACTTAAAGATACATGTCCATTAGTCCTTCTTGAGTTAAAGATACATGTCCATTAATCATCTATGGATCAAAAATAATAACGGAAAAATAAAAGAAATGGAAGTAAGGGAATAAACAGGAAGGAACCCTCTTGTGGTTTTTGTGATGGGAGGCAAAAGTGGGTGGGGTAGGACAGGGAGGTGATCCACGGGGTCTTTTAGCCTGTGGATAAACATATTTGAAAACCACTTTATGAGGTAATGTGCCCATTGGAGAAGGTTAGGTGCTGTTCTCCTTTACCAACCCCGCTTGGTCTAGTTTCGGATATGGGTCAGTTGTAATAAATCTATAACCTACTTGTATGCAGCAGATATGTATAACAGCCATGAATAAGTTACAACTAAAATATCAATTGGAGAGTGGATTTCACTAAATGTGAATGACTTTCTTTTAATTTTCATCCAATGTGTACAATAGGGCAGATGCCAACCTTGTTGGAAGAGGGAATTATGATTCAAACGCAACTGAGCCTCACAGTAGATATCAGTGAGTTTTAGTTTTCATCCGGCGAGTACTGTGAATTACTCAAAGCAGAAAACATGTTTCTGAACTCTAAGTTGCAATGTGCACTTATTGCTGAATGCATTTAATTGGTCATATCTATCGAGGTGTAATCTGTGTTAATTCAGTGCAAACTGATTACCTCATTGTTTGGTTACAGCTTAGAGATTTAAGGAAGACATTTTGTGTAAACCTTAGCTCAGAATTGCAAGGGGGCTCTGGCAATATTATAATGGTTACAGATTTGCTTTATTGGAAGAAAATGAAAATACTATTAGATATTACAAGTGTGATAGTTCGATTCACTTTAATCTTTGAAATTAATTCAAGAAAAATACTGGAAGTATTAATGAACACACAAATGTCAACATAATAATGCTGTGACAAATGTTTTGGATTGAAAAGCATTTGAATCATTCGGCATGACAATAAATATTTGCCTTTTAATATATAAGTTGCATTATATTTTGTAGCATTTGTGATTGAATCGGGAACTTTCCAAGTGAAGGAACCAATGTGATACATGCTTTAAAAAGAACAGTGACTTTATAGCTTTACTGGTTGCTCGGATCTGCAATGGATACTGTCTTAGAATTTCAAGATCTCTTCCTACTACTGAACTAGTCTCCTTTTAACTGCTTCCTTGCTCACATCTATTATTCCATTGAGTTGTAATAGGAGCTTTTCAATGTTTAGTCACATGTAAAAACACGGGTATCATCTAAACTCCTCAATTGCTTACTTGGACTATCATACTTGAGACTTAGAATTGACCAGAATTTTCTTTTATGAAAGAGAATAATTATATAGTTTCCACAAGACCTTCTGTTGATATCCTCCTCCTTATCAAATGCCATGGACAGCACTCAATAATAGGAGTTTGTTAAGGATCATCCTGTCACAGCATGGGAAAGACCTAGTAAAGTCACGAGACGTGACTTAGGGGAAATCCTAAATGAGTTTCGGTTAAATATTTATCTTTCAAGAAAATGAAGCTTTCTATTAAGCGAATAATATCGCAAATCATTTACAAGACGGGTTATTCTCCAAATGTTTCACTGTGTTTTCAGTCTGTCCACTTTCTGTCAAGCACCAAAGGTAGAATAAATATGGTGCCACTCAGGTACCCCAAAATGGGCTGATGTGAATAAAATATCAGCTCCCCACTCCGCACCCCCCCCCCACCCCCCCCTCATCCCCCAAATCACTAACCTCCACTGGTAAAACAGTTTGCCACCTTCTGCTTAGTATTTACACTAAACACAGATTTTAAACTATCTGTAATCTTCAATATAACAACACACAAGAGATCCTTGTTCTTCCCTGCTCTTCTCAAAGAGCTTTGCTTTGGTATTTGTCCTGTAATTCCACATCTTTCATTTATTCTGATTGCATTTCAAATGGAATTGTCACCCTGTGAAGAGAATGGGGTTAATAAACACCTCGGAATTCAATAACAAGACAAGTAAAGGTCATTCCATCGCAGCCAAGTTAGCATCCCCACAGAAACAGATATTTCTTTTGGAAACGACAGACTAATTTTAAACATACTGTAAGGTAGGAAGCAGTGATTCCTCCAATTTGTGCATCACAGCAGGCAACGTTTGCAGAGATCAGACACGTCAAACAGCACTGATTGAGCTAAGTCACCAAACTGGAGTAATATTGTTTGATTCAGGTCACAATATAAATTCCACCACAGAATGTAAATTGTGGTATGAACTCATCTCCTTCTTTTACCCCTCAACTGTTGGCAAAGTCCTTGTAAAACTGCATGTGTCTGGTATACCTTATTGATAGATGCTGTAGCCTACTTGGGTAAACTTTGGCACCCGATAACGATACTCAGATCACCACGGCAACAATCTCTAGCATTTAGCAGTGGAGCAGCTTTTACAGCACAGTAAAACAAAAAAAGATTGAAGAAAAACAAAGAAAATTTCTGTACCTGTGAGCAGTTGGTTGGTTATACTCAGGGCTGTCGCTTTATTGCAGTCCGAAATGTAATCTCAGTACAATCTCTGAAATATGTTTTAATGTTTCTTTTTTTAATTGACTGTGTTCTCCCCAGTGGTCTTGTTAATCCATTCTCGTCCACATCCAGATGAAAGACAATACAAAAGCAAACGGACAGCCCTTACAGCTGAGCTCAGACGCTCATTGCTGTCATGAGCAGTTCCAACCTGACACAGACTCTGCTGGCACCAACGCTAGGGTCGGGGGGGTCAGGCAAGAGCAACCAGCTCCAACATTCGTTCTGGATTTTGCGCTTCCCTTAGCTCAGAGCCATTGCACTCTCTTTCAAGTGCAGTTGTTCTAAGTCTGCCTCTTCTTTCTGGGCAATCTGTCGCTAGTCCACAGCCTCACCTGTCTGTGCCCCTCTTGGCTGTGCCTCTCCCTTTGTTGTTTTGCTTATTTTATTGATCACCGAGAGTAGACATTTGAAAAGAAACTGAAACTGAAAAAAATATCAAAATCTGCAGACAATCAAATACACAGACACAGCTGGCTGAGAACACGAGATGAAATCATGCTGCTTCTTGATAGAGCTGATAAGGACAAGATTGAAAATATTCTGCCTGTATGCACTGAACAATCAGTTCATCATGCTTCCAGTCTCGCTCTCTCTCTCCCTCATGGGGAGGGGTTGGGAAGGCAGAGGCGGAAGCAACTCTCTGAACATCTCAAACAGTAGGGAAACCATTCCAACAGTAGAGCAGCCACTGGAAGCTTCACTTTGAAAGATTCATGACAGTTTTTCTTTCATTTAACTCTAATACAGTATCGCACAGGATTCATTTTGAAAGAGAGCATTTCTGTTGGGTTTAGCATTTGATATTTAATTGCCTGTTGTGAATTTGACTTTTGTTTGTGAGTTAAGGAAAGACAATTAAGATATCAACATAATTTCGAGATTTGTTTTACATAGGCGGGTGTGTTATTCAGCTGGGAAAATGAATCAGTAACATTACTGTATGTACTGTAAAGGACTGTTTTGTTATTGTTATACCAACATTGAGCAAAGAGCTACATTATTGTAAACCGCATCTGGAAGCTCAGGAAATATCACATCATATTGGCTACATTAACAGCAGTTTTAAAAAAAATGAATTACATTTATTGTCCACAGGATATTATGCATAGTGTTAGGTAGCCATCAGGGAATTGGAGACATAGATCCAAGCTTGCCATACAATTAACAAACCACCTTCCTACTTCTGATATTTCACTGCTTTCTAACCCACTGCCATTTGGTATGATCCCTGTATCCAATTTGACGTCACTTAAGAAACAATATGGAGAGTGGATAGATAATGAACTGGGAGCAATGGTGTGCTGAAGTTTATGAACAAGAAATTTCTGAGAAGCTGTTGTGTTGTTGGAGCTGCAGTGCGTGGCTTGCACTTTTGCTAACCAACCTGGCGAGGAGGGTGTGTGGGGTGGGGAGTTGTGGGCAGGAAGAAGGGAAGGAGTCATTAGTTTAACAAAGCCCATGCCACTGTTAACATTTCCTGAGAATCTATGCTGCATTGTTCTATGTTCTGTCTGCAGCATTGGCTGAATTTTCTCAAAAACATGACCATCAATACAGGCACTGAAATCAGTGTGAATCGTGCTAGCTGTCCCGCCCTGTTATCGCAATCTTCCTGCACTTCGTCATGTTTCTGGAATGGCCGTGTTTGGTATTGGGAGGGATGGGGCCTAAAAACGTCATCAGGGCCGCTGGCTCCTCTGGGAACACTCCCAATCATTGATCATAGAGAGGCAACCTCCCCCCCCCCCCCCCCCCCCCACTAAACGTTTAGGCCACCCTCCTACACCACGCAGGGATCAGGGTGACCTGACCCCCAAACACATCCTCACTAACATGAATAGGGGCAGGAAGAGAGAGAATAGAGGGATATGGACCTCGGAAGTGCAGAAGGTTTTAATTTAGACAGGTATCATGATCTCACAACTTGGAGGGCCAAAGGGCCTGTGCCTGTGATGTACTGTTCTTTGTTCTTTGATATCAGTCCCGTTTCCCCCCCTCCATCCTCACCGGCATCAGACCCAGTCCTCGCATCCTCGCCAACATAGCTGGATTTGCGCCAGGCTCAATGTGGCCTAGAAATCATGCCCAATGTCTCCAAACAGATTGGCTAGTTGTTCTCTCATTGTTATTTTTGGGACCATGCTGTGGTCCCAATTTCCACAGAAATTCTGCTTCAAGAAGTGACGTACTAGCCTGTAACACTCTTTGGGATATTTGGAGGTCATGAAAGGTGCTACATGAATGCAAGTTCTTTCTTATTACCAACATAATTGTTCATTAATTTTTTTCACCTCAACTTATTTTTATGCAGCATCTCTGATATCAATATCCGAGGTTGCTTCACAATGAAAATAGGAAAGGTTCCGCAGTTGATCTGCAATGAATGTGGACAATCAGTCCTGAAAATCAAAATTGAATACATGTCAGATGAATATTACCAATCTATAAACAGACAATGGTACTCAGGCAGGGATTTTATCTTTGATCATACCCTCGAACGTGAGTTTGCAGGTGAAGATGTGCATAAAATCAGGTGGGATGGGGTGCCGTACCCATTTCCTACCCCCACTGTCGGTAGCTAAACACTGGCAGAGTAGGTAGCGGGAAGTTTGCCTACCCTTGGACCAATTGAGGTCCTTAAGTGGATGGTTAAGGGCCTCTTCCCCATTCTGCTGGTGTATTCTGGCTGACTATGAACTCAAGGGGTGGGGAGGGTGGTGGCCCACATAGGGCCTGCATCCCAGTGACAAAGGCTGCCCCGCCCATTTGAACCTTCCTGGCCTTCCAATCATGGTCCCAACTCCACCCTCAGCGGGACCTGCCTGAATGGCCCTGACATGACCACCCCACTTACCTTCAAGTCCAACCACCTCAGCAGCCCATCATCAGGGACTGACTGCAGTCCCAGCAGTAGTCACTGCATCTGGTGGTGCTGCTGGGACTGGGGAACTGCTGAACGGATTGGTTGACAGCTCTTGGTGCTGGGAGATCCTCTCTTATGCAGGCTGTAGTCATCAGATAACTAACTGTGGCCATAAAATGTGGTGGAGGTGGGATCGCCCCCGACTTTACAGCCAGTGGGTGGGGCTCCTGTCCATGAGTAAAATCCAGCCCATAGTGTGGAGTTGGGGACCACGTGAGGGACACCTCTGTCTCCCCCTGTGGGCTTTCAGCAAACCTTCTACTTGTGCTGCTCAGCCTCTGTTTACATCCAGTCCAACTGCGGGTAGCTGGTACTCAGTGCTGCCAATTTGTCTTTTCTTGCGGACCAGCAAAAGAAGGTAATGAAACGCTCATCATCCGTACAAGGAATGCGAGAGCCCGATCAATATAGAATAATTTAACAGAACCACCGGTCAAATGGATGATGCAGGAATGCGGGCCACAGCCCTGATGGTAATGCAGGGCTTGCACTTGTCCGTGAATTCTAGCTCTGACCTTTTTGGGATTCTGTTAGGGAATCCCTTCATTTGCACTGGGGTTAATGATTGTGCTGTTATGGGCATATCTCCGAAGTCCTTCTGCCCCAATGCAGCCAGGAAATGTGTCAACTGGCTGCCTATCACAGGCTGAGGGTGGGATTTCTTCAAGTTCACTCCAGAACCCATGCAGCCTGCAGTCAGCAATGGGCAGATTCCTGGAAGTTTTGGGTTACACCCTTTTTCCAACCGCACCCTGTAGCTGGAACTGTGCCTTATTGGGCAGAGGACTATGCCTTTATCAGACAGAGGATACCAGATCAACAACACACCATCGGCGGGATTCTTCGTTCCTGAGACTTAGCGCTGACGCCGGGGCAGGATTTGTAGACTGTCAGGACAGCACACCTGGTGTTGTACCTGGACTGATTCAGTGACTGCGGAGGGACTAGCATCAGTGCTACGTGGAACATAAACGATTCTATTAAGAAATAGTGCTGGATTTGTCGGGTCCGTAATTGATACTCGGGGGGGCTGATAAGCTGCAGCCACATATACACACTTCACTCCCCACACACACCACTCCAGCCAACAAAATGGCACTGGTTGCGCTGGAGCGAGCCCATCCCGCTGATGGGTTGGCTGGGGCTAGACGGCACCTCGGGGGAGGGCAGGGGGGACGACACCCATACCACCTGTGGCCCTACGTTCACAGTGGGCAGTGAGCGGCATGTGCCGCTTCAGGCCGCGGCAATGGTGTTCCTTGCCCGTCCACCCCTGGCCACCCTCCGGCTCCTCCCCCTGGTAGATGCAGAAGCTCCCTGGCCAGCGGCACAACTCTCAGCAAACTATTGTGATGTTGGACACTTTCCTTACCTCCACTCTCCCTCAGCAGCCACAGCGCCTGTTTCATGATTTGTAAAAGCAACGGACTGGACCACGCCTTCGGGAATTCGCCCTGGTGGAGGCGGTGAGTCGCGGAGGCCTGGGAGAATACCAGGTCAGGCCCACTAATGATATGCCAATGGTGTTTACTGTACATGCATTCTGGACCGCATTGACACCGTTGTCGGGGCACCGGACAATTGCGATTTAGCATGAAACCGGCGTACGCCAGGATTTCGGCATCAAAACCGATTCTCCGCACAATCGGGTTTCCCCATTCTGGCTTTTGCTGATGGAGAATCCCATCCCATGGGCGGGATTGTCCAACCCCCCCCACCGAGTCGGAGAATTGCCGGGGGGAGGGGGGGGCAGCGTGAATCCCGCCCCGGCCGGCTGCCGAATTCTCCGGCGTCGGGGATTTGGCGGTGGTGGATATCACGCCGCGCCAGTCGGCGGCTGCTGGCAGCAGTGCCCCTGGCGATTCTCTGGGCCGCAATGGGCCGAGTGGCTGCCCGTTTTGTGCCGGTCCCACTAGTGTAAGTTAGAGTAGGTACTTACCAGCAGGACCTGGCGGCGCGGGCAGCCTCCGGGGTAGTCGGGGGGAGCGGGGGAATCTGACCCCGGGAGCTGCCCCCTCTGTGGCCTGGCCCTTGAAGGTGCGGAGGATTCCGCACCTTTGGGGCGGCCCGACACCGGAGTGGTTCACGCCACTCCCCGATGCCGGGACCCCGCACCCTGCCGGCTAGGGGAGAATCCCACCTCTTATGTACAAACGTGCATTTAGAAAAATTCCACTCCCTAAAATCATAGACTGAGAACTAATTCATTCAACAGTTTTTGAGGTTATTATTCTCCTCTTATTTATAATGCTTCAAACTTTACATTGTGGCTAAAATCTCCGAAAAATGGTAAATCTCAAAGATATCAAAAAACCCAAAGCATCATACATGTCACGTGGGGATGTAGTTTTGAAAATCCGGAACATGAAAATGGTGTCAAAATAATTTTGAACGTAAAGTAGTGGGGAAGGGGGTTCCCTTTCAATTCTTTTCAGGTGGGTTTAGCGTTGGGAGCGGAAAATCTCGCAAGTGCTCCAAACCGCGTTCCATGCTGATGTAAAAGCGTGACGCAATTGTTCCTGCTTCTTGCTAGTGGTGTAACTTGTTAATGATTGTTAATGGCAAATCCACAACCTGCACATCATTGGACTTGGGGGGGTGGGGGGAAACCGGAGCACCCGGAGGAAACCCACGCAAACACTGGGAGAAAATGCAGACTCCGCACAGACAGTGACCCAAGGCTGGAATTGAACCTGGGTCTCTGGCACTGTAAGGCAGCAGTGTTGACTACCGTGCAGTCTTCAATCAGAAACCGCACCACCAGCCCCTTGAAGATATCTTTTTGATGTTCCCAACGATATGACAGAGGAAAATGCCATTGGTGCCTCGGTTTCAACACTTCCTTTCCCGCCCGCTGTCGCACTCCGCCAAGTACAGGTAAAATTCCATCCGAAGATGTTGTAGTTCACGATAATCTTCCTTGAGCGAAGTATCACAGGGCGAAAGGAACTTCACAGCTTATTAAATTGTATGTTGGAAACGTGCCATGGATCAAAGCAGAAAATGCGAACATCATGAGCTGGTTACAATTTGTTTAGGTTCCATCCTTTCAGTGTAAGAAAGACTGAACCTCAGAATGTCGCTCATTCCAGATTCTCGTGGAATGGAATGTTTAATGCTGTGATGCTTGAAAGAGGAATTGTTCCTGTTAACATAAAGAGAAAGGATTTCAATAACATTGTCAAACAAGTGTTGTGTCAAACATTTTGAACAGGTGTTCCCAATTTGTGAGTAAATCCGTCCAACTGTTTGTTTAAAAATTATATCATCTTTCAGCATTCTTGGTAAGATGTCACTCTGAATAGCTGTTTCTTTCTAGATGTGCTATATGTTTAAAATATGTGTTTTTTTTCATAAATGTTTTTATTGGATTTTTGAACAAAGTATATTTACTGTTATGAACACAGAATAAGAAATATATACATATATAGAAGAGAAGGGCACACCCAAACATACCAAAAAAAAGTAATAATAAAAATTAAAATAAAAAATAAAATAGAATAAAATATATGTTTCTAAAGAGTTTTAAACTTGTTTAGCATAGAAAAATGTAATGTGGTGGCAGTGATGTCACCTTCCCATAATGCATAATAGAAGGAGCACCAATCATGAAAATAAAGATTTACTCAAAGCATGATGCCATCACCCACATCAGCAGATGGTTCAGAATATGTGAGAATGGATTTTGTGTGTGAGTTCAATATTAATATTTACAATTCGAAAACCAAGTCAATGCTGAGCGTTCCTTAGAGGAAACAATTCACTTTTTAAGAAAGCTGAATCTGAACAAGGAAGCGAGTGGTTGCACAAAGCACACATCACATTGAAGGTCAAAACCGATTTCTTTGTGGTCAGTAAGGTGAAGAATCTAAGTGCGAGAGAATGTGGAGCCTTTCCTGTTAAGAGCTTCAGGCACTTCCTGGATTAGATGTATTATTTGATGTGAAATTGCAAATTACATTGCTTCTTTGAGAGAATAGATGTGGGAAGTACCAATCTGAAGTATTGCCTGTTTGCCTTTGCAACCCCTACAGATCAGGCAATTTATTTAGTGATATTAGCAACGTATTCGTTGACGTATTTGTTGAAAAATAAAATGCATCTCTGATTCTTTGTCCATATAGAAAATAACACCGTATTCATTTCACTTATAATCCAATACCCCTGGATGTATAGATTGAAGCTGAAAATATGTTTGTCTAAACTTAGGAGGCTGGATCTTTCCTGACAAGTTGGGAAATGCTATTTCCTGACTTCACATTGCTAACGTCTGAAAGTAAGCCCGTTCACAGAGAATTTTCAACCCCCAGAGTTGGGATTGGGCTGCAGTCGGGCTGCTGCTTCCTGTAGCAGGCCCAAGCCAGGAATGGAGATGGGCTGTTGTCAACTCAGGCAGGTTCGAATGGCCGTCTCCATTCACACTGACTTATTTCTCTATATGCTTCTAACTCTCATCTCCTCACGCATTCCCCATTCCCCCCATGCCTTCTTGCATTCTCCATTGCACCATGCAACCTCCATGCTCCCATAACCCCCATGTCCTCTCAACGCTCCCATGCATTCTCCATACCCACTCACTCTGTATTAACAATGTATAGAACTCATGAGCCTTATAATAATACAGAGAAGTCTTTGAAATGCTCAGGAAGTAAAAAAGCTGGCAATTGAAATCCCCTCCTACAAGCTCATAAAACTGACAGTAAAACACACAGCCATTGATTGATTGATTGATTGATTTAATTTAATGTCACGTGTACCGAGGTACAGTGAATAGTATTGTTCTTCATACAGTCCAGACAGATCGTTCCACACATGAGAAAACATAGGACATGCGATAAATACACAATGTAAATACACAGGCATCGGTGAAGCATACGGAGTTGAAACTTGGATTGAAACTCCCCTTGAAATTTCAAGTATTAATTAATCTGTCAAAATAAACAAACAGGCATTCAAAAACATATTCAAAACATTTAATCATATTATCATCTCATATAACTGTCAATCAAACTAAGCAAAGCTCTGTAACCAACCCCTGCTGAGCTAACCCTGGTATTTTGAACTCAACCATACATTTATAATAGGATTATATTGCATGATTGAATGGACAATTCATACAGATTTTAATACAGCACAATTTTTATGTTGCCTGACTAGATTTCTGGCCATTTTCTCCTTTTATCAAAGGCTCTATAAAGTTCCAATCAAAGAAGACTGGCATTTGTTCAGGTTTTTTCAAAGTCTCAATAGACCTCTTGGCTTTAAATCAATGTAAAATTCAAAGCACAGTAGATGGCCAACTTAAATCAGATTCCAAATAACGTTGACTTCAGAAGAGCAGTTTCTCCATTGGATAACCTGCTTTGACCACTCATCTTTTTAAGATCCATGATCAACTACTGTGCACTGATCTGGCAGATATGTCGCACTGTCTCCCTGCTCAGCCGGAGACTTTGACATGCCGGGTCTGGCAGGTCCTCGAATGACAGGTGCTGCCGGTACACACAAGGTCTCATGTGGTGCCTCCTTGTCACCTCCTCCTCCTCAGCCAGTTGGATGGATGGCTATCCATCCTGGGCAGCTGCTTCCTCTTCCTCTGCGGCAGGCTCCGCTGTTGCCTGCTCCACTGCGGCAGCTTCATTCTCCTTGAGCAGCGGCCACTCATATATCCACAGGGCATCCCCCAGGACTGCGGCAACTAGCTAGTTGAATTCCAATATCCATTGTCTGCAGGGGTGAAACGTCGACATGTTAGCATGGTGCATACCCCCGTGCCCAACCAGGTTCAACGGGCTACATGGTGGCCATGATTGGCACTGTGGGCTCTGCCCCAGTATTCCCCTCCCACATCTCTGCACCCCTATCGCCTCTGGCCCTGGCGCCTGTCTCTGTTGCCAGGGGTACCATCAGATGGCACTGCCCTTGCCAGCGGTATGCTCCAAGGCCCCAATAGGGCTTCAGTGGGTGTTGCCCTGGGTGGGCTGCCGGCAGGTGGCGGCCGGGTGGGGTAGGCATGTCAGAGGGTTGGCTGTGGGTATTGGAGGAGTGGGGCACCCATATGACTGGTGTCACTCTGCAGAACCACGGCCCAAAGTGGGTGGTCAATGGGGTGAACAGCAAGGTGGCTGCCTTGCAGGCCGCGGTAATGGCAGTCCGTGCCTGAACATTGCCCCAGTCCTGTATGGGATCACCTTGACCACTCGGCCTGTTCCTCCGTCACGCACCCCCACCTCAGCCAGCCCGGACAATGTCTGGTTCGACAGTCCACGGTCGCATCTCTCTGTCTTACTTCCTCTCTCTCCCTCATCAGCCGCAACACAGATTTCACGATTTTTAAAAGCACAAGTGAACCACGCCATTGGGAACGTGGCCTATCGGAGGTGGAGAATCGAAGAGGCCCCGGAGAATACTGGGTCTGGACCGCTAATGATATGTAAACGGTGTTTACTGTATGTGGGTTCTGGATCACTTTGACACCGCTGTTGAGGTGACAGAGAATTACGATTTGCCGTCAAATTGACGTCTGCCGTGATTTTGGCGGCAGGATCTATTCTCCGCCCAATCATTTTTTGCGATTTCGGCGTCAGCCAATGGAGAATCCCACCAGTGATTTTTGCTGCTTATGGCCCCTTTTTCCTTGTTAAATGGATGGGAATAAATGGATGACTTTGTTGGGGAGAGGTAGCACAGTTAAGGCTGAAGGGTGTTAAATTAAAACGAATGGCAATAGGTCCTAACACTGATAAAGTATAGGACAATGATCTGATTCAATCAGAATGTGCAGAAAAAATTTCCCTTGAATTGAATCATTTTTCAGCACCATCCTGCTCTAGACAGGTAATAAAAATAAATAATAACGCAATAGTTATTAATAAACTGGCAGAGGATGTATTATTTTCATCAGATAATTGGGAAATATATTTCCACGGACCATCTGTAGAATTCCTTCCTCTGCTTTAATGGTGAAAGTGAAAAGAAGTATAAAACAAATGGAACCCTTATGTCTCTTTTTATGATCATTGGCCACCGTAACTTTGAAAGAAAGAAAAGTACATAATGTTGTGATTATTCTCAGGAAAATACGTTTTACTGAAGTGAATTTTCACTCAGATGTGATGGTGGAAGTGCTTGGAAGGAAGTACTACATTATTTCCTGTCGGTTCTCACTGGCTGTAGGCCAAAAGCTTCATACTTGGCAACTCAGCCATTCATGGAGACATTTGTCAGGCTCAGTTAAGAAAGACATTGATTCATATTTTATTAGCATATGAGGGCCCCTGTGGATTCTTCCGCTTCACATTTCTCTGTCCGTACATATAGTACATATTAGTTAATGGAAAGCTTATTAATAAGCATGTTCCTTTACTGAAACACTGATTACTTTTACTTGTATATGAAAAATTAAGGTTTCCCAGAACAATTTACCCAGTGCTTCGTATTCAATATGAGATATGATTCACTACTGAACACTTTAAATGCAACCATTCAGTCTCCAATGACAGGTCAGTTTTTCTCTAAGCAAATTAAGTCTATGCATCACGGGTATTGCCCGTGATGTACGAAGCTCCCAGTTCGATGAAGTCCCGGAAACCTACAAACCTTGAGCTGATGTTTAAGAGCAGCTAGCTATATTGATGCTGAAATCTTGCTCCCACTATTGTAATTTTCACCCTTTTGCTGTAGATTTTTAAAATAATATCGTTGGAAAAGTTACTTCACCTACTTTGATGAGTCTGTCTTAAAATATTCTGCACTCTGTTAAGTCCACCGATTTGTCCAACCAATGTTCACCACGAGTTCTCTTGTTTTATGTTGTTCCAGTTGTATGTTGTTCTGAATAACCTATGCCTTGGTCGAATTACATTTAAGCTCATTCATTTATATTTGAGCCATTACAATTACCCTGATCAACATTATTTCCAACTGTCAACAATAATCGCAAATTACTTGCAAGGAAATTCTTTAAGGAAACTATATTGCCTGGAGGAATCAAACCAAGCAGTCACAAATACATTGGGGATAATGTTTAGTGACTCTTTGAGCAATGCTTCTCTGTAGTGGTATAATGCACCTGCAACTATTTAGCTGACTGACGTGTCTCACTTTCGAAGTAAGAAGCAAAGTTTAAATAGTCAGTGGATCCATTTATAACAGTCATCTTTCTTCCAAATATTGTCGGCATCAGCACTATCCTTCAACACACAGTGATGACCGGAAGAATCTTAAGTGCTATCAGGCTGTGCCAATCCATATCCTGGTATTCATGGGACTACAACACAAATGAATCAAACTTTGACATCAATTGGCACGAAAATGCCCAAGAATGGGAAGCGAGAGAAATGATAGCCCGGAATTTGCAGTCAGCAGCAAAGCAATGGCACTCACTGCTGACCTTGAAGAAAACTGCTCACAAAGATCTAGTGACCTTTGCGGTGTGGGTTTCCCCACTCACAATATTAGTTTGAATCTGACACTAAGTCAAAGGGGTCTCCAGCTGGACAGCCATGTCATCAAAAGGGCATGTGGCCAAACATGTTGAAATATTCTCAGTGGCAGCAAACCAGGAAATAAAATGCACTGAATATCCTTAACTTTAAATTTTAGAGAATATTTTTAAAAATCATTGGAATATACAAATGGAATTAAGGTAGATGCTAAAATATCAGAAGCAAATTTTTAAAAATGATTTTAAATGGGCAATTTAACCCAGTAGAGACAATTTAAATTCCACGAATACAAAATTAGTTTTTCAGTGTCAGAAAGTTTTTGTAAAATCTCTAATGATAAACCTAGTATGCCAAAAAAATAGGGGGGAGTTTTATGACTGTAATAGGCACCTTGGTTGGCAGCTGAATGGCCTGTGTTGGCTCCTTTGGGAAGGCCTGTCGAATTGCAAGCCAGCCAGGCCTGTGAATGCCATGAGCAGGCTCCCTGTTGCTGCGCTCCCTGCATTAATTGCCATCTGAACTGCCCCAATTGGTGGCAGGACAGCAAGGCCATGGACCTATCCACCGCGTACTTAATCAGGGAAGGGATGAGAAGGTGGCAGGGACCACCGCCGCTAACATCCCACCTGATTAAGTGCCCTACACCTCACTGCCACTGCCCCCCTTCCGAAATATATGCCACAGTGGAAAGTGTAAATTACTGCCCACAGTTACACTTTATTCAATAAGTGTAACTTTTACAGAAAATCTAATAGCATAAAAGAGCAAATTCGCAGTTCAATGACTTCTACTTCTAGATTACAGTCTGGCAATGTACTTTAACAGAGCACCCTACGGGGAAGCAAAAAATCACTGACAGTTACTTCTGGATTTCCACGTGTAACTGTGTATGAGCAGACTCCAGAATTTGCTGCCAGTTTCAAGATTAATGATGTCAAACGCTTGACCAGTTTTTTCATCGTTACTAATGGAGATTGAATCAGTACGAAAAGGCCACATTGGTGCAATGAAAGATAAAGCCTCATTGTTGGGTCACGTAATAGCACCACTATTCTACCTTGAACCCAGATTATAATTGTACTGTGGGCACTGATTGACAAAGAGTTTTGTTTCTTAACATTCCTCGCAGTGATGCCAACATTAAAACCAAATGCTCCAGCACACTGCAACACCTAGGCATTACAGTAGACAACCAGGGATCTGTTATGTAGAAAAGTGGGTAATATATTAACTAATTAGGTATTTTAAAACTACTGGTAGTCCATTCTTCTGACTTAAGAGTAGAAAATGAAATGACAAAAAAAAATCCCAATTTATAGTGCCTTTTTTCTTCCCAGTGAAGGAACAACTGCTGTCTTCGCTTTTGAAAACCTTATATTGAGATGGGGTTTACATGTGCCAATTATGCAGTGTGGCACATCTGACATTTCTTTTTATCACCTTGGCAATATCACTATCAAGTTACTTTGTTGCAATTCTACTTGTGGGAATATGCTGGGAAATATTTCAGGAAAAAAACTAAGGGCAAGCCAGAGAAATAGAGAAAAAGTGTCTCATTATTGGCAGCATTCTTTGCTCTTTGGGGGAAAGTCTGGAACCAATTTACAGTTACAATTCTTTGTATACTTTACAGCTAAATGACACAAGGCTTGATCAGGGGAAACAGCTTAAGTCAATATTCGGAAGAATTATGTTGGATTCTTTCTGGACTTCTGCCGAAGCTTCCGTTAATTATCTTTGGTTGACCTATTTACACGACCTGTCAATTATTGAAAAGCGCCTTGCATTCCTGTAATTTTTGAAAAAGGAGTTTCTTGGATAAGTTTGACAAGAAAAGATAATGGAAGCAATAGAAATGTAATTAATGTAGTTTGCTTTCCATTTGTCCTGTTTAAGCCCTCCCTCATTAGGTCTCTGCGCAGCAGATAAATCTCCAGAATGAGAGGTGCAGGGAAAATGTCTCCTGCATGTTGTCTGAGATGACATGGCAGCAAGGTGGTTAGCATTGTCGCTTCACAGCTCCAGGACCACAGGTTCGATTCCCGGCTTGGATCACTGTCTGTGCGGAGTCTGCACTTTCTCCTTGTGTCTGCGTGGGTTTCCTCCGGATGTTCCGGTTTCCTCCCACAGTTCAAAGATGTGCAGGTTAGGTGGATAGGCCATGCTAAATTGCCCTTAGTTTCCAAAATGGTTGGGTGGAATTACTGGGTTGCAGGGATGGGGTGGAGGTGTGGGCTTAAGTAGGGTGCTCTTTTCAAGGGCCGGTGCAGACTCGATGGGCCAAATGGTCTCCTTCTGCACTGTAAATTCTATGATGTACTCAAATTTGATTTTCATCTTAAGGTGGCTAAGGGAAATGGAGTCTGTAGTTAAAATGAATGCTAGGGGTGGGGCATAAATAGGTCATGTCTTCTGGTCTTGTCTAACACCCCTTTTGAAGGAAGATTTTCAGGGAGGAGAAATAAAGAGGTAAAACCTTCTGATTCATATGACCCAGGTTGGTCAATTGAATAAAACTGTGTTTTTTATGTGAACATAAGGTACGTAAGAGGTTGTTTATCGCGCCTCCCAGATCCTTCATTCATTTTGTTGAGTTAGAAAAAGGTTCTCTTTTAGAAGATAGGTAATGGGAGCAGGAGTCGGCCATTCCGTTCTTCAAGCCTGTACCAGCATTGAATAAGAACATGAATGATATTCTGCCTCAACTTCCACTTCTCTGTCCTAGTCCAATATCCCATGATTCCCTAAGAAATACTTTGCTCTCTGTCTTGAGAATATAACAGTTCATCAAACAAATTCCTGGGGTGGAGGGATTGTCCTCTGAGGAAAGATTAAACAGACTGGGCCTTTATTCCCTCGAGTTTAGATGAGGGCTGATCTCATTTAAACATACAAAATTCTTACAGGGCTCAACAGAGCAGAGATGTCAGATGTGCCACACTGCATAATTGGCACACGTAAACCCCACTCCCATATAAGATTTTGAAAACCAGCGACAGCTGTTGAGGAGAATTGAGAAGGAAACACATGTCTCGTAAGGACATGGTGTTGCTCGTTTTGGTGAGTGTGCTTTACACTCAATTGGCTCTGTTTTATTCCCTTGCTCTAGAGTTGCCAGGTATCTTTATGAAACCACCACGAGGTTCAAGTTAAAAGTGCTGATCAATAACTCAATACACCAGTTAGTAAGGTTCAAATCAAAACACATTTATTATATGCACAGTCAATCGCTACTCATGCATAAATACTACAAAACTAAGCTACTTCTACCACTACAGGCCAATACTTATCTTCTGGAAAAGGAACCCACTGGGTCAGGGAACAATGGCCTCTTGTTTAATCCTGAGACTGCAGGCTTCCAGCTGGTACGGACTAAGGGTCAGGAGCGCCTATCTCGTAGTGTGCGTTGACTGGACACTTATTTGTTGCTGCAGCTGCAAGGCAGTTCAGGGTCAAGTGTTGTTTCGGTCTGCTGCGTGACCCTGCCAAGAAGTCTATCGAGAGAAACTGCCAAGAGACCGAATTGAACTTGGGACCTGTCTTTTATAGGCCCCAGGGGCTTCGCGCCCTTTTGGGCGGACCCCGTACCTGACTCCAATCGATTGGATCACGTACCAATCGATCGGTTTGAATTCCCCACTACTGGGGCTGTTTCCTGATCGCTGGGCGGTCCTTGGGTGCTCGTTATCCTCTTTTGTCTTGGACCCCTGCTGGCGCCGAGAAGTCTGGTTTTACCTCGATTATCCTACCTGTTGCTATTGTGCCTGGGAATTGCTCATTAATATTCAGATTGCTGGTTTCACTGCTGTCTGCTTTCTGCAACTCGAATATACAGAAGAACTCTACAAACTGCTTGTTTTCTCATATTGTCCAATTTTCCCTCCGTTCTTTGCGAATCTCCATTTTAAGTTGGGAAGTGGCCAACCCAGGTGGCTACAATGGTCATATATGTTCTGGTTACATTGCTGATCCCCAGCACATGGACTCTAAGGTACTGAATAGACTGACGATCCACTGTTGTTAATTTGTTAGCTGTCTAGGAAGCTAATCCTATTCATCTCACAAATTTATATCATCGTCAGACACAACTTTCAATTATAATTTGATAATCAGTGATCAAATTAATGCTGAATTATGGTAACGCTACTTGAATTGCCTTTTCAATGGGTTATTTTAATTAGTAATTCTATTAATTATTTGTTGTTCAAACTGATAGATGTAAATGCTCGCAGGCCAATTAACCTATTCATTATACTAATTATGATCTTTGTTAATAAACTGTTTCAATGTAGCTGAAAAAAGACACATTGGTAGAAGCTTTTCGTCTTGCACTCATCAAGAGAGAGTGGCAAGAACACCAAATTTCAAAGGGAACAACCAATTTATACTGGATGAGAAAATGGTGCTGGTTGGTTGGCAAGTGGGCTCTGGTTGCTTGAGGCATTGCCATGGGGAATGCTCTAGGGAACAGTTACCCCGTCTGTTAATTAAGCCACTTGGCAGCTTTTTGGTATCCTACCTGAAGGTTGATAAAGTATATTTCACTCCATATTGTATGGTGGAAGACACTTTAGTGAGTCAAATATGGGCAACTTAGATTCCGAAACCTAAGCAGGAAGGTAAACTCCATATGATTCCAAAACAGGTTAAGGATTTGTCAGGTTTCTTTCAGGATACTGATCTTGGTTTTCTTGGGAAGGTGATCAACACTCAGTTACAATGGCCAGCACTCTAAAACGACAACATGAGGTTATATAACCTGTGGTGCCAGAGTTCTGGAAGATCTCAGCTTGAAAACTGGAGATGATCCTGAAACTAAAAGGACAGAATTGAGTCGGTTTCTGTGAAGAAAGGGCTAAAATAGCCTTCGGTACTGCCAAGGGAGGCAGGTTCAGGTGCAGGCAGATCTTAAAGCCCTGAAAAATGGCATTGGGTCAAGAACACAATATGAACCAATTCATTTCTGTACTTGTAAGTGAGCAGAGAAATCCCATGGAGCTGTTGGTAAGTAATTAAAATATTCAAGGAGGTAACTAACTGTGAATTTAATCTAGTTTTCTGGTTTTGACAGCCAGCAGACTGGTTTCCCATGTTGTGTGGAGCTCACCAAGACCACATGGTTAAAGCACAGCAGGGACTGCTTCTTCAATGGAACCAACTGGCTGAGAAGTCTTCAGATAGTGAAACTGAAGAGCCGCCGCCATGCCCAGATGAGAGGCTGCTGCTCACAGGACCTCTTCTCAGGGAGTGCTCTTAACACCACTCAGGTGTTTTCAAACTTCTTGCAGATCAGTTTGTCTATCTTGGGCTTTACTCAGCTTGATCTGAATGTTCCCGCTGTCGGTCTTCTTCATTCAATAGGAACAGCTTATGCAGCTCCAGCTTAGACCTCTGATAAGAGGCGGCGGCTGTTACATTGTCACTGAATTAATAATTCAGAGATCCAAGGTAATGCTCTGGGGACTTGGGTTTGAATCCCATTGCAACCGATGGTGAAATTTGAAATCAATAAAAATCTGTAATTAAAGGACTAATGATGATCATGAAACCATTCCCGTAAGAACTCTTCTGATTCACTAATTGCCTTTTTCTGGTCTGGCTCAGAATGCTGGCCCAGCCATCGATGCACACATTCCATGAATGAATCATTTAGAAAAGAACGAGAGAAGCAGTAGCACGAGGAGTGGCAGGAGCAATATCAGAGGTTGCCTTCTCCTCAGCCGTGTGTCATTCCACAGGAAAGAGAGGATGGACATGGGGATCTAACTCAAAGAAGTTGATATTCCCATAGGCACAGAGTCAACTCTCTCAACATGCGTTTCAGCAGGTTCAAGCTTTCATAATGTTGTTATTGAAATCTGAAGCCTCCTGGATAAAGACCCCGTTCCCAGGGGACAGGGTTGGCACACATTGTCATGGAAAATGAAAAATGAAAATCGCTTATTGTCACAGGTAGGCTTCAATGAAGTTACTGTGAAAAGCCCCTAGTCGCCACATTCTGGCGACTGTTCAGGGAGGCTGGCACGGGAATTGAACCGTGCTGCTGGCCTGCCTTGGTCTGCTTTAAAAGTCAGCTATTGAGCACAGCGTGCTAAACCAGCCCCTCATCGCCCGACTAAGTAACTATCACTACATCCCTATCCCGTGTTCACTGCCTCTTCTGGAGTCCTGTGTGCTCTCTGAGATGGTGGCGCAATGGTAATGTTACTGAGCTAGTAATCCAGAGGCCCAGGCTAATTCTCTGGCTCCAAATCCCACCATGGCAGCTGGTGGAATTTAACTTCAATCAATAAATCTGGAATATAAACTAGTCTCTGTAATCGGGACAGTGAAATAATCATTGATTGTCGTAAAAATCTGTCTGGTTCACTAATGTCCTTTAAGGAAGGAAATCTGCTGTCCTTGCCTGGTCTGGCCTACTTGTGACTCCAGATCCAGAGCAATGTGGTTGACTCTAATGGTCTAGCAAGCACTGATGTTCAAGAGTGATTAGGGATGGACAACAAATGCTGACCTTGTCAGTGATACCCACTTCCCATGAAAAATGTAATTTTTAAAAACGAGAGAAGGTAAAGAGTTGTGAGTGTAAGAAATGGATTGTGTGGCGAGGAGGACAGGCCAACACTTGTGTCTGGTGACAGTGAGGCACAGGTGTCAGATGGCACTAGGATGCGGGGGAGTGTTGAGTGTTCAGATTGGGATGTGGGGTGATGCCTGCAGAGACCGAGGAATGAGTGGAGCTGCACAGTGTGTTAATTGGAGGAGCTGAATGCTGGGACATTCACAAATGTGGAGGCTTTATGCCACTTTACCTCTCTGACCCTCCTGAGGTCCATAAACCCCTTGGGACACTGTTTTAAGATCTGAAGGGCCATACTTATGGAGGGGTGAGATTGTAGGCAAATGGGCATATGTTTGGGTGCTTTGCCTCACTACACTTGCCTGTCAAATACCTATGACGGGGAGGCTTTGACAGGTGAGCCAATTGAGGTCCTTAAGTGGCTGATTCATGGTCACTTAAAGGCTGCCACAGCTTGGATCTTTCCATAGCAGGGGAGACCCACTGCAATTGTCCAGGCTGCCAGGTGAAAACTAACAGCCTTTAGTTCTGAGTTGGGTTGAATCTCGCATTGAAGGTTATGAACTAAGGTATTCACTACCACGTTTTCCTCTCTCCTGCCCTGTCGATCCTAGTGACTCACCCTCCTTGCCCGGGCCTGCTCGCTTGGTCTTGGCGACAGCCTGGACTGTTTGAAATTCTAGGCTACATCGGCATCACCTCATCAGGGCTACATGCAGTGATAACATTCACCACCGCTCTCAGCGCTGCTGCTGGGATGACAGAGCTGATGGTCTCTTGATTGGCTGACGGCTCTTAGAGCTGGAATTTCCTCTCTGATGGGAGTGGAGGCTCCGCCTCAAACCAAATAAAGATCAAACGGCTGTAAATGACTGCCGGGCAAGCTGGCCAAACACAGGCAGACTTGCTCCTGACTCTTGCCTGAAGGGTGGGGCCACCTCCGCCCCCTCCCCCTCTCCCCAACCCCACCACCTCAATTTCAACCCCACATGTTCAAACTGTCTAAATTTTAGGCTTCCAAAACTTTGATCAGAAATGCAACCTATCTAAAGATTCATCCTTCAGAATTTGATTAGTTGAATACATGATTACTTTTTCCTGAGTACAGATAAAGTATGTTTTGATTTCACATAAATTCAGCCGAATACTCATCAGAATTTCATTTATCACTTCAGACTATGAAGCAAATTTTTAAAAATTGTTATTCATAGCAGAGTTAAACAACTGGGGGAAAATGATATTGTACTTGAGAGTTCCAGTGCAAATAAAAGGAATATCATAGTATTTACAATGATAAATTATTGATGGGTGTTACCAATGGCATTGGCAATGTTCTGAACATTAACAGTTTTGGGTTCATAAGTCTATGGTTCATTGTAGTTTGGGTGCAGTTGGTCTTGCATTCAATACATTGGGCGCAATTGAGTGACCGCTTTGCGCCCGGCTCAGATCGAGGCACGTCAGGCGAATAACGGCAGAGGGCAAAATCAAAATTTGCACGTGGGGGGGGGGGGGGGGGGGGGGGGGGAAACCATTTTGTGATTCACCCAACCTGCTCCTGATGGCAAGTTCCCGATCACACCCAAAAATGGCGAGAATATCATTCGCCCACGTTTGCATTCACTTCAATCTCATTTACAATTGAAGTTGAACGCAGCGGCCTCCCGGGAATTACCCAACTTCATACGGGCGTTGTTTAGTGATCCCTTTCAACAACCTGGTGCAAGGCTACTGAGGGGAAGTGAGTAACCCTCTCCATTTACCGGCACTGGGGCTGCTCCCGGGGAAGGGGAGCGGTGAGAGTTTTCAGGGGATGGTCAGGGGGCTGAAGCACTCCAGGTAGGGGGTCAAACCTGGTCCGGGGGGTGAGGGGTTTTGCGTATGTGAGGCCTCCAAGTCATCTTTAAATATTGTGGAGGCCCATAGCAATCACAGCTTCTGCCTGTCTGTCCTACCAAACCCTCCCAAGACAGAGCCCTGCTGCGGCTGCTATTCTGTATTTCATTTTCACTCCCTTTGACTGTGAGCAGCCTCCAGCTTCACAGCTGAAGGCTATTTCAAATGAGGAATTTGACTTGTTAGTCGTGATATCACTTCACCCTCCTCAATTCTCAAGTGCCTCCTCATGGCACATGTGTCATTCCTCAATGATTAGCGTTCTGCATGTCCAGCAAACTTTGATGCATGAACGGTGTGACTGTAGGAGCTTCAGCAACATAGAGGCAGCTGCCAACAATTAAACACTAAAGAGCAGGACTTCACCACTGAGGATCCTCTTGCAACCAAATGGTAAGTATCTGGATGAGTGGAGGGTAGCTGAGCACATTCTCCCTAATGTTCCCAGCAGAGGTCTGGGGTCAAGGGCACCTGATGTGTCCACGTGTGAGTGTGCAGAGTGAGATTTCCCAGGATAACTGGCTCTCTGGATTGCACTCGGAGAGAAGGCGGGACAGTAATGGAAGGGTGGGAGAGGCTTGGGAGGTGTCTGGGTTCTGGGATGATTGTTGGTCTCTCCCCTTCTGAAATCCTTCCAGGTATAACTGTATTGCTGGTGTCAATCGCGCAGAGACTGCCCTCATGTTGCTTGTAGCCGCTGAGCAGGCAGATGCCATTGAAAGCAGCAGTGAGAGCTCTGGCTGGAGACGGCACTGCATGTGCAGGGGTCTGCTGCACACCCTGAAGACGGCTGCCCATCAGGCTGAGCAGGAACCCAGAAGGGGAGGCGAACAAAAGGCCAAGGTAAACAGGCATTGTCGGTCATTCCATGAGCTGACCGACACCATGTGCTGCAGAAAACTGTGTCTCAGCAAGGAGAGAGTGCGGCACCTGTGTCATGTCCTCGCCCCTGGAGGAGGACATCCACTCCTGGTGGCTGTGAATGTCACCACAGCCCTCAACCTCTATGTCACTGGGTCATTCCAGGCCCCGCGTGGGCACCTGTGTGGCATATCCACCCATAGGTCCATCCTAGAGATGACATGCCCTGTATGCCCGGGCATCAGACTTTGTCACCTTCGAGCTGGATCAGGCCCACCAAGGTATCCAGGCTGCAGGACTTGCCGCCATTGCCAGGATTCCCCAGGGGGCAATCGAGATGGCACGCATGTCGCCCTACGAGCACCAGGGCATCAGGGAGTGCCCTATATTAACAGGAAGGGGTTCCACTCCCTGAATGTTCTGATCGTGTGTGACCACCACTTCAAAATCATGCACTTGTGTGCAGCTACCCTGGAAGTGTCCATGACAGCTACATCATGGGGCACTCGGAGATCTCCGGTGTCTTTGTGAGCCACCTCAGGGTGACAGGTAGGCTCATGGGGGGGGTTGCAGGGATACCCGCTTTAGTCATGGCTGATGACGCTGTAGCGGAGACCTGAGACCGGGGCGGAGACCTGATATAATGAGACCCAGGTTGCCACCTATGCTGTCATTGAGCAGTGCATTGGGCTGCTGAAAATGCAGATCCAATGCCGTGGCTGTTCTGGCGGTGCCCTGCAGTACACTCCATTGAGTGTCTCCTACTTTGTGGTGGTCTGCTGTGCCATCACACAATCCGGCACAGCAGTGGCTGGAAAAGGAGCAGGAGCAAGAAGAGGCAGAGGGACAAGTGGCTTCGTCTGAGGAGGAGGAGAGGTGAATCAGGAAGGGCTGGGAGATTAGCCCGAGGATGAGCTGGAGGATGGAGCCAGGAGGTGGCGAGGGTCCAACATGCCAGGATGATTAGGGAGGTCCTCATCATCTCCAGATTCCCCGAGGACACGGCTGTGTCCATCAGCTCAAACACCGCCCAATGCCCTCCACCTCCATTTACTTCTCTTCGTCCACTCCCCCCCCATTCCCCCTCCCCCAATAACCTCCTCTCTTCTAATCCCCCCAGCCTCCACCCCTCCCAACATTTCCCATGTATGAGATGTGACATGGTTTAAAAATGAACATTTTTCTGTGACAGATTTCCATTCCCCCTACTTCCAGATGGTGACCTTTCCCCACCAGTGCCCACTCATTGCTCCTCACTCTTCTTAATCTTCCATGGCCTACTGCTACATCGAGGTGTGTCCCCAGGATGCACATCAGAGGTGGAGACAGTCAGATGTTTTCCTTGCACTGTGGCCTTTGATGACCTTGGCACATGTCCTCTGGAGGGCTTGGAGCTGGAGGGTTGCAAATGACTTACCTGTGTCACTGGCGTTGCCGTGCCATACCTGCTGCCCTTGAGGTGTCAAGAGGGGGGATTTGGAAGAAATAGAGACCGACTTAGTTTCCTTAGTGGCAGGCCCCGGGTTGACCTAGCGCTCTTCCTAGGTGCCTATAGTGCCCTGGGGGACTCCATTGGACAGAGGGGCGGCTGGAGTGAGTTACAGCGGCTTATGAGTCAACTGAGGTGCCAGTCCTGGAGGCTCCCATTGTTTGCACCGTGGTGTCAACGCCCTCAGTGATGCACCTAAGTGACGAGCTATGCTCTGCAATGGCCCGGCAATTTCCACCTGCATCTGGGACACATCCGTCAGCAACTGGGAAATGATGCTAGGTAATTTGGGCATTCTAAATTCTCCCTCTGTGTACCTGAACAGGCGAATAGGGGCTTTTCACAGTAACTTCATTGCAATGTAAGCCTACTTGTGACAATAAAGATTATTATTATATCGAGGCCCTCAGCCATGGTTGTCACAGACTGATCCCTTCCCTGGACACCACCATTCCAGCTACGGTCACCTGTTCCAGGTTTTCAAATGTGGTCGCACCTGAGCAGTTTTGGCTTCAGTGCCATGCATTGTTGGCGTCATCTCCTGTGCTTCCAGCCTTTGGGACTCCTCTAATCAGCCTTGCACATGCTGGAATGTCGCTGACACCCCTTCCTGAATTTCACAGCTGTGTCTTCCATCTGCATCTGCTCTAGGAGAACCTTGTCCAGAAGCTCGGCGTCTGGCTTGGACCCAACTGTGCCCTGGAATCCAGCAGACCTCAGATTGCTGTTTCCCTTGGATGTTCCTGTGAGACAATGGACATGGGGTCAGTGAGAGGGGAGGATAATTTTGGCGGCCGTCAACAACTCACTTGAGACAGGTCATCTGGGTGAAGGGACAGTGGATCCTCACCTCTGCGGTGCAGGCCAATCTCATTGTCAGTGACTGCTCTCCCCTCAGGCAACCCTGCAATTTCCAGGGCTCGTTCCTTAATGGGGTGAGGACTCGAATCTCAGTTTCCTCCCTCCGTCTTCGTCCTTTCCCGTTTATTATGGGCTATCTTCTCCTGGGGGGTCAAAGAGAGGGAATGGTGAGCTGTGTGTTTGATGTGTCAGGTGGACATGAAGGGGTTCTGCTGGTGGGTGCCAGGGGGCTTTGAGTAACAAGCATGAAGATCGGATGTGGGAGGGTGCGAGGTATCAGCAGTCGATTGTGGGTGGTTGAGAATTTGAGGGGTGGCAGGGGGAACTGATGCCAGGAGTGAGGTGGTAACGTACCCTTGCAGCTCGTTGGAGGTCGTTGGTCTTCTTCTGACATTGGACATCAATCCTCCTTGTCACGCTGCCCGCATTGACTGCCACAGCCTCCCAGTCAGCATTCCTGATTCTGCTGGCCCTCCGACGCACTCAGGGGAACAGGGTGCCCTCTCATCCTCAGTGTCGAGAAGCCTTGTAAGGTCGGCACCCCCAAAGCAAAGAGTAGGTCTGTGCCCTGCCGCACGTTGACTGGGAGTGAGTGGTAAAGGGGCGCTTCAAAGCAGCTCCCCCTTGTTAGCGACGAGCTGCTGAGGCACGAGTCAGATAAATCAGATGGCAAGGGAGCCTACAACATCAAGAATCTTGTGGGGGCTCATTTGTGGAACTAAGTTCCATTGAATACTGGCTATGAACTCGCCAATGCCGCCTTCGCAAAATTCCACGCCCGAGAGCCCAAAACCGGTCTTTAGCTTGAGTCCGCTGAATCATACCTATTATTTGTTTTCCACACATACCAATGTACTTCCTAACGGTAAATACTTTGGTGAAATGGAATGGTAGCAATAAGCGTTGTGTCAGTATTTTCTTATCCATGCGCAGGTTTGCCTGACATGGAGAGATCCAAATCGCAGCCCACCTATAATAGCTGACATCAAGTGGGGCCTCACGGTAGCATGGTGGTTAGCATCAATGCTTCACAGCTCCAGATTCCCAGGTTCGATTCCCGGCTGGGTCACTGTCTGTGTGGAGTCTGCACGTCCTCCCCGTGTGCGCGTGGGTTTCCTCCGGGTGCTCCGGTTTCCTCCCACAGTCCAAAGATGTGCGGGTTAGGTGGATTGGCCATGCTAAATTGCCCGTAGTGTAAGGTTAATGGGGGGATTGTTGGATTATGGGTATACGGGTTACGTGGGTTTAAGTGGGGTGATCATTGTTCGGCACAACATCGAGGGCCGAAGGGCCTGTTCTGTGCTGTACTGTTCTATAAGTGGAGACTTAACTCTAGCTCAAGGAGGGGAAGGAGTAATGGGGAGGGGGGGGGGACACACAAGATGTGGGAACTTTTGATCGGATTGCAAGTCAGTCTTGTTTGAACCTGTGTAGCCCTGTGAACAATATTGGAAAGAGTTCCTAAAACAAAGGATCTCCCCAGCCATTTAGTCAGATAATAAGGTGAAGCTGAGGTTGGGGGTCACAGATAGTGAGCAACAAATCCATAGGTGGCGAATCATGTTTCAAATTTCCGACAGTAATCAACTCAATTAAGTTGATGTCAATCAGACCAATTGAGTTTCAGGATCACGTCTACCTGAGATTTTTCAGACCTCTGCCATGGCAGACTGTCCGTGTATAGCTCCAAGTGGCATTTATAAGTGGCATGTTTTGTGGGTGGGAGCTGGTGATGTGCCTTCTTATCCTTCAACAAGAATGTCTAAAGAAAAGGAATGCAAGTCAAGAAAAGATGTGTTTTGTTCCTTCATCTTCTGTGCGAGGAGGAAGATAGAATTATCAGTTATTCTTGGTGAAGTGTACTTCTTAAAAACAAAAACAAAAAATGCAGGGCACTTTTTAGGAATGTAAAGAAAAGATAGAACAAGCACGCTTTTATTTCCCTCTCCAGTTTAAATGTAGAAGAACTAAAAAGTACAGTGAATTATCATCACACACAGCAGTTTAATTAGGAATGAACCTCAGTTTGGATTTCAGTGCAGCTGGATCTGAGCTGATTCCAGGCCATGAACAAGCGATGGGCCAGTGGCAGTAACCTAAGTGCAAACCAGGTTCAACTCCAGGCTTTCCTCAGACACGAGTTTAGTTATCTTGACAAATATTAGAAATCCATCTTTTTTTTAACAAGGAATTTGAAGAAAGCTACAAAGCTGTCATTGTGCTCCAATTTCCTTCTACAAATCCTCTAAACCTATTAAATAACAATTTATTAATGGCTTATACCGTACAGTTTACAGAGTTCGCTCAATGGTACAGGACATTATACAGCCAGATCTGGTTGCCTAATGTCACCGTTACATTATCAATCCTCTCCTGTTCTCCTTCATGTCACTGTTGGTGGCCAAATTTGTTAGAAATCTCTCATTTTTTGCCATAATACTGCACATGTGGTAACTTCCTCAGTGTCAAATTTCAATGCATTACCTCATTCAATAACAGCGCAGTTGCTAAGAGCCCAGGGAGATACACAACGTTTTCCAATACCCAATTATTTACCATTTCAACTGCAGCTTGCAGATGCTTCTGCTCTATTGAATGGCTCCCTGTTGTGGAATTCTATCCATATCTCCAGTATCTAACCAAATCAAAATTCCCATTTGAAGATTTTCCAACTCTTTAGCCTGAAGCTACCGTACTTGGGCATCTAAGTATAGCATGGAATGAAAGGACTCATACATTATAGACTGAAGACAATGCTTCAGATCACAGAGAGGCTTAGGCTCCACATAGCTGTGCTAATACTAGACATAAACCAGAGTTGTTGGCATGTATATTGAGTCATGGAAAATGCTTTGCAATTGTGTACCAAGCTGTTCAGACCATTTTTGTGCACTCAGCGAGTACCAGAGTCAGTTTTCAGACAGATTTGTCTTCTTTTTCAACAGTCGCAACAGTCGTCAGTTCCATTCCACTGCAATTCTCTGAATAGCTTGTCTATAATGTAAACATTGCATATGGCAGCACTTCGAAGTATATTCAGGGTCGGATTTACAACTATACAACCAACCCTGATATTGGGGCCCCCATCCGATTGGGGGGGGGGGGGGGAGGGGCATGAGTTTCAAAACATTCCCTTCTGTTAATTCCCAGAACCAAACAGAATTTCCTCCTCCTGATGCCGACTATGAAAAAGCAAAAAAAGAATGCAAGGCCTCAGTGTCCAATTAAACCGCCATTTCAATCCTTCCCGCGCAGTCATGACTGACTGCTCTATCGTTTGAAAAATGCAGCGCAGCTATACAGCCAATCACAGGCTCATTCCATCCTGCAATTGCTTCTGATAGGCTGGTTAGAAAGGTATCAGCCTGTGATTGGCTGAACAGGTCCTCTCACATTTTTCCAGCGGCAGACATGTTGGAAAGTGAAGCCGCCCTCAGAGCTTGTGACTGAATTTTAAAAAAAATATTTTTATTGGGTTTTGTTATACATGGCAAAACTACAAATATACCAAACAAAAATGAGAAAGGTTTTTTTTACAGGGGGGGAGGTACCATTGATGATCAATTTTCTTTATCAGCCAACAGTACGGGAAGTTGTTTACTACAGGCATTTTCAAAGTGGGTGTTGTGACCCACGGGCGGGTTGCAGCGGGTGTCAGGAGGATCACAGAGCCATCCATTGTGGCCTTCCCACTCGTATGAATTCAGGCGCAATGGCCGCAGCAGCTGGTTTTTAAATACTATGACCAGCTTTAAAAATGATGGCCACGACAGCTAATAATAAAATGCGGACACGCTGCACGTGTGTGGCCTACTCATCAGTGCGCATGCTCGCAGCCCAGAGAGAAACACGGCCTCCTCCTGATGTCAGCGCGCTGACCCAGGAGAAGATTTTTTTAAAAATTCAATTCAGTCTTCCTTCGTCTGTCTTGAATATGTTCAACGGCTGAGCCTGTAGAACTCTCTTGATAGTGAATTTTAGAGATTAAAAAGATTCACAATATTTTGAGTTAAGTAATTCCTCCTCATCTATGTCTAAAATTGTTGCAGTGTAATTTGCAGACTATATCCCCAGATTGTAAACCACCCAGCTGAGGTAAAATTACATTCTGTATCTGTTCTGTAGAGTCCTGAGAGAATAATGCCTGTTTCAATGAGGTCATTTCTCATTCTTCACTACTCTACACTGCAGAATATAAGCCCAGGCTCACTTCTCTCATTAACGGTAACAGAAAATGATGGGTCGGGAAGGTTGACCGGCGTGGGTCGGGAAAGTCGGCTGCCATGGGCCCCGAGGGTCGGCCGGTGCAGGTCCTGAAGGATGGCTGGTCAGTGAATTTGGGTCCCGGGCAAAAAGTATGAAAAACTGGTCTACTATGTATTCACCACCTATCAGCAATACCGCTGGATGGCTGCTCGTGACATTTGGACGGCAAGGTAACATAGTGGTTAGCACAAATACTTCCCAGCTCCAGGATCCCAGATTCAATTCCCGGCTTGGGTCACTGCACGCTCTCCCCATGTGTGTGTGGGTTTCCTCCGGGTGCTCCGGTTTCCTCCCACAGTCCAAAGATGTGCAGGTTAGGCAGATTGGCCATGCTAAATTGCCCTTAGTATTCAAAATTGCTCTTAGTGTTGGGTGGGGTTACTGGGTGATGGGGATAGGGTGGAGGTGTGGGCTTGGGTAAGGTGCTCTTTCCAAGAGCCGGTGCAGACTCGATGGGCCGAATGGCTTCCTTCTGCACTGTAAATCCTGTGATTCTATGATACTTAAAAAGTTTAAAGTTCCTGTTCGTAGCACTTATTACCTATGCAATTGTTGGTTGCCCTGCTACCTCCGTCACACCTAAGTGTTTGTTTTAAGTTCTAAAGTTTGTATTCCATGCTTGGCTTTCAGTCCTCTGAAAGATCGGTAGTGCAGTGCACCAAAGCGTCACTCACTTTACCTTCCTTCTTCCTTGACATCTCCTAGCCCTAGCCCTAGTCCTAACACTTTCTGTTATTCCACAATCCTGTCTGGGTGCTCTCACGCACCTAAAAAAGAAAAAAAAACAGAACTAGAAAGAGAGGGAGAGAAAAGAATAGACAAGCAATGAGTAACATCGAGGGGACTAATGGAAGTAGTGCATAAAAAGCAAAGAAGAGAAGCAGAGAACAACAGAAAGAAAATGAGGAAGCTAGAAGTAGGAGAGAATCAGAAGAGGAGAGAGATGCAGTAATACAAAGTTGACAGAGCAAGGTAAAAAAAAAATGCTTCTAGCCCACTGAAAAATAAATAAATAATCTTTATTGTCACAAGTAGGCTTACATTAACACTGCAATGGAGTTACTGTGAAAAGACCTTAGTCGCCACATTCTGGCGCCTGTTCAGGTACACAGAGGGAGAATTCTCAGCTGGTGCGGGAATTGAACTCGCGCAGCTGGCCTTGTTCGAGATCACAAACCAGCTGTCTAGCCCACTGAGCAATGCTACAGAAGACACGCTCTCACATATCAAAATTCTGGTGTATGGACACCATTCATATCAATGTCATATTGGCTCAAACAAATTCCTGCCATGTTTAAGTCTCCCATTTCTAAGAATATTGATTACATTTATCAGTAATTGGCTCATTCGTATTGTATGACTGGCCATCGGTGGCTCTGATATTTTGCTCTCTGAACTCTATTTGTGGCATGTGAAAATTAAGCTTCCTGCCCAATGTTAGTCATTGCCACCTTTCCTCACTCTAAGGGTTGGTGGCTTTCCCTGGCACCCTCCTTGCTCCAGAGTGGATTGCTAAGTCCCTACCCCCAGCTGCTGCTGACCTACTCTGCCTTGACCTTGCCTTGGAAATACTATTGTTGGATTCCTGGTTGTCATTTAACAACCGACCATTACGATTTTCGCGATTCTACTCTGAATATCTTCCTACGGTTCAGAATTTTGTAACACTTCTGTAGATGAGCTCTTTCTCCTTATGTACCGGCCCAGGCTTTTACCTGCCAAAATATTCAAATAATTTGTAGCATACCCAAGGGGTGGAATAGAAAACTTCTCACTGTGTTTTGGCTTCCTCATTATATCACATGCCCCCGGGGAAAGTTGCTTGATTTTGGTAGTTTATAGATTCCGCTCTCCCACAAGAAGAGGCTTCAGATGTAACCTGCCAAACCAATTTGATTAAAATGGATGGGTAAATGATCAATAGCAATGCTTTTCTGTGGGGATATTTCATTGGCTTCACAGGACAGGAATGATTCTGTTTCATTCTGAAAATCATAGCACCGAACTTGCTTCGCTGCTCCTGATATACGCACTTGCATTCTCTGCCACTTATGGAAATGGGCTAACAGAGCTCTTGCTGGTTTCAGGCAGATGCCTTGCTAAGAAATGCAAATCAGAGCCCTATGACGCACATAGGATCCCAACTCAATTTTCAAATGCTACCGAACAGAGTGTGTGCCATGCCCACTCTTCCCATTGATATTAGTGCTAGAACAGGTCACCTACGCTCCTTAAAATGGATGCTATAGATCACTCACAAAATAACCAGGATCAGGCTATTTGCTCAAAAGGAGCATAGATGACTTAGCCTCTCAATGAAGGCATGGTGTTGTCAACACAATGGCTCCAGCCAGTACCCATCTAAAGTCTGACCCGTATACTTACCTATTTATTATAGTTACTCATTTAACGACCCCTCTTAAGAAATTAGACAATACCAGATAACTTTTATGCTGCAGCTGACACAATGGGCTGGATTCTCTGTTTTTGGGACTATGTCCCCACGCCGTTGTGAAAACTATGGTCTGTTACAGCAGAAAAACTGGTGTCAAAAGGCCACAGATTCACTATCTTGCAGGGGGCAAGCAGGCAGCTGTCGTGGAGCTCGCAGTTCCAGCTGCCGATACGGCCCCTCGGGTCAGAGGCCGCACATGCGCACGGCGGCGGCCTCCAGCGGCCGCGCCGTGCTCTATGGGGGACTCACCCCACGGACCTGGACCACGCAAATAGTGCCCTCAATCGGCCGCACGCCCGACCAGGACTGCCCGTCAAAAAGAACCCAGTCCCGAATGAGGCCCCCCCCCGCCCTTCGATCGGCCCTCCCCAGACTGTGGCAGCCCCGGACTGAGTCCGCAGCTAGCACATGGGTATCACGGATGGTGGGACCATGAGTCTTCCACGCCGTCAGGAATTCAGCCGGTCAGAGACGGAGAATAGCGGTCGGGCCTCAGGCAATGGCCTAAGGCAGTGGATAATCAGTGCGGCATACTCCCGTTTAAGGGGGCGGAGAATCGCAGAACTGGCGCTGGCGCCGGTCCCGATTTCGTGCAGGAAACTGGATTATCCGCCCCGTCGCCAAATGCGATTTCGGCGTCGGGGTGCGGAGAATCCAGCCAAACTTCCTTGAATTTAATCTTTTAAATGTAGTTGGCCATTGATACTTTATGGAATATTTCAGGAAAGCTATTTTCCATGGGTGCTTTGGTTAGCTCAGTTGGTTGGACAGCTGGCTCATGATGCAGAGCGAGGCCAACGGTATGGGTTCAATTCCAGTACCAGCTGAGGTTATTCACAAAGGCCCCAGTCTCAAACTTGCCCCTTGCCTGAGGTGTGGTGATCCTCAGGTTACATCACCCACAGCCAGCTCTCTCTCTCAAAGGGGAAGAGCATCCTCTAGGATTGTGGCGACATTTATGTATTCAATTGCAGCGACTCTCATAATATTCGTGCCTTTCCGAACTTTAGGATAAATACTGTCATTCCCCGGTGATTTATTTGTTTAATCCCTTTAGCCTGTCTAGGGTTTCTATCTTGTCTCGATCATTTAGTTTACTTTAATCAAGTTGATTTGGAGGCGGCAAGTTGCTCGTATCCTGTTTTGTGAATACAAAGTGGTTCTTTGTAATATAAATAATTGTCTGCCCATCCTCAGCTTCAACTTTGTTTTATATCTTTTACTGTTTTCAACTGATCTCCCACTCTCTTCCTCCTATCCAATTCTGAAAGAACAAGATCGGCCTCTGGTGCTTTATCTGGACCTTTTTCTTCTTTGCTTACTCATTTGTTTCCCCACAGTGATTCCCTCCCCAATTTTGCCACTAGATTTGTAAAGGTTATTTTTCTTGATAGCAGTTTTAATCTATTTCTTACTCCATTTTGGGTCATGTTTGTGAGAATGGGTTTATTTGCTTTCAGTATGTTAAATGTTTTTAGCACTACCTTCTTAAATGTCATCTCACTTGTCTTCTACCCAAGTGTTGAACAAACTGCACCAAATAATTGGCTTCAATGTTTTCATCTTATTGAATTTAGCCTTTTTAAAGCTTCAAACCCTCATTCCTGCTCCAGGATGTTTCTGGCTCTCCTGTCATGTGCAGCTATGATCACACAGTGGTTGCCGTTACTATGACTTCTGGATTGTTTCCAAACATCAGCTCAAGCTGAGCACGACGTCTTGTTGCTTTCTTGATGTGCTGTGTCAGAAATCCATTCTGCCTTACATTTACAGGCTTTGAATTTGAAACACTGGAGGGTGGTGGTGGGGGGCGGGGGGCGGAGGGAGGTGGTTGGGAAGAGAGAGAAGAGTGTGAATTTTCAGGGACGGGATTCCTCAATCTCACAGCGATTCTCTGCTGGGGCGGGCAGGCCTTGGATAGAAAGCCAAACCTTGCCCCAGATGAGGCTCTTATGCAGCCATTTACCTATCCTGGACAGCTCTTGGACCACATCAAAGGCAATTAAGTGCTTCCTGCAGAGTAAAAGAGGAAGTGAGAGCACTTAACTGCCTTTAATGTGGTCCAAGGACTATCAATCATAGCTACATGTTTATAAACATTGCAGTTAGTTTCACAGCAGGTTTCTTGAGATGCACTCAAATGTGAAGGAAAATAAGATTAAACAGTATAGACAGTTGGCTGTGTGAAAGCTGTCAATCACAGCCCAGAAAAATCAATTTCACATTGATATGACTGAAAACCTTGCAGTTCAAAGATATGAGGGGGTTTAAACCCAGCTGAGGGACTTCCACGCAAGGACCTCTCTTATGAGGGGTCTCTCTAATTAGGGGGTCGCTGGTGGGGATCCCTCTAATTGAGGTGTATCTGGTCGAGGTCTCTGTGTTTTGGGTGTCTCTAGTGGGGGTCTCTATAATTAGGGGTTCTGTGGTGGTGGTCTATTTAATTGGGGGGGCCTCTTACGAGAGCCTCTGTAATTGGGAGCCTTGGTGGGGGACGGGACTGGTGGGGGTAGGGTGGACAGATCATGCATTGTGGGGGGTGGAGGGTGGCCCTCTGATGGACTTTGGAGGCAATGCCCTTAAAGAGTTACCCCCTTGTCCCACTGCGAGGTCCACTGTGTCTCCCCCAGGTTTGTCAATTCACCAATTCTCGCCCATGTGATTCCCGGCCCAGAGAACTGGAAAATCACAAGGGCTCGGAGAATATGATGCCCATCCCATTAATAAGATGCAAATAGGTCTTAATGATGCATTTCCGTACTCACACTGGTGCAGGGCATGGACCTTGTACCCGATGCAAGTGGGAGCATTGGAACGCCAATCCCGTTTCTTTCCCAATGCTGGCTGCTCCGCCAGATCATAAATTGCCCTTATGACATCGCTAAACAGAGAATCCAGCCCAGTATTTGAGATATGGAGCCCGATTTCACAGACATTAAACAGAGTCCCACGTCGGTCGCATTTAGTAGGGTGTTTCCCGAGAACGACCCTGCTATTAAATGAGATTCTGTTTCATTTCAGGGCCTTGGTGAGGAAATCCTCATTGAGGCCCCGCTTGGTCCCATTTCCACTCGCAAGTGCAGGAGAGATCAGGACACCATTTAAAAATTGCGCCACGATCCCTAGACCTCCAACTGCAGCCTCTGGACCCCCCAAATGCCTCAACTCACCTGTAAAGGGGCCATCGAGCCCGTCGCACCCCACCTCTTAAGTGTAGGGTGTCCCCAGGCTAAATCACCGGCGAAGGCAAAATACCACCTTGGCACTGCCAGCTTGGTACTCAGGTGGCACCGTCAGCATGCCAGGCTGGCAGTGTTCAGGTGGCATTGCGGGTGCCAGGATACCCTGTCCAGTGCCCAATCACCAAGGGGCCCCTGAATGCCTGGGGAACCTCCCCCAAGTGCCGGTACGCGGAAGCATTATTAGAATGAATTTCTCAGATCCTAAATTTGCTGCCAATGGTTTTGCCCGACGGGCCGATTGTTGTCCATGATTGTGCAGAATCGTTTCCTCGTGTCAAATGTCTAAGGATTTCTTTCTGAATGGGATGATAGACTGGACCCTCTGACGACAATTTAAGATTCCGAATGAGATGAGCAGTCACTCATTCCAGATTTCACTGACACAAACCTGTCTGTAATTCAAAGTCTGTTTGGCACTAATTATGCAATATCATTCAGAGACGACACAGGACGGCTGGTGTTGAAAGTTAATTTTTTTTGTGGTGCAGCAGGGGTGCACTTAATGAATTGGGTAAGATGTGATGTTGTCTTCTCACGGAGAAAGAATTCTGTTGGTAAATCTGTTATAAAGTTACGCATTAGGCGTCAAAAGGAAGATTGTCCCTCAACACTGCACTTATACGCCCGCCCGGATAGGTGCTCAAGTCTCTTGTGTAGGATCTGAACCCACAATCGTCTGAGTCAGGTATGAGTGACCTCGGAGCCAAGGCTGACACCTAAATATGCTGAAAATGTGCCACACATGTCCAACAGTTCACTTCTCTTCAATAGAATGTGGGTCATCTTGAATTTGTGCAATAGTGTAAAGCAGGTGATAGTGGATTGACAGCCCATTTTACAATGCTCTGTTATGTGAAATAGTGACAGAAATCACACGATTCCATAGCATCAAAACAGGACTAATGAAAAAAAAAATGATTGCACTTTTTCTTTTCTCGTCCAACCCGAGAGAGTTACACGAATCATCTTGCTGGTATTTAACTGCCTGTGTTTAGCTGGACTACGTGCCTGAAAAGTTCATGATTACATGCCCACCTTGTGTCGTAATTGACCTTTCAGACTGCAATTAGCCCACAAGAGAGTTCAAAATTATTTTTTACTGATGTATGTGCTGCGTGTGGTGAAGGATGTTTCCTGGTTAAAAATGATTCAGGAATGGCACAGGAAAAGAAAATGAAATATTGTCTTTCAGAATTCGGACTGCTTTTGATGAGAGGAACATGTCTTAAAGAATGAAAGGCCTAGTAATTTGATTTTCAGCAGTCTCAATTAGATTTTTGTTCAAAATGGACACGCAGTAGAAGCAGGCCCCTCACTGACACAGGCCAACATATTCAGGCTCCCTGAGAAATGAAAATCGCTTATTGCCACAAGTAGGCTTCAAATGAAGTTACTGTGAAAAGCCCCTAGTCACCACATTCCGGCGCCTGTTCGGGAATTGAACCCGCGCTGCTGGCCTTCCTTGGTCTGCTTTCAAAGACAGCGATTGAGCCCTGTGCTAAACCAGCCGCTAGTTTCTCGGTGTTTCTCGGCGGCATGTTTCACGGTGACGGGAGGCAGCCTGCCGTTGGCCAGCGGCAGGATCTCCTGCTGCCACCGCTGGCAATGGGATTTTCCATTGAATCCAACCCACGTCGCTGGGAAACCCGCGGTGAGGGTGCTCCGTCAATGGGACCGGAAGACCTCGTTGGCGTGACCAGCTGGAAGAACTCACCCTAAATGTACCAGTTAGTGTTCTGCCCCTTGCCCATTCACCTTGATTCTCTGACCATTCATAGAGGTTCCTGTCATAATATCCACTCATGTATATCATGAGATGCAGACAGGCAGTGATTAACACACAGGAATACCAATGAATACACACGACACAGAACAACCAATCACCACTATAAAGCCCACAGGGCATTAAGGCTCTCTCTCTCTCTCACAGGACACGGCCAGGGAGATAGTCATAGTGCACAGGCCAATGAAAAACATCACCATGTGATAGAGAGCTCGTCTGGTCAAGCCAGTAGGAGGTTATCATTTAGGTTAATAGAGTGTCAACCCACAGCAGATTATGTACAGCAATCAACAGGTTCAATAAACGGTGTTGGACCAGCTCCTGTGTCGGAAGCCTGTTTCTCATTTTACTGCATTCAGTTGCAGTCGATGTTAGACCAACACAGATAACACATCATGGTACCAGAGAACTATTAACAATAACAAACCTACCTCGAGTGAATCTGCAATGACCAGCACGCAGCCATCCAGCAGCATAGAAAAGATCCAACCTCCTCCGCAACTCGAGATGTCCGGCAACTTCGGCGCCAACTGGAAATTCTTCAAACAGAAGTTCCTCCTGTATATCGACCTCGAGGCAGAATCGGATGCCCGAAATATCGCGCTGTTCCTGTCGACTGCGGGGGACCATGCCATCCACATTTATAACTCGCTCACGTTTGCCGATGGCGAAGACAAGACGAAGTTCAAGATGGTTCTGCTGAAATTCGACAGCCACTGCGACATTGAGCTGAATGAGAGCTTTGAACAGTCCATCTTCCAACAGAGGCTTCAGAGTAAGGATGAACCTTTTCAGTCCTTCTTGACCCATCTCCGCATCCTGGCGCAGTCATCTAATTATGACTCGACGGCTGATTCCATGATCCGGGATCAGATCATTTTCGGGGTCCAGTCCAACTCCCTGCGGCTGCAGCTCCTCAAAATCAAACAGTTGACCCTCTCCGTCGCCATTGAAACGTGCGTTGTCCATGAGCATGCCAGGAATCATTACGTCCCTGTCAGGGCGTCAGAAAATGCAAGACTAGTCTCCCACGAAGCAGAAAGGGTGCAGGCCATAGCAAAAATGCAAGGCCCAAGCATCGATGTTCACGTTCAGCTGCCTGAGGGAGGTTGATCAGCCCCAGCTGTTGTCGTCAGACAGGCTGCTCCCAGGTCTTTCGTTGTCCAAATGGCTGATGGCTCCGTTTTACGGCGCAACTGGAGGGCAATGCATAAAGTTCCCTGCCCATCACCCAACCCACACTTCTACATATGTCATCATGCCTCCTCCGGACGTCTTGCACCATGAGGCCACCGATCTGGCAGCGATCCCACCTGTCCACAAGGCCACCAAGATGGCAGCCATCCCGCCTGTCCAGATGCCGGCATCCCCCCCTCCACCTCCGAGGCGATCAACGAAAATTTGTCGCCCACCACAAAGACTGACTCTATAGACTTAAATCTTGTAAATTGTGTTCAGTTTCCTCTGTATCTGCATGATATACACCTTCCCATGTACATACGTTCATTCATTCCCCGCTTATACATAGTAATGCATGCTTATATAGCCACGTTCCAAAATTTATTTTAAAAGGGGGAGATGTCATAATATCCACTCATATATATCATGAGATGCAGACTGGCAGTGATTGACAAACAGAATAACCAATGCACACACACGACACAGAACAACCAATCACCAGACAGGACACGACCACTATAAAGCCCACAGGGCAATAAGGCTCTCCTCTCTCACAGTTCACGACCAAGGAGATAGTCACAGTGCACAGGCCAATGAACATTATCACCATGTGATAGAGAGCTAGTCTGGTCAAGCCAGTAGGAGGTTATCAGTTAGGTTAATTGAGTGTCAACCCACAACAGATTATGTACAGCAAATAACAGGTTCAATAAACTGTGTTGGACCATCTCATGTGTCAGAAATCTGCTTCTCATTTTACTGCATTCCAGTTGCAGTCGATATTGGACCAACACAGATAACACATCAGTTCTTAAGCAAATTTCCAAAATTAGACTTTAACTTTTTTAATTATCCCTTGCGTTAATGGAAAGGAAATTTAAGTTAGCTTATGTCGAAAATCCACATTTAAGCTATTGATTTGAGGTGCATCAGTTCCTGGCCAGTCCCGCCGGCGTGAAATGTTCCACACAGCGGGACCTGGCTGGTAGGCCATCTAGTGGAGTCCTCAGGGGGATGCGGGGGGAGGATCTGGCCCTGGGGGGGGGGGGGGGGGGGTGGTCAGGTTGGCCTGGCCCGTGATCGGAGCCCACTGATCTGTGGGTGGCCTGTACCAAGGGGGCAATCCCTCCTTCCGCGCCGGCCTCTGTAGGGCTCCGCCATGGCCGGCGCGGCATAGAACTCCCTGCGCATGCACAGGAACACGCCGGCTGGTCTGCGCATGCACGGAACAATGCCGGCAGTTGGCGCAGCGCCAACCCCTCCACTACTAGCTTAGCCCCCGGAAGTGCAGAGGATTCTGAAACTTCCGGTTGGCCCGACGCCAGAGTGATTCGCGCCGTTCTTGTCGCCGGCATCGGGCCATCCCGCCAATCGCGGGAGAATCCCACCCCAGGTATCAGTGGGGTGTGTAATAATTGGTTTCAAAACCACTTTGCTCAGAGGATGAAGGCTAGCCAATGATCTACTCTTCATTATTGTATAGTGAAATCTATTGCCAATGTGGGAGTGTGAATTTCAGTTGACCAACAAGATGGACAGAGACATCCATCGCATTCAAATCAAAGTGAATACTGACAACAATGTGACAGCCAATGTGTTGGATGCAGGATTAATGGCAGGATTTATAGCAGTTTATTCTACAGTAAATGGCAGCTCATGCTATTTACAGAGGGTTGCTACAAACCACAGCAAATCAAACTTGTGGCCAACCCTATAGTAAAGTCTCCCAAAGAAAAGCAGGGCTATTTCTCCAATACAATGCATTGAGTTGAGGCTTGTTACATATTCCGAATGATGTATGGTGTTTGTCATGTACACCAGTGATGACACAGGAACATCTCAATTATGCATCTTTCAGCTCCTCAGCCTGTACCACAGAGTCTCTTCTATTCTAACCAAATCTGGTTCCGAATATGTTTACCAAGTATAAATATTATTAAAATAAGTAGTATGTATGGCTTTAAAATGGAGATTCAACTACTTCTGTGCACTCTGATGCAGTTCTTCTCTTCCCTACAATCTTGGTTCCCCTAAAGACGGCACTTGCTTCACTCCATGTGTGTAGTTTTATATGTGCATATTTACTTTTTCATATACCAAGTCTTAATTCTGCTGAGATTTCTCAGATTGGATCCTTCTGAATGATCCCGGCCAGGTGGTTGAAGTTTCAGTCGGTGATTACTTTGGAAATATCGATCACAATTCCGTAAGTTTTAGAATACTCATGAACAAGGACGAGAGTGGTCCTAAAGGAAGAGTGCTAAATTGGGGAAAGGCAGAGTATAACAAAATTCGGCAGGAGCTAAGAATGTGGATTGGGGGCAGCTGTTTAAGGGTAAATCCACATTTGAAATGTGGGAGTCTTTTAAGGAAAGGTTGATTAGAGTGCAGGACAGATACGGCCCTGTGAAAATGAGGTATAGAAATGGCAAGATTAGGGAACGATGGATGACGGGTGGAATTATGAGACTAGCTAAAATGAAAAAGGAAGCATATGTAAGATCGAGGCAAATCAAAACTGATGAAGCTTTGGAGGAATATCAGAAAAGTAGGACAAATCTCAAACACGCAATAAAGAGGGCTAAAAGGGGTCATGAAATATCTTTGGCTAACAGGGTTAAGGAAAATACCAAAGCCTTTTATTCGTATATAAGGAGCAAGAGGGTAACTAGAGAAAGGATTGACCCACTTAAAGACAAAAGAGGGAATTTATGCGTGGAGTCAGAGGAAATGGGTGAGATTCTTAATGAGTACTTTGCATCGGTATTCACCAAAGAGAGGGACAGGATGGATGTTGAGGCTAGGGATGGATGTTTAAATACTCTAGATCATGTCGGCATAAGGAAGGGGGAGGTTTTGGGTATTCTAAAAGGCATTAAGGTGGACAAGTCCTCAGGACCGGGTGGGATCTATCCCAGGTTACTGAGGGAGGCGAGGGTCGAAATAACTGGGGCCTTAACAGATATCTTTGCAGCATCCTTGAGCACGGGTGAGGTCCCGGAGGACTGGAGAATTGCTAATGTCCCTTTGTTTAAGAAGGGTAGCAGGGATAATCCAGGGAATTATAGATCTGTGAGCTTGACGTCAGTGGTAGGCAAACTGTTGGAGAAGATACTGAGGGATAGGATCTATTCACATCTGGAAGAAAATAGACTTATCAGTGATAGGCAGCATGGTTTTGCGCAGGGAAGGTCATGTCTTACAAACCTAATAGAATTCTTTGAGGAAGTGACAAAGTTAATTGATGAGGGAAGGGCTGTTGATGTCATATACATGGACTTAGTAAGGCGTTTGATAAAGTTTCCCATAGCAGGTTGATGGAAAAAGTGAAGTCGTATGGGGTTCAGGGTGTACTAGCTAGATGGATAAAGAACTGGCTGGGCAACAGGAGACAGAGAGTAGTGGTGGAAGGGAGTGTCTCAAAATGGAGAAGGGTGACTAGTGGTGTTCCACAGGGATCCGTGCTTGGACCACTGTTGTTTGTGATATACATAAATGACCTGGAGGAAGGTATAGGTGGTCTGATTAGCAAGTTTGCAGATGATACTAAGATTGGTGGAGTTGCAGATAGCGAGGAGGACTGTCAGAGAATACAGCAAAATATAGACAGATTGGAGAGTTGGGCAGAGAAATGGCAGATGGAGTTCAATCCAGGCAAATGCGAGGTGATGCATTTTGGAAGATCAAATTCAAGAGCGGACTACATGGTCAATGGAAGAGTCCTGGGGAAAATTGATGTACAGTGAGATCTGGGAGTTCAGGTCCATTGTACCCTGAAGGTGGCAACGCAGGTTGATAGAGTGGTCAAGAAGGCATACAGCACGCTTGCCTTCATCGGACGGGGTATTGAGTACAAGAGTCGGCAGGTCATGCTACAGTTGTATAGGACTTTGGTTAGTCCACATTTGGAATACTGCATGCAGTTCTGGTCGCCATATTGCCAGAAGGATGTGGATGCTTTAGAGAGAGTGCAGAGGAGGTTCACCAGGATGTTGCCTGGTATGGAGGGTGCTAGCTATGAAGAAAGGTTGAGTAGATTAGGATTGTTTTCATTGGAAAGACGGAGGTTGAAGGGGGACCTGATTGAGGTCTACAAAATTATGAGAGGTATGGACAGAGTGGATAGCAACAAGCTTTTTCCAAGATTGGGGGTGTCAATTACAAGGGGTCACGATTTCAAGGTGAGAGGGGGAAAGTTTAAGGGAGATGTGCGTGGAAAGTTTTTTACGCAGAGGGTGGTGGGTGCCTGGAATGCTTTGACAGCGGAGGTGGTAGAGGCGGGCACGATAGCTTCATTTAAGAGAGGCATCTAGACAGATATATGACTGGGCGGGGAACAGAGGGAAGTAGACCTTGGAAAATAGGAGAGAGGTTTAGATAAAGGATCTGGATCGGCGCAGGCTGGGAGGGCTGAAGGGCCTGTTCCTGTGCTATAATTTTCTTTGTTCTTCTTTTCCTATGTTCTATGGGGTCGCCAGAATACTGTGGATTTTTGTTAGATTTGGTGGACGCTAGATGCCCTGCCTGCCATTAACCTTCCCCATTTATCCGGGGCAGGGAACCAGAACATGACTGACCAGGAGAGTCTGACACTCTTCCCACCTGCCATGGGCGTGTTGGAAGGATTTACAGATTGATAATCCCCCTGTTTGGCCACATTATGAACACACATTCAGCAACTCCTCTAGTGGGAGTTGAACCTGGAGCTTCTGACCCAGTGTCAAGGCACTACCCACTGCACCGGAAGGTTTCTGAAAGATTTTGATGACCATTTGATTAATGCTCACTGAAAAGATTCTGATGCATATCTAAAGGGTGTGTTGGGCAAACATAAATGCATTCTTGTGACTCATTTGCTTTATTCCAGAGAAATGTGCTTGTTTATATCCTGAATCTGCTAACATCCCGAGCTGGATTCTCCGTTTTTGGGACTATGTCCCCACGACATCGTAAAAACTGTGGCCTTTCAAGCCAGAAAAACTGGCGTGTAGAGGCCCCATATTCATAGCCCTGCAGGGGGCTAGCAGGAACCCGTTGGGAAGCTCGCAGCTTTAGCTGCAGATACGGACCCCTGCACTTCTGGGTCAGAGGCTGCGCATGCACATGGCGGCAGCCTCCAGCAGCCGCACGGTGCTGCATGGTGGACTCAGACTGCGGAGCTGGACCTCCTAAATAGTGCCCCCGATTGACCGCGCGCCCGACCCTGACCTCCCACCCAAAATTGCCCGGTCCGTATGAGGTCCACCCTGCCCTCCGATCGGCCCGCCCCCGGGCATAAGTATCCCGAACGGCTAGACCATATTATATCCACGCTTTCGGACCTTCTGCCGGTCAGGGGTGGAGAATAGCGAGGCGGGCCTCCAGCAATTGCCGGAGGTAGGTGATACGCGGCACTGCATACTCTCCTGGTAAACCGCTTTTCGAGGCCCGGAGAAGCGGGGAACCGGTGCCGGTCCCAATTCCGTGTGCGGAAAAGGATTCTCCGCTCCGGCGTCGGACGTGATTTCAGCGTCGGGGTGCGGAGAATCCAGCTCCGCAATTCATAGACCTAAGCAGGTCAGCTTGGACAGCGGCCATTTCACAAGTCCCTTGACCAGCTTTCCCCGAGATTAACCAAAGAAGGGGATTGGTCACACATCAGAATATATTTTTGGAGTGGAACTTTCTACCTTGATGCAGCAAGTTCACGATGCATGGAATAAAATAACTTGGAACAGGAAAGCTAAAATAATGTTTGAAAATGTTTGATAAAAATAGAATTGGCAGAGCTCAGTGGTGTACTGAGTTTGCAAACTGAACTGTCCCTTAAGGGAAACAGAAACTAAAAACGCTGGAAGTGCTCAGCAGGTCACTCAGCAGGTCACTCAACATTCACCAAGAGAAGACAAAGCACTTGACATTTAAAATATAAAACTGCAACAATGAAAGACATTACAATTGAATGTTATTTATTAAGGAACAGAACAAGAGAAGTAAGTACCTTCTTCCCACCCTTCCTCATGTTATGCTCACAGATCTAACATAGGCTTAACACTAAAAACACAGAAAAAAGATAGAATTATCTGTAAAATGTTACATAGCAAGAAATGTCATCCTCGGATCCAATAATGAGAAAACAAAGAAAAATTAAAATGCGCATGCGACACCCAGGGTGCATTTCACCCGCCGCGTTGTGCCCGTCGTGGATCTGGGCGTGCCAGGTAAGTAGCGGGAAAGACCAAAGTCGAGATTCGCATCAGGCGCGAACCAGTTTGAAATTCACCCAGCCAGCTCCCAATGGCAAGTTTTGGATCTCTCCCAAATATGGCGAGCACATCATTAACTTTTATTTGCTGCCTCTTTGCATCCTCCTCACAGCACACACGACCACCCAGCTTAATGTCATCTGCAAATTTGGAGATATTGTATACAATTCCTTCATCCAAATCATTAATGTGTATAATGAACAGCTGGGGCTCGAGCAGTGAACCCTACTGGAAACCGCCTGCCACTCTGAAAAGGACCTGTTTATTCCCTGCTTCCTGTCTGCCAACCAATTCTCTATCCATGTCAATATATTACCCCCAACCATGAGCTTTAATTTTGCTCACTAATCTCTTGTGTGGGACTTTGTCAAAAGCCTTTTGAAAGTCCAAATACACAACATCCACTGGTTTACCCTTGTCCAGTCTGCTGGTCACGTCCACAATCAATTCCAGAAGATTTGTCAAGCGTGATTTCCCTTTCATGAATCCATGCTGACGAGGACCAACCTGTTCCCACTTTCCAAATTCTCAGTTATTTAATCCGTAATAATTGACTCCAACATTTTCCCCATCAGCGATGTCAAGCTAACCGGTCTATAATTCCCCATTTTCTCTCTCCCTCCTTTTAAAAACATTGCAGTTACATTAGCTCCCCTCTAATCCATTGGAACTCTTCAAGAGTCTATAGAATGCTGGAAAATGATCACCAGTGCATCCACTATTTTTAGGGCCACTTCCTTAAGTACTCTGGGATGCAAAGCATCAGGCCCTGGTGATTTATTGGGTTTTAATCCCATCAATTTTCCCAATATAATTTCCTAGGATTTCCTTCAGTTCCTCCTTCATGCTAGACCATCTGTCCCCTAGCATTTCCGAAAGGTTATTTGTGTCCCCTTTAGTGAAGACAGATCCAAAGTAATTATTCAATTGGTCTGCCATCTCTTTGTTGCCCATTATGAATTCACCTGATTCCAACTGTAAGGGACCTACATTTGTCTTCACCGGTCTTTTTCTCTTTACATATCTGTAGAAGCTTTTGCAGTCGGCTTTGATGTTTCCTGCAAACTTACTCTCTTATTCTATTTTCCCCTTCCAATTTAAACCATTTTTCCTCCTCTGCTGAATTTTAAATTTCTCCCAATCCTCAGGCTTGCTGCTTTTTATGGCCAATTTATATGCCTCCTCTTTGGCTTTAACACTATCCCTGATTGCCCTTGTTAGCCATGGTTGAGCCATCTTCCCCGTCTTACTCTTGCGCCAGGCAGGGATGTACAATTGTTGAAGTTCATCCATGTGTTCTTTAATGTCTGCCATTGTCTGTCCACCATCAATTCCTTAAGTATCCTTTGCCATCTTATCCTCGCAATGCACATCTCATACTGTCAAAGTTAGCTTTGCTAAAGTTCAGCACCTTAGTCTCAGACTTGACTGTGCCATTCTCTACTGAAGAAGTCTATCATATTATGGTCACTCTTCCCTAAAGGATTTCACACCACAACATTACTAATTAATCCAGTCTAATAGATTCATAGAATTTACAGTGCAGAATGAGGCCATTCAGTCCATCGAGTCTGCACCGGCCTTGAAAAAGCACCCTACTTAAGCCCACGTCTCTCCCCTGTCCCAGTAACCCCATCTAACATTCTGGACACTTTGGGACAATCCTAACAAGGCCAATCCACCTAGCCTGCACATCTTTGGACTGTGGGAGGAAACCGGGGCACCCAGAGGAAACCCACGCAGACACGGGGAGAAAGTGAAAACTCCGCCGTCACCCGAAGCCAGAATTGAACCTGGAGCTGTGAGGCAGCAGTGCTAACCACTGAGCCACCGTGCCGACTCATTAGGTGTGATGAAATGGGGAGTAATTTGATCGCAGAGATTCAAATTGAAATAAACGGAAAGATGGCACAGATCTGGAAGTTGATAAATGCAAATTACTGCGGACGCTGGAATCTGAAACAAAAACAGAAAATACTGGACAATCTCATCAGGTCTGACAGCATCTGTCAAAGAGTCATCCAAACTCGAAATGTTAGCTCCTTTTCTCTCCACAGATGCTGTCAGACCTGTCGAGATTGTCCAGTACTTTCTGTCGTCTGGAAGTTGGCGTGTGCAGAGGATAAGGATAATGAGGTTCCATATGATGGTGTATTTTGAAAGGTCAGAGACAGAGTATTGTTTTTATAATGATGATGGCTGCTTTGAAAGAGAGGTAATAATTTACAATGATAGCTAGAATGGGGCCAGGGAGGCAGTTTGGGTGGTTGACAGTCTCGTGGGGGGGGGGGGGGGGGGGGGGTTGGGAGTAAGGGTGGGCAATGTGAAAGCAGAGATGGAGCTTATCACAGAGAAGCTGGGACAATCCCACTGAGGAATCCAAAACCAAGGACTAAAATTATTGAAATCAATGTGAAATCAATGAAATCATTGCACAATACCCAGTCTGGGATGGCCTGCTCTCGAGTTGGTTCCTCGACATATTGGTGGAGAAAACCATACCTTATACACTCCAGGAAATCCTCCTCCATCGCATTGCTACCAGTTTTCTTAGCCCAATCAATATGCAGATTGAAGTCACCCATAATACCTGCTGTACCCTTACTACACGCATCTGTAATTTCCTGTTTGATGCCATCCCCAAACTCACAACTGCTGTTTGGTGGTCTGTACAGAACTCCCACTAACGTTTTTTGCCCTTTGGTGTTCCGCAGCTCCAACAGCATCCAGGCTAATATCCTTCAATACTATTGCATTAATCTCCTCTTTAATCAGAAACTCTACACCACCTCCCCTTCCTTTCCTTCTATCTTTCCTGAATATTGAATATCCCTGGATGTTGCGTTCGGAGTGGGGGTGGCGAATGGGTGTCAAACTCGAGATTGACCATTGAAAGAGGCCGTTGCGTCAATTCTCCAAGTGCAGCTGGCCGAATTCCTGCCAGCGTGGTTCTCTCGTGGTTCCACCCAACGGGCACTCGGCGTGGCAGCTGCAGACTCAGTCTGCGGCCCCTGATTGGGGGGGGGGGGGGGGTGTAGCCATCTAAGATGGCCACCTGCAAAGGACCATAGCAATTATGGCCAACCCAGGACTTAGGCAGATACAGAGCTTATGTGCATCTGAAACACAGGTAGCTAGACCTGATCAAAACCCCCGCTCGTTTGCATTCTTAATGGTCCGTTTCCCAGATTTCCTTAGCATCGCGGATGCTACGGAGTTAATCCACCTGCAACTCTAGTGCCGTCAAGTGGCCTGACAGTGGCTGCATTTGGACACACTTGCTGCACGTGAAGGTGTCAGGGACATCGGAACCGGAAGGGTCCCTGAATTCCCACATCACACAGGAGGAGCATGAAACGGGCATGCAGTTCAAGGGCACCAGGGCTGCTGTCTAGTGCATGGGAGGGGGAGCATGGGGGGGTCCCTCAGGGGGGATGGGCTTGGTTGGGCGGAGGGGTGCTGAAGCATTCCAGGCCGGGGGTTGTCCTGAGCTGGGTGGGTGAGGGGCTTTGCCTCTGTGAGACCTTCAAGGCATCTTTAAATATTGTGCAGACCGATAACAGAGGCAACCACAGCTGTAGCCTATCTATCTGTCCCACCAAACACTTCCAGGATAGAACCTTGTCTTCAATGCTGAAAGTCAAGTTCACTCCCTTTGACTGTGGGCAGCCTCCAGCTGCACAGTGGAAGGCTATTGCTAATGAGGAATTAGGCACGTTAGTTGTGAGAACACTTCACACTTCTCAATTCCCAAGTACTGGACTTCTGGTGGTGTAATATAAGGGGGTAGACGTGCACGAGGTGGCCCCTGCTGGACTACTGTCATTTTTACCCCGTTTGTTAGTACCCCCTTTAGAGAGGGTTTACTGTCAAAAACACACAGAATTATTGTAATAAAAATCTTGTACGACTGAAATGCCCAAAAAAGTCAATGAGAAGAAGGTTGACAGCAGAAGCTCATCGACAGAGTCTGAAGCCTCTCAGATCTCATCAGCAGGAGTCTGTTTCTGGTGCTCTGCCCACTCCACTAACGGCCGAGGTGCTTTCTATTACCTTGGCGAAGAAATTTGGAAAGTACCGACATATCAGGCCATCAAAGAAGCCTTGGCCCCCATTCGAACTGTCTGACTTCATTGAAGGACTCCTGCTGAGTGTCAAGAGGACCTTCTGTAGCCATGGCAATCAAGGTTGACTGGTCCACCGGCAGAGGAGTGGAAGAGAGGCTGCCCCCATCAGAAGTGCTCTGAGAGTTGCTTCCAGGTGGTGGCAGGTGCTGCTCATTCTCTGCCATGAGGACTGATCAGTCTTTCCTACTCTCCCTGAGGTCACAGGAGCTGGCAAAGTGCCCAGGCACCACTCCCACTGCAGCCTTGGCTCTGGGACCCTGAGCTCAGAGCCAGAGCAATGGTGAACATGGTCGCTTCTGCAATCTGGTGGGTCTGCACCACAAGGGCAGGTGCCAGACTGTCCATGGAGCAAACTTGGTGCTCTAAAGAGTGAATGGTCACAGTGCACACGGCCTGAATGGACACCTCAACAGTCGGACTAGAGCACAGGACTCCTCTGCGATATCCGTCAAATCTCCACGCACTTTGCACTGGACATCCGGCATCACAGGGAACTCCAGAGGTTCTCTGGATTGGCTCAAACACTCCAACTACGCGATGCCTGCTTTAATATGTATTGTGTGCACAGAAGAAAAGATGTTAAGTGACTTTTCACAACCTTCATGGGATGTGCAAAGGCACCAGATTCAACTTCATTAGCACTATATGGATTATTAGGTATGACAACTTGTAAACATATCAACATAAGAATTAGGATCAGCATGGCTGATCTGATTGTAACCTAAACTTCACATTCCCTTCTCCCCCGATAACCTTTCACCCCTTTACTTATCAAGAATATATCTACTTCTGCCTTTAAAATAGTCAAAGGGCACAATCTAAGGGAAAGCTTTCCAAGTGTCATTCGTGGCAAGATTTTTGGGAGTTTCGCCCCGGCTCTATCGGCGGGTTCCCCACCGCTATCTAACCCCACGTAGTCACTGGGAAGTTTCTCACCGGGCTAGCTAACATTCAGGATGCAATCTACCCGAATGGGAACAGAGTTCCATAACGATCGTGTTGAGCCGGGTGTTTCCTGGCGCTCGTTATGCTGAGAAGCCCTATGCTATCGAACGGGCCTGTGTTCCCATTCAGGTAGATTCGAGGCCTCCGCGGGGTACTCCACTTAGTCCCGTTGCTGCAGTGAGGAGCGCTGCTCATCGGAACCCCTCAGTGCAGGAGAAGATCAGGACGCCATTTCTAAATGGCGTCCAATCTCTCGATCCCCCCCCCCCCCCACCCCACCTGACACAACCTGCAAATACCAACTCACCTAGAAGGGGGTCCTCAAGATCCTCCACACTCTCCTGCACCCGCACAGAGCAGCCCCAGGCTCAATCCCTCTTGCGGGAAAATGTTAGCTTAGCACCTGGGCAGTGCCAGCCCAGCACCCAGGTGGCACTGCCAGAGTGTGAGGTTGGCAGTGCCAAGGTGGCCAGGTGGCACCAACAGTGCGAGGGTGCCAACCTATCTAAAGGGCAAGCACCTGGGATCTCCAATCCCCTGGGAGACGCCCACAAGTGCCGTTCGGTCAGGTCCCAATTTGTGGAGTCTGAATGCCGCTCACCCGAGGTCTCCAAGGCAAAGGTGCTAGATCCCAATGCCTTGGATAGATCATGAGAGTTCATAAATTAGTAATAATAATATTCATTATTATCGCAAGTACGCTTACATTAACACTGCAGTGAAGTTACTGTGAAATCCCCCATTCACCACATTCTGGCGCCTGTTTGGGTACACAGAGGGAGAATTCAGAATGTCAATTCACCTAACAGCACATCTTTCGGAACTTGTGGGAGGAAGCCGGACAACCCGGAGGAAACCCACGCAAAGACAGCAAGAACATGCAGACTCCGCACAGTGCCCCAAGCTGGGAATCGAACCTGAGACCCTGGCGCTGTGAAGCAACAGTGCTAACACTGTGCTACCATGTTAGTGTGTGACTAGCTGTCTCACTCTAACATGCAGATTTGCTACAAAGTGATCTACCCACAATTAGCAGGATTCACATCGTGACGTCTCACGAAATCGCGTTAGATCTCGTGAGGCATTGGGAGCTGGGTAGATCCGGAAAAGGGATCTCCCGACTTCAACTGGCCGCTGCCTTTCAGGTGTAACGCAGTCCTTAGAATTATTTTCATCACAGGAGAGCTGAACTCGCTGGCCAGACCGGTTCCTCAGAGATCAGGCCACCATTTTGCAAGAGTGTCCTGAGCTCTAAATGAGCTTGAGGATCCCCCCACAGTCCCCACCCACGGGCAAAGTCATCTCCACACAAATGGTCACTACCCCCCCCCCCCAGCCCCCAAGTAATTTCACCCCACTTGGTGTCGCCTACGGTCACCTTTTTTCAGGCCTTCTCACACCTCTTTCGGGCCCCCCCACTTCCAGGACCCCCACCTTTTCCCCCCCCCCCCCCCCCAATATCTTCCGGAGACGAAGTGCCAAGATACCCGTGTTCAAGGTGGAGGGCCAGGGAGACAGCTGCCCTGTTCTGACCCAGCAGCCTCCAATGGCCCCGGAGACCCGCCTTATCCACGTTTATGTGGACCAGTACTAATTGGCGCCTTGCTGGGGACTCCCTGGGGAAGCTGGTAAATCCCGGGTAGGTTTTAAACATACTTAGGCGAGCGAGGCTTAGTCCTGCTCATTGTGGGCAGGATCCTGATCATGATGCCCAGTGAGACCTGGGTAGATCACGTGAGCTGTACTGGCTGTCAGGAAGCCCCCGGGAGGCCTTTCACAGCATCTACTGGCCTTGTCGCGTTACCGTTCGGACACAATGTGACCGGTAGATCACGCCCAAAGACGCTGCCTTTTGAGGAAGAGAGTTCCAAAGATGCACAACTCACTGAGAGAAAAAAACTCTCCTCACCTCTGTCCTAAATAGACGACCCCTTGTTTTTGAATAATGGCTCCATTACTTTTATTTTTCACAATAACCTTTGATGTGGCACCTTATCAAAACCACCTCTAACAATCTCAAAAGGTTTCCACCAAGAAGCTTCCGGGACTTTCAACACAAGAGGAAACATTCTCTCCACAGCCACCCTGTCCAATCCCTGAGGATAATCAATTCACATCTTACTCTTCTATACTCCAGTAGATACAGATCTAGCCTGTTCAACCATTCCTCATAAGACAAGCCACCCAATCCAGTTTTAGTTTAGTAAATTATCTGAACTACTTCCAATGTATTTACATATTTTGTTAAATAAGGAGATGAATGCTGTACACAATACTCCTGATGTGGTCTCACCCATGCCCTGGGTAACTGAAGCATAACCTCCCTACTTTTGGAATCAATTCCCCTCACAATAAATGATAGCATTTTATTAGTTTTCCGATTTACTTGCTGTATACTAGCCTTTTGTAATTCATGCACAAGAACACCCAGATCCCTCTGCACCTCAGTTTATTTTTTATCCTTTCTCGAAAAAATTGACGTTTTCCCACATTATACTCCATCGTCCAGGTCTTCACCAATTCATTTAACTTATCTACGTCCCTTTGTATCCTTGATATGTCCTTTTCATAACTACTTTCCCACCTATCTTTGTGTCATCACAAATTTAGCAACCATCCAATCCATCTCTTTATCCAAGTTGTTTACATAAATGGTAAAAGGTTGAGGCCCCAGAATTAATCCCTGAAGTACACCACTCATTACATCTTGCATACTCTTTGCTTCCTGTTAGCTAGTCAATCTTCTATCCATTCCTAAAGGTTGCCCCCTAGGGTCATGAGATTTTATTTTTTGCAATAACTGTTGAGGCACTTTATTAAAACTGCCTCTAACACACTCACAAGGTTTCTACCAGGAAGCTTCCGGGCCTTTCACCACATAAGAGCAAACATGCACAATTCATTCAGTCACCCTCCTGTCTAGCCTCTCTTCACATGTGTCTGAGATTGGATAGGTAGGAAAGTAGTTGTGAAGAGGACATTACGAGGATACAACCTCACCAGCCCGAGGCCTTCCTCCAGTTTTGCTTCTGCTAATCGAGCGCCTCCATTCCATGGAGGACAACAGCAGAACCCCCTCCTCCAGTGGTGTGAGGGTTGCCAGGTTGAACAGGACAACTCTAGTTCTGTTTCTCTCCTGGACATTGTGGGCCCACATTTCCAGACATGAGGTGCGACATTGCTATGATGTTTATTCTCAGCTGCCTCAATTTCAACGTGCACCCAAGCTCTGTGAGGAAGGCACAGTTTACATAATGATTGGCAGAAAGACGGCACTGTGGCTCAGTAGTGAACACCGCTGCCTCACGGCGCTGAGGACTCGGGTTCGATCTCAGCCCTGGGTCAATGTCCATGTGGAGTTTGCACATTCTCCCCATGTCTGCATGGGTCTCACCCCCACAACCCAAAAAGATGTCCAGGGAAGGTGAATTGGCCACCGCTAAATTGCCCCTTAATTGGAAATTATTTTTAAATGATTGGCAGAAAATACTCTGCGAACCTTCCTCCTGTCGAAGGCCAGTGCCAGGTTCCCCTTTAAATTAGTGACTGTGACCTCCTTCCAGGTCACATTCTGCACATTTAGCTGTTGGACAATCTTGCCCCCGCATCTCCGATTGGGTAGGAGATCTACGATTGAGTGACATCCCGGGCTGAAAACACACCCTGCAGCCAACACTCAGATAATTTCCATATTATACGGCGTAGTACTACGGCAGGGGCAGGAGTTGGCAATCCACGGCATTCTGGGGGAGAGCCCTCCCCGCTGAAACATGCCATTATATTCAGCCCCTTGTATCTGTGGGAGGCCTGTCAGTCTTTAAAACTAGATCGTTTTCTGTCCTTTCACCAGCATCTTCTGTAATTAAGTTGTTAAATCTGTATTTTAAAAACTGCATTTCCTACGCGATATAGGATACAAAATTTGGTCAATTCTCGCTTAAAAGTGGGACACGCCAAATGGCTACAAATTTCTCCAGCGAATGGCTGAGTGAGGCTACCAGGAAATGTGGAGTCTGTGCAGGATTAATGGAACTTTTCTGAGGTGATAGTCAGGCCATTACAATTACCCTGGGTCACAACAATGATATTCAACCAGCTTTTCCATTTCAAATTACTATCGAGTACCCCGACTGGAAGTGTGAGTTTGCAGGGGTAAGGACAGTATTGAGCATTGACCGCTTGGGAGAATGGTTGCTAAGGAAGGTCAATTATTGGAGGGTGACCAACATACATAGAGCTGGGACTAATGAGGTGTGAGGCGGGACATTTTACACCAACGGAGTTAGTTCGAAAGTTCTGCAACCTACAGTTCAAAAAATATTTTTTCTAATATTTGTTCAGAGGGTGTAGGCAGCACAAACCCGGCCACGCATTTATTGCCCATTCCTAATTGCCCTGAGAAGGTGATGGTGAGCTTCCTTCTTGAACCACTGCAATCCACGTTGTGTAGGTACACCCACAGTGCTGTTAGGAGGGGAGTTCCAGGATTTTGACCCAGCAACAGTGAAGTTGTGGTGATTTAGTAGTCAGGATGACGTGTGGCTTGGAAGGGAACTTGCAGGTGGTTGTGTTCCCGTGCACCTGCTGCCCTTCTCTTTTGAGGCAGAGTTTTATGCTTTGGAAGGTGCTGTTGAAAAAGTTGCCGCCGTGCATCTTTTGCTCACGAGTTAGACTCTCGCTGGTTGGAGATGGCATTTGCCTGGCACTTTGTATAACACAAATGTTAGTTGTCACTTATCAGCCCAAATCCTGGATGTTGTCCAGATTTCACTGCATGCGAGCACAGACTGCCTCAGTATCTAAGGAGTTGTGAATGAAACGGAACGTTCTGCCATCATCAGCAAATATCCCTGCTTCTTACCTTTTGATGGTGAAATGGTTATTGATAAAGTAACTGCTCATGGTTGGGCCTAGGCCCTGAGGATGTCCTGCCGCAATATCCGGTGGCTGAGGTGATTGGTTGCCAACTACCACGCAACCTCCTTCCTTTTTTCCAGGTATGACTCCAGTCAGTGGAGAGTTTTCTCCCTCATTCAATCTTGCTAGAGCTCCTAAATGTCACTCAGTCAAATGTGGCCCTGATGTCAAGGGCAGCCTCACCTTGCATCATAAGTTGCTTGAAATGTGCACTGACTGTGAATGGGACCAAAAACTATCTAAATTACACCAAAGCTACTGGAAGATTAAGAAATAAATAGAGGAAGTATTGAGATAGAAGGTGGAATTTTGAGCCTGTGTCCATGGCGAGGTAATTGGTGACACGGGCGCAGAATCCCATGAAAAGCAGGAAATGATATTTTTGCTGGTGAGATCTTGTTTCCTGATTTTTCCCACCCCTCACCGGTCATCTCCATATATATTAATACATTTTTAAGAATTGGATTATGGGATGTGGGCGTCGCTGGTTAGGTCTGCATTTATTGCCTATCCCTAGTTGCCCTTCAGTAGGTGGTGGTGAGCTGTATTCTTGAACCGCTGCAGTCCCTGAGGTGTAGGTACACCCACAGTGCTGTTAGGAAGTGAATTGCAGTATTTTGACACAGCAACAGTGAATGAACGACGATTTATTTCCTGTTATGTTTCAAAGGGCTTTGCTTTTCTTCACAGTGGAGACAAAGGATATCCAGGTTGCCACACCATAGGTTTATTTACAGAGATGTTGCTTGCTCAGAGTCTAAGATGGAGGAAAATCTCTGTGCCTCTGATAATATCACCACGTAATCATATGACCCACCACAGAGGGCGATGCATCACATGCAAGTTGTATTTTCAACATAGGGTCAAAATTAACTAAGACTTACGATTTCTTCAGCACATTTCTGACTTCAGTTTATGACTTTTTTGCAGTCTTTTGTCCAAGTCCATTGTTGATTGACACATAATAATATATGAAGTGGTTTTAATTTGGAGCAACATTTGGAATAAATTTTCCATAGTAATTGATGAGTCCAAAAGAAATCTCAGTTGCGATATATTCTGCGATCTTGGTGCATCTAAAATCACAATCATCTTTTAAGGTTCCTTGTGGGGCCCGTCCTCATCAATTATATGGCCAAGAGAGCGAAGATTGTGAGCTGGATTCTCCAGTCCCCCAGCCGCATCTTCCTCAGCGGCACTCTGTAGCCAGCAGCGGGATTCTCCGTTCGCGCCACTGGCCAATGGGATTTCCATTGTGGCCACCCCATGCTGCCGGGAAACCAATGGATGTGGGTGTGCTGCCGGTGGAATGGAGAATCCCGCAGGCGGGGAATTCACCCCTGTGCCTTTCATGATTCTCCAAAGTGTCTTCTAAATTCCTTAGTGCTCCTGCTCAGTCCTGCCAGTAATTAAAATGGCATCCAAATAACATCGACCACTGTTGAGGCCACTAAAGATTTGGTCCATGGACATTTGGAATACGACTGGTACAGATGTTGTTTTGAAAAGTAGGTGCTTGTACCTGTCTAGTCCTTTCCATGTTACAATGGTTTGAAAAGGTGGCAACTCAGCTGATAGCTTTATCTGGAGTATGCTTGGGACAAAGCTATCTTACTGAACTTTTGTCCACCTAACAATCCAGCAAATAGGTCCTCTATTATTGGTAAGGGATACAGTTGGCAACAACACTGGGTTGATTGTCATTTTCTAGTCAAGACAAATTCTTGCTGAGCCATCTGGCTTGATAACTGGAACAATTGGGGTTGCCCAATTGCTGGTCGTCCCACTGTCAATCAGTCTATCTTTTGGTTTGACAACATATGGCATATTTCTTGCCTTTAAGCATTTAGGGTGCTATCAGGTTTTATCTTTAGCCGTGCCTCTGCTCTGGTCATTTCCCCTAAAACATTTTCAAATTTTTTATTGCACTTTCTAAGAGTTTCTGCAATACGTCCCTTTTTTTCAACCAATTGGTTGACAGCTTGCCAATTTAGTTTGAGTTTTCTCAATCATGCTCTTCCAAAAACTCCAGGAAAATTTTCTTTTACCACACGTAATGGCAATTTTTCAGATTGACATTCACTTCAACTTGTACCATCTCTTTCGTGTAAATTCTCAAGATTATATCAGACAGTTTTAATGGTACATTCTTGAACTTCTGTTGATATAATTTTTTAGACAAAAGAGATACAGTGGCTCCCATATCTACTTCCATTTTAATTTTGTTCTCATTTAATTTTGGATAGACAAAGCAAATCTGTGAATCATTTTGTATTGATAATACACTGAGTTTTAGTTCTTTGATCTCCATAGACATCGGCCGGGATTCTCCGTCCCAGTGCCGGGTCGGAGAATCCCCGGGAGGGGGATGCGCTAATCGCAGCCCGACGCCGGCTTCCCAATTCTCCCCTGACAATTCTCAAGTGCCCACGGGATTCCCACCGCGTGGGTCGAGGGCCATTGTAAGCGCCCCCACCGGTGGTTCTCTGGGTCCCAAGTGGCCACCGTGTTCGGCCGAGTCCGCTGGCATGGGTTACTCAGGTACCACACGGCAGGACATGGAAGGTGTGTCTGCGGGGGCCGTCCTGGAGGGGGAGCTGGGGGATCCAACCCCGGGGGGTCCTCCACGGTGGCCTGGCCCACGATTAGGGCCTACAGATCGGCGGGCAGGCTGGTTCCGTGGGGGCCTATGTTCCACTGTACTGGGCCCCTGTAGGACTCTGCCATATTGCCCGGGGGCCGGCATGGAGAAGGGAACCCCCGCGCATATGCGGAATCATGCCGGCTGTCTGCAAGTGAGGATTCACGCCGGCTGTTCCACACGTGCGCAAACTCACACCGGCCGTTCCACGCCACCTGGAACTGTGGGGGCCACTCCTGTGCCGACCTAGCCCGCTAGGAAAGGGAGCATTCCCCATTATCAGGGACCGTTGGCGCCAGAGTGGTTGCCGCCACTTTTAACGCCAGCGTGGTGACATAGCCCCATTATTGAAGAATCCCGCCCATCATGTCTTTCTGGGAATTTTCATTGTCTTCAGTCATTCTCACTCACTTTGTGGATTTGGGTGTGTTCTTGCATTTACCCATCTCTGAGATTTGCGGATTTTGTCTGGCCCAGCGCTTCTTTATTACCTCTCTTGCCACAATTATAACATTTGTTTTCTCAGCACCAGCATTCCTGTGGAGAATGCCCCACTTGGCACACCTATGGCCTGCTTGAATGTTGAGAGATCAGCATTCAGCTTGTCATTCAGCTCCAAATTGAGAAGTTTCTTTTGCTGCCAATTCCATTCACACTGATATTTCAACAGCAAGTTTGAGTGTTAGAGAGCTTTCAGTCAGCAATCGTCGCTGGATTTCTCAATCTTATTTCTCAATCTGCAGCAAGTCAGTCTCGTAACATGTCTTCAAGAGTCGATCCAAATTCACAATTCTTGGCGAGTCTCCGTAGTACAACAACAGCAAATTGTTGAATATTTTCACCCTCTTCCTGACTACGTTGATTTAATCTGAATCTCTCTGCTATGATTAATGGTTTGGCCGAGAAGTGTTCTTTAAGGATCTTTATCAATTGTACCAAGCTTTGCAGGATGGACAAGACTTTGTAATAGGGTGAAGGTTTTCTGTCCTATTACATTCAAGAAAATTGCTACTTTAATTTAATCCAGTATCCTGTTTGCAGCAAGGTAGTACTGGAATCTCTCTTCATAGGAACTCCATGATTCCATATTCTTATCGAATGCTTCCATAGCACCACCTTTTCCCAGCATCATAGTTACCTGTTCTTAAACTGTAGTTCTTTCTTTAACTTTGCCTCCTCTCTAATTTATTTCTCTTCTAATTTAGTTTGTATTATTTCTTTTGTTGTTTCTTTAAAATATGCCTTTTCTAGTTGGACTGTGGCTTTAAGAATTTTTTTTTTTTTTTTTGCAAACACCCCTGTTTTAAAAAGAGAAGATCTCGAGGTCACTGCAATCTCTGGAGTACAGGTCTTCAAGACTATTGCCGGAATACTGTCAAGGCCCATGGCTTTTGCAGTATTCACTGCCTTCAACTGTTTCTTACTATCATGTGGGGTGAATCAAATTGACTCTGGACTGACTTCTGTGATGCTGGGGAACTCTGGATGAGGCTAAGATGGATCATGCACTGGGCACTTTTGGCTGCAGCGAATGCTTCAGTCTTATATTTTGCACAGGTGTGCTGGGCACCTCCATCATTGAGGTGGATGGTGCCTGCGATACTGCTGAAGTGGTGGGGGGTGGAAAGGTACCCTAGTACTTGCATGGTTGTTGGGAAGTGAGTGAGTGGAAGAGAGTGCCTGACACATGTGTGGTTGTGGGGGAAGGGAAAGAAAGCCCCCATACCTCAGTGGTTTTGGGGGGGTAGGATCATCCCGTTGCCTGCGGTGGGGAAGGGAGAGGCTTCTGTGTGTCCATCTGGGATGAGGGGCGTTTGATTCTAGCACTAATCAGGGCACACTTTAAAGATGGCACCCCGATCTCCGTGGAGCCGGCCTTGCTGGCTCTATCAAGCCCCACTCCGCCAGATTGATGACATCAACCATGCCCCCCGGAATTTTAGTCTGAAAACCCGGCTGTGCACCTGGAGAGGTACACGGTGGTTTTCAGTCAGAGTCTGACAGACAAATTCTGAGAAAATTCCATCCAGAGTGTAAATTGGAAGCAAATTCAGAATGGAAAGAGAAAAGAAAGATCGGATCAAGCGACAGAGAAAAGAGACAAGAAGGAAAAGTAACTTTTAAAAATAACTCTTCAACATTTAACTTTCTGAAGGAAAGGGTCTCCACATTTTAAATGTTCACTTCCTGGTTCAGAGTGTAATTAGCATTCACTAACAATGATCACATCATTAAAATGGTTCAAAAGCTGTTCATTTCTGAACTTTCCTTTCCATGGTGAACCTATTGGGCAATTAATGCGCAAATCCAGCAAGTTTTATAAAACAATGGGGCGGCGAATGCATTTGCATAAAAAAACATTGGAAAGGCACAAATTGACCAACAAATTCTGGAGATTTCAAATTCATTAATTATCCCTTAATCCCTCAATCAAAGAGATAACAATATTTATAATGGAAAGATAGGGGAAAAATGATAAACGAATTAATCTTAGTGAATAAAACACCTTATCCAGATGGGTTACATCCACGGATATTGAAAGCAGATCTAGAAGATGTAGTAGGGGCACATGTATAAACATTAATTAGAAAGAAAGTTGTGCCAAAACTGCACAAAATCGTTTCCATTCTGTAGAAGTAGAAGAAGACTTACATTTTCAAAATACAAAAATTGGACCCATGAATGGTTGGAAGCAGCAAGGCCAGCAATTGTATGAAATTGGCACTGACACTGACAGAGCGGATTTTAAATGATTAGAGCTCTCTGCTTCCGAGTTATTAAAGTCAGTCTGTGGCTCTGGATGTTCATTGTGAATGACCGCCCCACCCTCCCCCGAGGCCCAGGTCCCAGTACTTTATATTGTCTGTACCCATCCCTGATAACCTGGACACAGGACTAAATTAGGCTGCAATAAGATAAAGAGAGTGGAAAACCGGGATATGTCACAATAATTCGATTTAGTACAGAGAATTGCAAAGTTGTACATTTTGGTAGGTAGAGTGAGGAGAATTAAATGAAACTAGAAGATAGAATTCTAAATGGGCTATAGGAACAGACAGACTTTGGGTATATTGCGACGAATGTAGGAAATGTTATTATATATTGGGTTTGATTTCACAAAACAAAAAGAGTCCCATTGTGGGCAGGTTTAGACAGGGATATTTCGCCAGGAAGACCCGCTGTCGAACGAGACTCTGTTATTTTTTCGCACTTACCTTCACCCATTTTTAGATGGTGCCCGATCTCTTGATTTCCCCCAACGTGACCTCTGGATCCCCCTGCAACTTATCTGTTGGAAAGTCCTCGAGTCCCCCACACCCCACCTCATAATAAAGGGAACCCCCGGGCCTGGTCCCCACTGCAGAAAAATGCCACCTTGGCGTGGCCCTCCTGGCACCCTGACAGTGCCCCTGCCAGCCTGACAGTGACACCTCAGCACCCTGGCAGTATCAGGCTGGCACCCAGGTGGCACTGCCAGGGTGCCAAACTGGCAGTGCCAAGGTGCCCAAGTGGCATCAGCAATTCTAGGGGGCCACCCTGCCCACAGGCCAGCCACCCTGGGGCCTTCGTTCCCGTGGGAGATCCAGCCAAGTGTCATTCCGCCTCATCCCCATTTGTGGAGACCAGTGCTAAACTGCATTCGGCTGGGGTCTCCTTGACGAGGGGATTTGATCCTAGGCGCTGGTTAGATCCAGTGAGTGCATTTTCAATGTGCCGAAGTACACATTTAAATTTAGGTTCCGCCCATTGTGGGCAGGATCCAGGTTGTGGCATCTAGCGAGATCCCGTTAGACCTTGCGAGGCATGGCAAGTTGGGTAAATCTCGCAAGAGGCCTCTTGGGAGCTTTACCAGCTGCGTTGCGTTCTCAGTCAGGTGTGACTCGGCCATTAGATCGCACTCAGTGTAATATGTGTCTGTTGCAGTCATATTATTGAAAGAACTTAGATTAAAGTATCCAGACTAGACATCTGCTAAAGCTGTGATTAAGATGTCAACAGCTAGGCACGCTGTGATGTCACATATGGGAGGGTCTGGGTCTGATTTGAGTTTCCTTTTTTATCTGTATCTGTTGTTTTTTAGTTTCATTTTTAGAGTTTTGCTCTGGTTTCTGAGGAAAGAAGACTGACTACTGAAAGCTTCTCTCCCAAGGACTTTGTGCCTAAATCTGTAAGCCGCTGAGTGTTAGCCACAGAGTGTTAGCTGTATTAAAAGTAGCATTTGACCTGGGTTTGTGGATTTGGCTTAATTGAAAATTTAGAAGCATGTGCGGAAGTAAGCTGAAAGACCTTTCTTTATTTTTGTGTAATAACTGTTGAACTGTTAATTGAAAAACAGTTTTTTCGTGGATGTTTATGAGGTTAATCCTGCGTTAATAATAAAGTTTGTTTTTATATAGAAGATTCCTATTTGTCAGTATAATCACTCCTGGAGAAAAGTATCCTTTCCTCACAGTGTACAAATTGTTGGAGTCTCATCCGGTTTCCTGATTTAAATTGGGGTCTTGCCCCAGTACCGTAATATATGTGCACAAATTATTTTTATCAAACAATTTTATTGAGGTATTTTTCGGCATTGTAAACAGTTACAGATAACACAAAAAAAAAGCTAAGAAGACAAATATGTGCAAACATCAACGTAAAATCAATACTTCAATCAACCATACAGCACAAGCCCGCCCCTCTCCCATCAACACTACCCGCCTATTTATCCCTCCTACTCTACACTACTCTCCCCCCTGCCCCCCCCCTCCCCCCCCCCCCCCCCCCCCCCCTCCCACCCGCTGACCTTCACTCTTCCGCGAAGAAGTCGATGAATGGTTGCCACCTTCGGGCGAACCCCAGTACAGAACGCCTCAAGGCGAACTTAATTTTTTACATACCCAGAAAACTTGACATGTTCGAAAGCCATAGTTCGGTCTTCGGGGGTTTTGAGTCCCTCCATGCCAGCAGTATTCGTCGCTGGGCTATCAGGGAAGCAAAGGCCAGAACATCGGCCTCTTTCTCACCCTGGACTCCCGGGTCTTCCGAAACCCCAAAAATTGCCACCCCTGGACCCATCACCACCCTTGTTTTTAGCACCCGGGACATGATCCCCGCAAATCCTTCCCAGTACCCCCTAACCTTAGGACACGCCCAAAACATGTGAACGTGATTTGCTGGTCCTCCCCCGCATCTAGCGCACATCCTCTACCCCAAAGAATGTGCTCATCCGAGCTACCGTCATGTTGGCCCGGTGAATGACCTTAAACTGAATCAGGCCGAGCCTGGCACATGTTGCGGTTGAGTTTACCCTACTCAGGGCGTCTGCCCACAGCCCGTCCTCCATCTCCCCACCGAGCTCCTCCTCCCATTTGAGTTTCAGTTTCTCCGTCTGGGACCCTTCCCCCTTCATGAGCACCTTATAAATGTCTGAGCCTCTACCCTCCCCTCCTTTCCCCCCTAGAGACTATTCTGTCTTGGAACCCTATTGGCAGGAGGCGTGGGAAGGATGGGACCTGTCTGCGGACAAAGTCCCGCATCTGTAAGTACCTGAAATCATTTCCCCTTACCAGACCAAATTTCTCCTCCAAGCCCCTCAAACTCCCAAAGTTCCCTTCCAGGAACATATCGGCCACCCTCCTCACTCCAGTCCGCCGCCATGTTCAAAACCCCCCCATCCATGCTCCCAGGGGCAAATCGATGGTTATCACATATTGGTGTCCAGACAGACAAACCCACCTCCCCTACATGCCTCCTCCACTGGCCCCATATCCGCAGGGCCGCCCCCACTACCGCGCTGGTTGTGTACTTGGCCGGTGACAGCGGTAGAGGAGCCGTGACCAGGGCTGCCAAACTGGTTCCCCTGCACGAAGCCACCTCCACCCGCTCCCAGATAGACCCCGTACCCACCATCCACTTCCTTATCATGGCTATGTTAGCCGGCCACTAGTAATTGATCATACTCGGCAATGCCAGCCTTCCCTCGCTGTGGCTCCTCTCAAGCATCGCCTTCTTCACCCGCGGGGATTTTCCCGCCCAGACAAAGCTCATGATCATCTTGTTAACCCTTTTGAAGAAGGACTGTGGGATAAAGATCGGGAGGCACTGGAAGATGAACAGGAATCTAGGGAGGATTGCCACCTTTACAGTCTGCACCCCCCCCCCCCCCCCCCCTCCCCAGTGACAGCGGGAGTGCATCCCATCTCCGAAACTCCCTCTTCATTTGTTCCACCACTCTGGTCAAATTTAATTTGTGCAACCTGCCCCAGTCTTGTGCCACCTGTATCCCCAAGTACCGGAAACTTTCCTCAACCAGCCTAAATGGCAGCTCCTTCACTCTATTCTCCTGGTCCCTTGCCTGCACCACAAACATCTCACTCTTGGCCATATTTAAATTGTTCCCTGAGAACTGGCCAAACTTCCTCAGTGTTTCCAGTATATTTTCCATACCGGCCAGTGGGTCCGACACGTACTGGAGCAGGTCATCCGCATAGAGAGAGACCCTATGTTCCACCCCGCCCCTGGTCATTCCCTTCCATCCCTTTGCAGCTCTCAACGCAATTGCCAACGGCTCTATGGCCAGCGCAAACAGCAACGATGAGAGTGGGCATCCCTGTCTGGTTCCGCGATGTAGTCTGAAATAATCTGACACTACCCTGTTCGTCCTAACGCTAGCTTTTGGGGCCTGGTACAATAGTCTGACCCAATTAACCAGTCCCTCCCCGAACCCAAACCGTCCGAGTACCTCCCACAGATAGCCCCACTCCACCCAATCGAAGGCCTTCTCAGCGTCCATCGCCACCACTACCTCCACCTCCCTGCCCGCCGGGGGCATCATGATCACATTAAGCAATCTTCTCAAGTTAGCTGTCAGCTGCCTGCCTTTCACGAAGCCTGTCTGATCGTCCCCAATCACCTCCGGTACGCAGTCCTCAATTCTAATCGCCAGGACCTTTGCCAGGAGCTTGGCATCCACATTGATCAGGGAGATTGGCCTGTAGGACCCTCAGGATTCCGGGTCCTTGTCCCGCTTCAGTATCAGCGAGATGGCGACATCGGCGGCGGCAGGGTCCCTCTGTCCCTTGCCTCATTAAAAACCCTCGCAAGACTGGTCCCACTAACTCCGAGAACTTCTTGTAAAACTCTACTGGGTATCCATCCGGCCCCGGGGCTTTCCCCGACTGCATGGCCTTTAGGCCCCCCAATACCTCCTCCACTCTAATCGGGGCCCCCAGCCCGTCCACTAGTCCCCCGCCTATTTTTGGGAATGTTAGCCCGTCCAGGAACCTTTTCATCTCCTCCGGCTCTTCCGGGGGTTCTGAAGTATACAGCTTACTATAAAAGTCCTGCCGGGTCCTCCACTCTGCTCCCCTCCCCATCCATCACTCTACGTATTTCCCTGGCCGCCTCCCTCTTTCTGAGTTGCTGCGCTAGCAATCTACTGGCCTTTTCCCCATGCTCATACACCACTCCTCTCGCCTTCCTAAGTTGTTCCACGGCCCTACTTGTGGATAACGCCCCTAGTTCCGCCTGTAATCTCCGCCTCTCCCTGAGTAGGTCCTCCCCCGGGGACCCTGCATGCTCCTCGTCTATCCGATACATTTCCCACCAATCTGTCCATTTCTGCTCTGTTCGCCCTGACCCTGTGAGCCCGAATGGAGATCAGCTCCCCCCCTCACTACTGCCTTCAGCGCCTCCCACAGGGTCGCTGCTGAAACCTCCCCCTTATCGTTCACCTACAAGTAGTTTTGCATACACTCCCGAAGTCTCTCAGATATCCCCTCTGACAACAATCCTACGTCTAACCTCCATTGCGGGCGTTGGTTACTCGCCCCCCCGACCTGCAGGTCCACCCAGTGCGGGGCATGGTCCGAGATAGTGATTGCCGAATATTCCGTATTCTTTACCTCCCCTACACAGTCCCTGCTCAAGATAAAGAAATCAATCCTAGAATATACTTTATGAACATGTGAGTAAAATGAGTAGCCCCTTCCTGTCGGCTGTCTGGCTCTCCATGGGTCCACTGCCCCATTTGCTCCATGAACCCTTTCAGCTCCCTTGCCATTGCTGGGAGTTTACCCGTTCTGGGACATGACCAGTCCAGCCCTGGGTCAAGAACCATATTAAAGTCGCCCCCCCCATTATCAACCTACGTGAGTCTAGGTCCGGGATCTTCCCCAGCACTCTTTTGATAAAGTCCACGTCGTCCTAGTTTGGAGCATATATGTTCACCAGCACCACTCTTCTCCCCTCCAGCCTGCCCCTTACCATCAGGAATCTGCCCCCCCCTGTCTGCAACTATGCCCTCCGCCTCAAATTGCACCCACTTATTGATCATAATTGCTACCCCCCTGGACTTGGACTCCAAGTCCCAGTGGAAGACCTGGCTGATCCAGCCCTTCCTTAGCCTAGTCTGGTCAGACACTTTCGGATGTGTCTCCTGCAACATAATTACGTCCGCCTTCAGAGCCCGCAGATGCGCAAACACCCGTGCCCTCTTAACTGTCCCATTTAGTCCCCTGACATTCCATGTGATCAGCCTGGTTGGGGGGCACAACCCCCCCTCCCCCCCCCCCCCCCCCCCCCCCCCCCCCCCCCCCACACCGCGCCATTCTTGGCTCGCCTCTTGGCCACCTCCACCCCTGACCTCCTTTCCATTACCTACTTCCGATCCCTCCCACGTCAGCAGAATAACACCCCCCTCCCCCCCCCCCCCCCAACATCCCCTATAACCCCACCCCTGCCATCCATTGGCTGTATTCTCTCCCCCCCCCCCCCCCCCCACCCCCCGCCCACCTGACTCCCTTGACTAGCCAATCTGCTAGCCCGGTGATGTGCACAAATTATTGAGGCAGGTTGAGAAAGAATTTGCAAACAGTATAGTTTGGTGGACTTTATAAAGGCTTTGGGCTGAATTTTATGTTCTCTCTCTGGTGACTTTAAAGGTGGGGTGGGGGGGCGCTCAGGGAATCCAGCAGGTGGTTTACTTGCCGCCTTCATAACTGCCCCCAACAGGTCTGAATTTGTACAGGGGGTGGTGGAGATTTTGGGCAGCCTACCCACACTTGAGGCCCTTAAGAGTCCAACTAATGCCACATCCTGTCCCCGCTGCTATTTCATCCGGAGCTGGGAAAATGGATAGCCCAACAGCTTTATTTGCACCAACTGGTGTTGGGCGAAGGGAGACCTCGTTTGTCGGTCTTATGCGGCCTGCAGAGGCCCCCCCCCCCCCTTCCCCCCCCCAGGTCATAATTCTCCATTTACCCTCCTTGCCTGACCTCTCAAACCCGACCTCTATCCTACCCCTCTCACCTTACCTATCAGTCTGGCCCTGGCAATATCCCAACCTTAAGTCCAGGCAGCCCTTCTTCAGGACTGGCTGTGCTACCAGTCGTGGCCACTGATGCTGCTGGCACTACAGTGTTGCCGCGCAGTTCTCTAAAGTGACACTTACTCCGTCCGGAGCCAGGGATGGATATCTTACCGTACAGCAATTAATGCTGTTCCAAGTGTTAAATTGCTACCGGGCAGGTGACAGTGTGGTGAGCTGGCTCACCACCGACATTGTGGGATCCACAGCATCCCGTAAAATCAAGCCCATAGAATAAAAAAGCATGGAAGTTAAGATGAACCTTTACAAAACACTGGAGTATTGAGTTTATTCCTGACCGCCACACTTTAGAAAGAATGTGACGGCTTCAGACAGGGTGCAGAGAAGAGTTGTGAGAATGGTCCCAGTGATAAGGGACTTCAATGACGTGGACAGACTGGAGAAGACAGGGTGTTCTCCTTAGAGAAGGGCGAGATTTGCTGGAGGTGTTCAAAATCATGATGGGTCTCGGCAGAATAGGTAGGAAAGAAACGGCTCCCTTTGGCATTGAATCAGAGGACGTAAGGTGAAATTGGCAAAAGAACAAAAGGCAACATGAGGAAAATCTATTTTATGCAGTGAGTAGTTATGATCTAAAATACACTGCCGGGGATGTGGTGGAGGTAGATTCACTTGCGGCTTTCAAAAGGGAATCGAATAAGTGCATGAAAGGAAAAGAACTTTGGACTACAGGAAGAGACTGGGGAATAGTGGCGGCCAAATTGCTGTTGCAGAAAGCTGGCACAGCCTTCTGTGCTGTAACCAGACTGTGATTCTGCAAGGATTGATTTTGTGAGTTTGGGATTGATGCACATTACTGGGATAATTATCTTTTATCTTTTGTACATTAGCTTTAACCTGGACGTGCTTGATTCTGTTAATAAGTACAGAGTGAAAGATTTTCCAGAAATGTAATTTAACCAAAAAATATTAACTATAATCAGAAGTACATAATCATTTGCTGAATATTAGCGTGGAATGAAAATATATCTGGCAGCAATTGCGTAGCATAAATAGGAAGAATGGGTATAATACTGCATGTTGACACTTTTCACCTCTACTGTAGTTGCCTTAATAAAAATAGATGCCATTTCCAAAGAGCAGCTGTTTGTAATTCAAGCTACCAATTTAACTTTGAATATTTTTGTACAGTGACTGTTTAATTTGCATTTCTTTGTAATGTATTAAAGGGACTGGCTTTTTTTCTCAGAGTTAATCTTTACATCAATACTAAAATACTGAGAAGGGGATTCAAAGTGTGACTGGAGGCAAACTACTTCTTTTGCAAACAAACCAACTTACTGAGCTTAAAAATTGCTGACAAATCTCTTCGGCATAGCTGACACCTCAAACAGATGACCTGAATAAAAAGGGCCATGATCATGGTCACAGATCCAGAGTGCAAATATGCTAAATTTCTCTGAATGGCACTGCTTTTCAGGATTTCTATTTGTGATGTACATTCTTCACCTCCTGTGCACACAGGCAGGGGTTTGCTGGAAGGGTCACACTATGGAAGCATAGTGGGACTATGTGTTGGGAGGGCCGTTTTCCCCTCATTCTATCCTCCAGCTTCTAAACAGTTTCCCCTGCCAAGTTGGCCACAGGAGGTCACATGACAGACCGATGAGGAAGCAGTGTAACCAGGATCAGCTGTGCGGCCTGATCAGGCTATATAAACAAAGTTTTGAGGCCTGCTGGGAAAAGAAGCCCACTTGGTGAATGAGAGGAGGCCGATGTGAAGATTGAAGGATTTGCTGTGTGTAGACCTGTGTGAAAAGTTAGGTTCAAGGAAGAACTAGATGTTCATTTGCTTTTTCTGTTCTGGTGAGGATCTGAAGACCTGTAAATAAACCTTTGTCTTTATATTGGGCACGATTCTCCCAGCCCCGCGCCGGGCCGGAGAATCGCTGCAACCATGCCATGCCGCCCCGACGCCGGCGCGCGATTCTCTGAGGTGCGGAGAATCGGCGCCATTTGCGCCGGCGCATTTGGCACGGTGCCAGTCGCGGGCCGTGGGCCGGGCCGCCGATTCTCTGGCACGGGTGGGCCGAGCGGACGCGCGGTAAAAGCAGAGTCCCGTTGGTGCCGTCCACACCTGGTTGCTGCTGGTGGGAACTCTAAGCGAAGGGTTGCGGTGCAGCCTGTGGAAGGGGGAGTGGGAGGGGGGGCTCCGTCCCCAGGGGAGGAGCTTCCGTTGGGGTCTGGCCTGCAATTGGGGCCCACCGATCAGCAGGCTGGCCTCTTCCCCCTCCCCTCCCCCACCCCGGGCCTACTTTGTTGTGCGTCCAGCCCCAGAACCCCCGCGCCATGTTGCGTCAGGGCTGGAGCATTCAGTAAAGCCACTGCACATGCGCGGGTTGACGCATCGCCCCAGTGTGCACCAGGATGTGAGGCTGGAGCGGTGTGAACCGCTTCAGCACCTGGGACAGAATCGTTACTGACTGTGCCCATTTCGCGCCGTCGTGAAACGCGATGCATTCATGACGGCGCTGACACTCTGTCCTGCGATTGGAGGATCGCGCCAATTGAATCTGGAAAATTGTGAGTTATTAAACTGAGAGAACTCCAGCCCACCTATCACAATCCCCACCCTGGTGAACATCACACCTGCCAAATACATTAGTTACAAGATTATGGAGCAATGGGATGGGGTGGTGGGGGTGGGGGTGGTAGAGGGGGCCAGCACAGCACTGGAGCGGTTCACGCCACTCCAACTGCTCATGCCAGCAGGGGCATACAGGGGCTACAGGGGCCGGCGCGGAAGAAAGGAGGCCCCCTGCCAGAAAGGCTGACTCGCTGATTGGTGGGCCCTGACCGCAGGCCAGGCCACATCGGAGCCCCCCCCGCCCCGGCCCAGGGTTGGACTCCCCCCCCCCCTCCCACCACCACCACCACAGGACGCCTCCCCGACCCTTCCATGCTGAACTCCCGCCGGCTGAGGGCAGGTGTGAACGGCGCTGGCGGGACCCGGCATTTTTACGATGGCCGCTCGGCCCATCCTGGACCAAGAATCGGTGGGCCAGCTGCATAGAGCGGCCCCCGACCGGCACCGCACCAACCATGCTGGCACCAGTGACGCCGATTCTCGGTTCTGCAGAGAATTGCGAGCCGGCGTCAGGGCAGCGTGGCGCAATTCTCGCCAGTGGCGGGGATTCTTTGGCCCGGCCCCGGGCTGAGAGAATCCCGCCCATGGTTTTCCCAGATTTAAATTTCCAGCAGCAGGATTTCGTGAATTTAAAAATAAAGAAGAATTTTTTTATTGACACGCTCTTGCTCTGGGAGCTTTTATGAACATCTCATGCATGCTGTCACACACACACTGAGAATAGATACAGATGAGGGAAAAATATAAGTTTAAATGATTTCAATCTCTTTCATAGCAGGCCTGTAGTTATTAGCTGGACTGGTGCTGCAGCTAGATTGTAGGTTGGGTAAAAGCAGAAAACTCTCCATAAGCTGCAATGTTTCCTGTTGTGGAATTGCTGGGATGTTGACTCTCGGGTGAACTTGATGGTGGGCGAGGTGTGGGGGGGTGGGGGGATGAAATTCCTTCAATGGTCTTTTGGATGGACACTTCCATGATGGTTCTCTGTTCTGAACAGCTTCTGCTCAATGCTGAGTTTTGACATCTCCTCTATTGTTCATGGTGAGGCAGGGCGATGAACAAGCCACAACAGAAACAGAAAACGCTGGACAATGTCAGCAGGTCTGACAGCATCCAGGGAGAGAGAATGGAGCTAACATTTCGAGTCTGGATGACTGTCAAAGCTGGAGCGAACTCAAACTAGGATGAGATTTATACTGTGGGGACAGGAGATGGAGCAATGGGACCAGATAGAAGGTAAGCAACAGGTGGAGATTAACAAAGATGTCATGGAAAAAAAGTCAAAGGGAATGTAAATGTTGGCGATAACAACTGAGAAGGGTGTTGATAGTGTCACGTGGAGAGATCTGAATGTATTAATGGCAGAACAAAGGTAGGCAGTGGGTCAAAGGACAACTTGGAACAGGGAACAGATGGCACTGCTGACATTGTCCAGCATTTTCTGGTCTTTGTCTCAGATTCCAGCATACTCACTAATTTGCTTTTATCTTGATGAATCGGCTGGTTTATCAAAGTCCTGCTTGTTTACAAAAGGACTTGTGCGTTTCACAAGAGTCTGGGATTATTCACATTTTAATTAGGTATATGCTGGAATTTCAGTCCTTGTCTGGATTCAACACTGCCAAAATCACATAGTTTTGTCAGCCATCTTAAAAACTCTTGTATCTATTCTTTTAAAATACATTTATATCTTTGTTCCTGTTCTGGGCAGGACATGGGGAAACTGAAAGCAGGTCGAGGGTTGAATACTCATGTATTGATTGCTGGGAATACCCACATTATTGAGTTGCCCTGCGAAAACGTCAGCCACTAATTCCACAATTCCATTACACTGTTAATCATTGACATACACCAGGGGCAGCATGGTAGCACAGTGTTTAGCACAGTTGCTTCAAAGCTCCAGGGTCTGAGGTTCGATTCCCGGCTTGGGTCACTGTCTACAGAGTCTGCATGTTCTCCCTGTGTCTGTGTGGGTTTCCTCCGGGTGCTCCGGTTTCCTCCCACAGTCCAAAGATGCGCAGGTTGGGTGGATTGGCCATGCTAAATTGCCCTTAGTGTCCAAAATTTGCTCAACTCCTAACCAGCGGCCTGGGTAGTTCATCATAAGCCCACACCCAAGAGTTTAAACGCTGGATATGTCACAAAAATGTGCCTCAAATTTAACATGCCACCCACTGCCTTAATTACTGTACTTAGTCTTCACACAACCATAGTTTGTCTTGAGCGTTCAGTGTCTGCCTTTCTAATGGGAATGAATATAATATTTAGGTAAAAGATGACGAGAGACTTGTGGGTAACATACAGTGGGTAAACTTATGAAATTAGTAAATTTTCAACTGGATTTTTACTTATTTGAATGCAATCTATCAATTGATTTTATAATGCTACGTAGTAGAGGACAGGCAAGACTATAAAATGCTTTTTTTAAAGAAATTGAAAGCAAATCTTTTTTTTCCAATTAAGGGGCAATTTAGCGTGGCCAATCCATTTTAGGATTGTGAGGGTGAGATCCATGCAGACACGGAGAGAATGTGCAAACTCCACACGGACAGGATCCCAGGACTGGGATCAAACCCGGGGCCTCAGCGCCCTGCGGCAGCAGTGCTAACCACTGCGCTACAGTGCCACCCCACAGCTAAGGAATGCCATTCTGCTCCATCCCTCACTGAACCTAGGGTTATAAAACCGGAATGGGTGGGAGGAAATGAAGATTCCTGAGAGTTAAATGAATTACAGGCATCCATTCTAACATGCCCAGGAGGCAGAGCACTCGAACGTGACACTGATTGACTAATGCTGGTGTGATTGGACCCAAAGCAGGTTGACAAATGAACTAGTCCTACAGGTGCTGCGACCTAATATGCATGGTGTCATGAGAATTGAAACAGATCACTTTCTTTCTCTAGTTCACATTAGTTGTTCCCGGAGCTTCAGGACGAACGACTTTCATAAATAATCCCATGTCATTTTAGCAGTGAAGTACATCCCTCATGCAATCTAGAATGACTGCAGGGGTTGTTCTTCCCATTTAAAAACAGATGGGGATTTTTTTTAAAAACCTAACTCTACCTGTGGCAAAATGGGGAGATTTGTCAGCTGCATTTTTAAAAAATAAATTTAGAGTACCCAATTCATTTTTTCTAATTAAGGGGCTATTTAGCGTGGCCAATCCACCTACCCTGCACATCTTTGGGTTGTGGGGCGAAACCCACGCAAACACTGGGAGAATGTGAAAACTCCACACGGACAGTGACCCAGAGCCGGGATCGAACCTGGGACCTCGGCGCCGTGAGGCAACAGGGTTAACCCACTGTGCTACAGTGCTGCCCGTCAGCTGTATTTTTTAACGTCTTGTCTGAAACTTGCCAGGCAAGTTAGATTAAAGTGACCCCTAACAGACCTCTTGCCGGGTGACAAGGATGTAGAAACATATTACCACATAGGACTGGATGGTTTTCATTTAGTAAAGTGCTGGGACATGATTAATTATTGCACTCAAGAAACCAAACAAAATTGGTGTCAGACTCCATTCTATTTAAAAGTAGGCCAACACTTCCTGGAATACTGCTTGAAGTGTCTGATTTACAAAATCTTCCCTTCCCCCTCAGGCAATTTAATATAACTAAAAGGAAGGTGGGAAGGTTCAATAGTCCCCACAAGCTTGATCTTTACCTAACTTTTAACTATATCCCTCAATAACTTTTCTTCAGAAGCATTGCTGATTGTCCTCTGAATAAACATATGCATTCCATTCCAGTTGCTTTCAATGGAGGCATATTTCACAAATACATTACTGTTTGAATAAACGTTAGCTTCATAATCTAATCTAACTTGTGTGCTCGGTTATTTGAACTTTTCTCCAAAGTCAACAGTGTGCTGAGATCAAATTTATTTCCTTCCAATTCCTTCATAATCTAAAGCGTCAAGTAAATCGCCGAGTAAAACAAACCAAGGGGGTGAAATTCAAGTTGGTGGTGCTCACTTTTTGGACAGTATAAGGTCCTTTAGGATTTTGAAACACCATCCGAGATGTACATGTGCACTTTGACACAAAACATGCCACACACCATGTTACCAACAGATCTAGCATGCAGCTACTCAACGTTCACGGAAAGGTGACAGAGCAGGCCGATCTTTACTGAGTATGTTTTTTTTATAAACTTAGAGTACCCAATTATTTTTTTTGCAATTAAGGGGCAATTTAGCGTGGCCAATCCACCTACCCTGCAGCACGGTAGCACTGTGGTTAGCACAATTGCTTCACAGCTCCAGGGTCCCAGGTTCGATTCCCGGCTTGGGTCACTGTCTGTACAGAGTCTGCACATTCTCCCCGTGTGTGCGTGGGTTTCCTTCGGGTGCTCCGGTTTCCTCCCACAGTCCAAAGATGTGCAGGTTAGGTGGATTGGCCATGCTAAATTGCCCTTAGTGTCCAAAATTGCCCTTAGTGTTGGGTGGGGTTACTGGGTTATGGGGATAGTGGAGGTGTGAACCTTGGGTAGGGTGCTCTTTCAAAGAGCCGGTGCAGACTCGATGGGCCGAATGGCCTCCTACTGCACTGCAAATTCTATGATTCTATGATCTTTGGGTTGTGGGGATGAAACCCACGCAGACACCGGGAGAATGGGCAAACTCCACACAGACAGTGACCCTGGGCCCGGATTCGAACCTGGGTCCTCAGCACCGTAGGAAGCCGTGCTAACCAGTGCGCCACGTGCTGCCCCTTTTACTGAGTATATTGATGAGGGAAGAAAGGGCTGATGTCTGTGGGGATAGGGTGAAGGAAGTTAACAGGCAGCGTCATAGTGTCTTTTCCTAATATGTAAGCTGGCCGACAATTTTATACATGGACAACTTTTTTAAGCCAGAAAAATGGGTACAAATGAAGTGTTATTGTAACCGCCTCTTTGCTCAGCTAAAATGAACAGGGCAGAGGTGGCTTTTGGGAAGAGTGTCATGTCGTGCTTCTTTCTGTTGTTCTCCCACAATAAGGGAACTTACACAGATGTCTGCACAATTCAATTCCAAATAGCGTAGGTGGCCATCAATTATTGTCGTTCAGCAATATATCCAAGTAAGACATGCCAGCTTTTGATTAAACTCGTACGATATTGTACCAGATTAGAGGGAATGTGTTACTTTTTGCACTTAGCAGGAATTTCAATGTTCAGTGTTTGCCAAGGGAAAGGGCATATGTGACGAGTGAGTTGTTTAATATTATGATTCGACTATTTTGCTCCAGCATCACTAATGCAGGATACCTTAAAGGTATAAAGGTAACCTCGCATTCTGTTTCTAGTTTCACATTTCTGAAATAAAACTTTCCTTTAAAAGTGAAATATGGCTTCATCAAAATGTAGCTGGATAATTTTAAGCCACAGCTTTAAAAATGGAAATATCACAGTTGTGGTGCAGATAAGCTTAGTCATTATCCTTACACCCATAGGATAAGAGAAATTCTCTTTCACCATTGTACCTCCTCAAATAACCATATGTGGTGTCACCAGGGGCTCTGTGCTGGAAGGACAGTACTTTCTTCCAGTTTCTGGACAAGAGCTTTCCCTGCCAGAATGGCTACATTAGGGTTAGGGTTAGGGTTGGGACCAAACATTGGTGTGCCTTTCACCATAGCCAGAGGTCTTTTAGCCAAGGTTCCTGATCCGACAGAACCGTCACGCTGACTCCTGTGACTAACTGGAAATTAATGAGGTGAGCATTTACAGATATGCTAGCATTCCAAAATGTGAATCTAGGGTCCTTACTTTCTCCCAAGAAGCATTGTTGAACTTCTTCTTGGTGTTGCTCATCTATCTCATGGAGTAGTTTGGGATCCTCCCCATGACTCGAGGTTTTGGACTTCCTCATCTTTCCAAAGAGTCCCAAGTGGTTGCGGTGAATGCTGCACAGTGATTTCTGGTCATTACTATTACTATCACCTTTGAGGTCTTTTGGCACTACAGCGCTGACACGGTGCACTGCCATCTTGTGTTTTGCTTGGGTATTGCTTTCCTTGCCCAGGAGTCTCCTTTCCCTTTTGTTACTTTATGAACTGGACTGATGGAGATAATCAGTACCACGGTTTCACTTCACCGCACAAAGGGCTTTTCGGTTGCGTTATGTAGGGGGAAGATGTGCACAAGTTGGCTCCTGCTACGGTACCGTTCTTTCAGTCCTTTTCGCTCAGTTTCAGGGGTTTTTCATTGAAGAACCCACTTGTTTAATGGAATAAGGTTATATAGGGGAAGTGTCAAGAAAACCCAGGGGGGAAAAGCCAGACAGTAGAGATTTTTTGACAGAATTGCAGAATCTCGGGACTGGTCGGAGGAGGAAGTGGTGGAGGCAGCCTCTGTGACTCCGGCCACTCCACTAACGGCCGAGGTGTTTACCAGCATCTTAGCAGCAGAATTTGATAAGCATTAGCAAGGTTGTGTGGGGAACTCTGCAAATAGATGGAAGAGGCCTTGGCTCCCATTCATTAGCCATTGGAGAGGACCAGTGAAACAGCAAAAGCACATGGCGACAAGGTATGAGGCATGGAGGTGGCTCTTTTGAGGCACGCAACCAAATTGCCTCTCTGGAAGTTCAGATGTCTCTGGCCAATGTGAAAAAAACACTGACGGTCAAAGTGAATGATTTGGAGAAGCACTCCAGAAGGCAAAATATCTGAATTGTGGGGTTGCCAGAGGGAATGGAAGGCCCAACTCCCACAGAATATTTAGCAAAGTTGTTTGGGAAGATCATGGGTGAGGGCGGACTCACGTCCCCTCCAAAAGCTAGACCGTGCCCACCGGACACTCTGACAGAAGCCTCGTGCCAACAGATCAACACAAGCAGTAATCGTGAAGTTTCACAGCTTCCAATAAAAAGAATGGGGCCTGGGATGGGCAAAAGAGCATCGTGACTACGAATGGGAAGGCCACACCATTACATTTTACCAGGATGTAGGAGCGGAGCTGGCAAAGAAGCGGGCAATGTTTAACAAAGTTACCCTAGATACAAGCAGAATCAGAGAATGATAGAATCCCTGCAGTACAGAAGGAGACCATTTGGCCCACCGAGTCTGCACCATCTCTCAGAACGAGCACTACAGCCAAGCCCACTTCTCCACCCTATCGCAATAACCCCTTTACCTGACCTACACATCCCTGGACACTAAGGAGCAATTTAGCATGACCAATCCACCTAACCTGCACATCTTTGGACTGGGGAGGAAACCGGAGCACCCGGAGGAAACCCATGCAGACAGGGGGAGAATAGACAAACTCCACACACAGTCATCCGAAGCTGGAATTGAACCCGGGTCCCTGGCGCTGTGAGGCAGCAGTGCTAACCACTGTGCCGCCATGCTGCCCCGATTTGGGGTGGTGTATTTGGTGCAGCTATGAGGGACTTTGGAGAGAAAACACCATTTTTTGTTGCGCCAAAGGAGGCAGATTGCTTTGTTAAAAAGCATGGGCTGGGTGTGGGTTGATTGAGATTTTGGAGGTTTTGGGCTGGTATGTTGATATGTGGAACTGTTGGGGTTCCGCGCTCATGTTTGCTTTTTTTTGTGCCCTTGTTTGGGTTGAATGTTTTGCAAGTTAGACTTGGGAAAGGAGTTTAATTTTATATGCGGTTTTGACCAATGTGTTCTAACCGTTGGGAAAGGATATAGCGCCCTGTTGGAGTACTATGTTTTAAGGGGTTTTTATACTTTCTGTCTTTTTACTTCCAGAATTTTTCTTCACTCTGGGTGAAGCCACCCTGCCAACTGAAGAGTTAGATAATGGGAGCAATGCTGAGGGTTTATTGCAGCTCATTATATTATATTTTTATGAGCTGAATATTTTTGTTCTGTTTGGAGTTAGGTTTATTAAAGTAGATTTTAATGGTTCATGTTCGCATTTCTGTTTTCTATATGTATATTTGGGTGTAGTAATATCTTTGGGCAAGGCAGAGGGGGGGATGGGAAGTAGGGGTAGTTTGCTGATGATGATGACTGCAGATTTTACCTTGTTTAATCTTATTAGCGGGTTTGGCAGCTATCTTGGGTCGGTTTGGTTGCTGTATTTTCTAAGTAACTGTTGGATAATCCCTCTTGGTGGAAATGGCTGACTCCGGAACGAGGGTGGGTAGGTGATCCCCAATTTGGTTGGTCACCTGGAATGTCCGGGTTTTGAATGGTCCATTATAAAGTTCAAGGGTATTCACTCACCTTAAAGGTTTGAATGCAGCTGTGGTGTTTTTGCAAGAGACTCAGACAAAAGGCAAGGTTGGGGAAGGGGTGGGTAGGACAAGTTTTTCGTTTGGGCTTTGATGGTAGGGCCTGGGGTGCAGCAATTTTAATCAATAAAAGGGGGGAATTTTCTGCCGCTAAGATCTTGGCTGACCCCAACGGTAGACATGTTACTGCATGTGGGTCTTTGGCGGGTACCTTGGTAGTCCTGATTAATGTCTATGCTCCAAACTGAGACAATACGGATTTTATTAACAAGCATTTAATTTGGATTTGCATCAGCGCATGTTGGGGGCGGCTTAAACTGTGTTTTGACCCCAAGATGTATTGGACCCAGGTCCAGATCTCCGATTCGATCAGGGGTGGCGAATGTGTTGGTTTTCATGAAGCAGTTGGAGAGCAGTTTTCTCCCATGTTCACCAGGTATACTCGCGTATCAACTTTTTTGTCATGGATAAGTCTCTCCTCCCTTTGGTGGACAAGACGGGTTACTGGGCGATTGTGATTTCAGACCATGCCCCACGTTTTGTTGATTTGGCAGTAGAGGCAGATCCCTCCCAGCGTCCGCCATGGAGATTGGATAAGGCATTATTTGGACAAGAGATTCTGTGAACGCATGCTTACCGCCATTGCGGAATATATTGGGTTCAATAAAAGTGAGTCTATCTCACCTTCTACACTGCGGGAATCCCTTAAGGTGGTTATCAGGGGGGGAAGATAATTTCCTACACAGTGCACATGGAAAAGATTGCGAGGGCAGAGCGGGAGAGGCTGTTGGACTCCATCCTTGAGTGGGCCATCAGTACTCACTTTCCCCAGCCCCAGAGTTACTGGCAAATACGATAAAACAATTTGAATGATTATCAAGGAAAAAAGTGGTGGGCCAGCTGCGATGTTTGAAGGGTGTATTTTATGAACACTGGGAGAAGACCAATAAGCTTTCAGCTCACCAGCTGAGGTGGCAGGCAGCCTTCCGAGGGATTGTGCAAATACGGGATTCAAGTGACAGCCTGGTTTCCGCTCCGCCTCAGGTTAATGCGGCTTTTGAAACATTTCATGAGGATCTTTATAGATCGGAGCCCCCGAAGATGAGTTCGGCCATGATGGATTTTTTGGATGGGTTATCCATCCCAGTGGTGGAGAGGGAGAGGTGGAAAGAATTGGAATCCCCGTTGGGCTCACAGAAAATTATGCAGACGGTTAAAGCTTCTGGCCCTGACGGTTCCTCCATTCAGTTTTCTAAGAACTTTGAGGAACAATTGATCCCTCTAATTTTAAACATCTTTAATGACTACTTGTCCTGGAGTTTGTTGCCCATTACACTTGCGCTATTTCCTTGATCCTCAAGATAGACATTGACCCGGCAGAATGTGGGATCATACCGACCTATTTGGCTTTTAAGTGCAGCCAATAAGTTACTTACCAAAGTGGTGGCATTGCGGTTGGTGACCTACCTCCCAGATGTGATCTCGGAAGATCAGGCAAGCTTCATCAAGGGTCGACAATTGTCGGTCAAATTGTCTCCCCCTCTACAGTGCCCGATCTGGAGGTGATTGTTTCCCTAGATGCTGGAAGGATGCTGGAAGGCATTTAATAGGGTGGAGTGGGGATATCTCTTTGAGTTCTTGGTAGGTTTGGATTTGGACATAATGTGTACCCTGGATTTGTTTATTGTATAGGGTCTCCACTGACAAATGCTTTGAATTTGGGCTATTTGCATTGAATAGGGGCACGAGGCAGCGATGTGCATTGCCCCCGCTCCTGTTTGCTCTGGTAATAGAACCACTAATCATAGCGCTTGCATCTTCCTGTAAGTGGAGCGGGATAAATCAGGGGTGGGTGGAGCATAAGGTGTCCCTGTACGTAATGATCTACTTCTTTATATTATGGTCCCAGTATCCTCTATGGATGAGATAATGAAACTGTTTGGGAGCTTTGGCTCCTTCCCTGAGTATAAGTTGAATTTGGATCGGAAAAAATGCTTCCAGGTTAACCCCCTGGGGAGGGGAGCCCATCTGGGGATGTTTCCTTTTCGCCTTGTCAGATCTAGCTTTCATTATCTGGGAGTCTGGGTGGCCCACGATTGGGCCTCACTTCATAAATTAAATTATATTAGTCTGGTTAATGTGGTCAAATCTGACTTACAGAAGTGGGATAGCCTCCCCTTGCCATTAGCGGACAGGGTCCAGACTATTAAGATGAATGTGCTCCTGAGATTTTTTTATTTCTTTTTCAATATCTCCCCACTTTTCTCCCCCCAGACCTTCCTTGTCAAAATTAATAATTACGTATCCTCTTTTGTTTGGGCGGATAAGCGCCCAAGGATCCTTTGGGAGTTCCTTCAGAGATATAGGCAATCAGGAGGTTTGACCTTAGCTAATTTATTATTTTATTATTGGGCAGCCAATATTGAGAATGTGCTGTGGTGGTTTAGCGATCTGAGTTCCATATGGGAGCTAATGGGAGCGAGTTCCTGTCAGGGTTCTAGCCTGGGTGCATTAGCAACTTCATTGCTGCTGCTTTCTCCGGCAAGATTTTCCTCAAATCCGGTCGTTGTGTCCACCCTGAGAATCTGGAAGCAGTTCAGACAGCATTTTAAACTTAGTTCCATGTCTTTGTTGGCCCCAATCTGCAATAATCAACTCAATTTGCCAGTTGGTTTGGACCCGACATTTAAGTCATGGGAGGGGATGGGTTTGGAGGGTTTGAGGATTTGTTCATGGAGGGAAGGTTTGTCAGCTTTAAGGAGCTGCCGTAGACGTTTCAACTCCTTGGTTAGGAAAGTATCTGCTTAGATACTTTCAGATTCGTGATTTTTTTTGTGCAAGTCTTTTCCCTCTTCACCTTGGCACCTCCTTCCTCCCTGTTTAAGAGGATTTTGTCTTTGGTCAGGTCTGGTGGGGGGATTATTTTGTGCATATCCGTCCAGATCCGATTAGCAGAGTCGGCTGGGTTGAATGAGGTGAAAGTGAAATGGGTGGGTGAATTGGATCCTATTCTGGATGATGAGGTGTGGAGAGAGAGAGAGGCTCTTCACGGGGTCAATGCCACATCCTCTCATGCTTGGTTTAGTCTGATTGATTCAAAGTGGTGCACAGGGCTCATCTCACCAAGGCAAAGATCAGCGGTTTTTTTCTCTGGGGTGGAGGACAAGTGTAAGTGATTATCGGCCGGCTAATCACACTCATAGGTTCTGGGTCTTGTCCCAAGTTAGTAAGCTTTTGGGCCTCTGTTTTTCAGCATCATGTCAGAGATACTTAATGTCAATCTGGAGTCATGTCCACTGGTGGCCATTTTCGGGGTATTGGACTCGCAGGTACTGCACATGGGGCGATGGTGGATGTTCTTGCTTTTGCCTCGTTAGTAGCCCGGAGATGAGTTCTGCTTGGGTGGAGGTCTTATACTCGGCCCACTGCCTCAGCTTGGTTACATGATCACATGTCATTCTTACATTTGGAGATGGTCAAGCACATCATTCGGGGATCGGTAGAAGCAAGATAGCAGCCATTCATTTCCTTTTTTAAAGACCTTATCACCGTCAATTAACGGGGTTAGTTTAATGTTGGGGGGTAATATTAGGGGGGGCTAAGTTAATTCGCACTTTTGATTGTTTGACGTGTTCTTTGTCATTGTAACTTTAATTGTTTTCTATTATTTTTTGTTGATAATGAAAACATTTTCAAGAAACATTTTTTTTTTAAACTTCACATAAAATAGCTCAGTTTTGCTGGTGGACAATCGATTGGCTGACAATTTGGAAGGCTTTTTCCAAAGAGAGATTGAAGTGCATCCCAAAGAGTATCATCAGCCATTCCCACTACTATTTGGTTGTTTATGAGTACCGACTTCAGGTACCACAGTCACAGCCTTCAATCTGTAAACCTCATTTGTGAAAGAGTTTACAGGTTCCCTAGGCTTTTGGACTCCTTTGTTAAATTTTTCTCACTCCAAAATGTTATTACTTCTAAGGTTAAAGCGGGTGCCAAAGGACTTCGGGCGCGATTCTCCGCTGCCCACGACGGGTCGGGGAATAGCGGGAGGGCCTTCCTGACATTTTTCTCGCCCTCCCGCTATTCTCCAACCCCCCCACGGCCGCCCCATGACACGAATCGCTGCTCGCCGTTTTTTATGCCGAACAGCGATTCTCCCCAGGCCGATGGGCCGTTCCCAGGCCTTTACGGCCGTTTTCACGAATGCAATCACACCTGCTCTCACCGTTCGTGAAAACGGCCGCAAAGTGCCGTCCCGGACAACCATGCCAGCGATTGGCACGGCCGGGGTGGCATGGGCCTGCGATCGGTGGGCACCGATCGCGGGCAGCGGGTCCGATACCCGCGCACTAATTGTTCTTCCGCCGCCCCGCAGGATCAGTCCGCGGGGCGGCTGAGGGGCATGACGGCCCGCACATGCGCGGCTGATGTCATCGTGCGCGTCAGCCACCGTGACGCTTGGCGCGCGGACTTAGCGACGGTCGCTAAGCCCACGATGCCGTGCGTCACGGGGCCCCCGCTGCTAGCCCCGCCCGGGGGGGAGAATCGGGTCCTGGGAGGGGGCGCGGAGGCTGCCGTGAAACACGGCCAGTTTCACGGCAGCCTTTACGACTCGCCGCATTTGCGGAGGATCGCGCCCTACATGTTTTCTTCAAAGGTAACGTAAGATTAATTTATTCCCTGTCTGGCAATTTTGTTGTCAGCTATTGGCCCTACTGAATATAATAATGTATTCACTTGCTCAGCCTCTGATTTCTTATTCATGCCTGATGCTATCAGAAATCTTTTAAATGTTCATCTCCATAACACCCAATTTTGCACCTGGCATGACCCTTCATTTGCCTTAACTGGGCTGGCAGTGTTGATTCATCATCCTTGGATATTTTCATCAAAAAGGGGAAGAGTTTTTATTTTAAATATTGCCACATTAACCATTTTCTTTTCTTCCCGCACTTGTTGGGATTTGGCAGGTTCATGTCCTGTTCACTGAGCCGTTTCAGCGATACTGCAGAAAATATTTTGAATGAATCACCAGGTGGCGGTCTCGGCCAAGATCATGTGATCTGGGATCCGAACATAAAGGGAGACTTATCCGGCCATCTTCAGAAGAAGATTGAGAGGGTAATAAGACGTACACGTAATTGGTCAGTGCTAGGTGTAAGTTCCAGTGGAGGAGCGTGACTCTACACTAATATGCTCTGTATCAGATTGCCATCTATTCGCACAAGACACCATAAAAGGATCCTGGTTTGGACAAATCAAAGTGTTTGGTGAGCTACTTCATAAAGTACAAGGGACCAAACACAACGGTGGGGACTCTAGAACATGTGCTCATCATCTTAAATTAGAACCAGGGCCATTCAGGAGAAAAGTTAGGAAACACTTTGGGCAAAGGGTGGTAGAAAAAGAACAGTAGATGTTAGCTCAATCAATCATTTTAAATCTGAGATCAATATATTTCCTGTAACCAAGGGTCTTAAGGGATATGGAGCCAAGGTGAGTGGACAACATGCTAATCTTGACAATGCCAATTGGCCATTATTTTGACATTGTAATATGGTCGCTGCCTAAATTGAGGTCCATCTGAAAATCTGAATGGGTGACCTCTAACAGTAAGTCATCAATATAATTTTCTGGACTTTTCCATAATTACCGCCCCATCACACGCCATCCACATTCCCAGGCAACATTCGGCCTCAGCAACTCGGCATCATGAGCCAGCCGGCTCTTAAAATTATGCTTTGTGTCTATGCATCACAATATGTAAAAATTGCAATGATTGATTTCATGCCCATATGGTTTCCACTCTATTGCTGCTTAGCTTTCCACCAGCAGTCGGATATAAGGGAGTTTGATGGGCTGCACAGCCTCTCCTCTGCGAAGCTTTACAAGCAGTTTCTTCACATGTACATCACCGCAGCCACTAATTGCCTGGCTTGAGTTGAAGGGAAGAGTTTATAACAGATACCCTGTGCCATTCCTTGGCTTGGTTGCCATAGCAATTTTTAGTTGAAGTGGATGGCTTGCAGTTATGGGGGCAGGGGGAAGGGAACCACTAAGCAGCAGTTTATCTGGCCTTTGTGTTTGAAGTGCCTCAGCGAGTGAACACAAGACGTCTGCAGCTGTATATAGAGACGGGGAATGAAATTGGCTGTCTCAGTAGGGTCTGCCACTGCAGGGTCTCCATTTACGACTGGAGTTCAACAGTACTTGCATAGTTAGGTACTTCCTCCCCCTGTGTGCATTCCCTGGGTTATTTTTAAAGAGTGCCTTTTTTTTCTCTCTCCAAAATCAAGCGTTTCCTCATTTACTAAAAAATAAATAGAAAGCGGATGCTGGAATTTTACAAGACCTGGAGAGATTTCCGACACGCAATGTGTAACGAAATTGTAAATCAATTCTTTATAAACAGCTTTATCACCCTGTGCCACAGAGAGAGAGATAAAAGGGACTGTACTTTCATCATTGGCACATTGTAGCTCACAATCCAGTAAAACGATAAGTGTGACAGGAATAGTCTGATTTAAACTTAAGCAAAATCACTGTGGGATCTAAAATTGAATGTTTCTACAAAGGAAATTAGTACAGCAGTTTCAAAAGACAATTACAGCTGTAAGGCGTCCCCCCCCCCCCCCCCCCCCCCCAAAAAAAATCTTGTTCACATATATTTTTAAGAGCTAAGATCCAAATAACCATCTCTTCTGCTTTCATGATTGTTAGGTTTTTTCTGCAGAAGTTAGCAGTCGCTCATGCTTTGGGTATTTTCAGGGAAGGCAGCTGTCCTTCACCTCCGGAGTTAAGTGATGCCACACATTACATCACATTACATCACTTTCCTGTGATTCTGGAGAACGGAGAGGATGTCATGGCAACGAATCAAACCACGTCAGCTAACCGAGCGAGTGTGTTCTGGCAAGGAGGACGAGAAGGATTCACAGTAGGAAAAATATAAATGAACAGTAAAGATGTAAAAACCCAACCTACAAGTTATACACATTAGAGCTTCCTCAAAAATACCCTGAGAGCCAACCATTCTTCACTCGCCGTCCATTTGGCCTGAGCAAGGCTGCCTGTTGAGCTATGCTCAATTTTATTTTTTGTTGCACCCCAAACTAATTCATTTATATTCCTTAAAGCTCAGAGAAAACCTCCAATTAAGCAAGAGGGCAGCATGGTAACATAGTGTTTCGCACTGTTGTTTCACAGCGCCAGGATCCCAAGTTCGATTCCCAGCTTGGGTCACTGTCTGTGTGGAGTCTGCACTTTTTCCCCATGTCTATGTGGGTTTCCTCCGGGTGCTCCAGTTTCCTCCCACAGTTCTGAAAGACGTGTTGTTAGGTGAATTGGACATTCTGAATTCTCCCTCTGTGTATCCGAACAGGCGCCGGAAGCCAGAACTAGGGGCTTTCCTCATTAACTTCATTGCAGTGTTAATGTAAGCCTATTTGTGACAATAAAGATTATTATTATTATCTGAGCCGTACTCACCCAGCATCCTACCCAGCTCACCTCACTCAACGCTGGCCCCTTGGACTCTGCTTCTCTCTGCATTTTCCTCCAACAAAGCCTTTGCTGTTTCCAGCCTTATTGTGAATGCATTGACATCCCGACTTGATATAGAATCTTGGCTCACAGCTGGTGACACCATGCACCTTATTGCAATCTCCTGGCCTGGTTATAACCTGCCACCAATAGTCCTGCAAATTATTGTGCTGCCCAATTCGCCTTTGGCATTAAATTACACCTTAGCTTTGTCCTTACACCTCTGCCACCGACTCCTCCTTAAGTACTTCATTCTGTTGCACCTTCCTTTAATCTCCAATGACCACTGTCCATCACCCAGCTAAACTCCTGGTTTTCCACCAAAATACTCAACCCCAGCCCCTGCAATCTTCACACTTTGTAATTTCAAGCTCCACATCAATTTTCCTTTCCCCCTCCTGTTTGAATGTTCTGCCTTCCTCTTCCTCCTAAATGGCTTCTTCCATATAAACTCTCCAACTCATTTTCATGTCGCATGCTTGACTTTGCCAGCTGCCCAATGGCATCTCTGCACCTGGTTAATTGTATATCGGTACAGTTTAATTATATTCAGGTGGAGGGCATTAATTAGGATTTCACTTGAGCAGGTGTGAAGAGCCACTTCTTGAACTGTTATGTTGGGAGCTGAATGCTTATAATGTTTCATCCTGTAAATAAATGACAGACAGAATAAAGACTGGTTTCACTACTAGCTTTCAGGAGTATAACATACCCATCACTGACGATGCCACCTGGGATCACTTCCTCGTCTCCCTCATTATTCCCATCTCCCTACGTGCTCCTCTCAACCCCACTTCCTTGTGTATCTGTCTCTGGAAAACCTCTTCTCCCACGGTGCTTAGAATGGGACTTTCAAATTCCCATAGCCTTATGTTTTCCATTCATCACTATTTCTCTACAGTCATCATTTTGTTCAACCACCTTTAATGCCCTTGTCCCAGAAAAGCATTTGTTCTTTCCTATGTTAGTTGCTTCCATGTGAAATGGCCCCAATCTTGATTCCTGCAAATCCATCAGGTGCACAGCTTAGCCATCCACCGACAGATCTGGCTGGGCTACATTATATTCTAAAGTCTCATTCTCCTCTGCTAAAACCTCCATGAGTCGAGGATCATCTTGCAGATCAAAAATAATCCCCCAGCTTCTTGACTGTGTTCCCCTGCTCTCCCTCCCTCACCTTTAACAACATGTGTGAGGAGTTTATAGGCATCAGTTATCCAAATCCTTTGTCACTTCCTCCACTGTTCCTGACCTCCTGGCTCATCATCTGCCATCCTCCACTCTTCATAAACCTCCGTTCATATAAAACATTGCTCCTTTATCCTATCCCGTACCATTTCATTGACCTTTGTCCTTACTGACCAATATTTGGTCTCAGTTCACCAAAGCCTCAGACTTCAAATTCTTACCTTCATTCATAAATTCCTCTCCTGTGCCAGGGTAGTGCCAACCCCTCCCCATCTCTGTAACTCCCCCAAATTCTGAGTTCATCCAGCTTCCAGCTCTTGTGCACCCGTTACCTTCAGATCATCACTGACGTGCATGACTTTGTAGCTGTCTCAGCTCCATGCCCTGCAATTCTAGCCTAAAACTCACAGGTCCTCAGCCTTCCTATCTTTCTTCAAAACCCATCTCTTTGACCAAGCATTTTGTTCACTCAATTTTTAAGTACGTCTCTGCGAAGCACCTTGGGACATTTTCAGCATTCTCGGCATTGTATAAAGTGTTATTGGAATTTTATAGGAGGTAGCTAAACCCTAAGCATGGCTGCTGTAACTGAGACTTGCAGTTAATGAGGCTGCCTGAGCACTGATCCATTGTACCTGGCTCCACAGCATCATTAATTTGAAAGCTGTGTTTCAGAACTATCATGTCTGTCGGCCAGGATATGCCAGGGCAACACCAGTCAGCACCTCACAACAATGAGCGGGGCATGGAGTGCAGCTAATTAGGATGCCACTAATGTATGAAATGTATTTGCTTTGCTACTTCCACATTACTTCTTCCCTTCCACTAAATACCCAAAGACAACCAATAATGTGAAGCGAATTCTGATTTTCTACTACTATTTCTATTTTTTACTTCCCTTCTCTGTAACCACCTCTGGGCACATCATGCTCCTAGATCTCTGTATTACTCCAACCCTGGTCTCATGCACATCCCCTATTATAACCGTTCCACCATTATTCTTGGTGCTTCCAGCTGCCTCGACTCGAAGGTCTGGAATTCATTCCTTCAAGCTGCTCCTGACCTCCTTGACCAAGCTTTTGGTCACCTATCCTAATACTTTCTTAGGTAGCTTGCCGTCAACTTGTGTTTGGTAACTTTCCAGTGAAGCACCTGGAAGATCTGAAAGGTGCCATATAAATGCAGGTTGTTGTTGTTTATGACAGCTAGTTCACCCCAAATTAAGTGGTTGGTGACTGACTAAAAATCTAAACTCGTTAATTTCCCTTTTACCCTTTACTCACAATGAGTTCAAAGATTAACCCACAGATCCAAGATTTGGGGCACGTAGACCCGGCCGTGTTGTGCCCGCATGGGAGCGTGACGCGGCCAGTAGATGCCGGGAGAAGGCTCCTGCGGGCATCCTGACAGCCAGTGTCTCTCATGAGATCTAAGCACATCTTGCGAGGCGTCACAATCAGGATCCCACCCACAATAGGTGTGACCAAGCCTTGGCTTTAAACCCACTTAGGCATGTTTACCCAAGATCTACTGGGCTTGCGGCATTCAACGGCCTTCCAAGGGAGTCCCCAGCTGGGCACCGTTCAGTATTGGTCCACACATCGAAGGCCCCTGGGTGGTCAGGGACAGGGCAGGATGGCTCCCTGACCCTCTTCCTTGAACGCGGGCACCTCAGCACTGCTAGGCTGGCACCTTGCACTGCAATCCTGGCACTACAATGGAGCCCGGGTGGCACTGTAAATCCGGCAGGAGCACTGCCAGGCTGACAGTGCCAGGATGCTCAGGTGGCCGGATGTCACTGCCAAGCATCACGGCCTGGGAAACCATGCCCACGAAAGGTGGGTGTAGAAGGGGCATGAAGGGTGGGTGAGGTGCAGGAGCTTCTGGAAGGTTGGGGGCTGAAGAGTGGGAGTCCTGGAAGGGGGTGTGAAAGAGGGCATGGAAAGCCTGAAAAGTGGGGCTCTCAGTGACCCCATAGCGGGTGTCATCCATGGGGGGGGGGGGGGGGTGACATTGTAGGGGTTCCACAAGTCCTCATAAAGATCAGGACACCCTTTCAAAATGGTGCCCCAATGTCTGAGCAGCTGGTCTGGCCAGCGAGTTCAGCTCCCCAGTGATGAAAATAATTCTACCTATTGGCCAGGGAGAAACTCCCCAGGGCCCATTGTTGCCATCTAAAATGGCCACCTGCAAAGGACCATGGGCATTGTGGTCAGCTTGGACACAGACAGGTACACAGCCTCTGTGTATTGTGCAAGGAAGCCAGACCTGACTGAAACTTGTATCCATTAAGAGTTAATCACCATTTCCCCCAGGACAATAGAGTTTCAATCAAGGAGTTACAACCGTAGCAGACAAACCAGTGCCACTTCCCCTTATTTGGAAAGGCCTACGTGCCTATGACAATGGTAGCTGGGACCCGCCCAACCACCGAGGTATCCGCCCCCTAATTGACCAGGATCAATGAGGATGATCAAAACCCTGTCGATCTATTGAGTCTAGTGATAGGATCGCCGAAAAGAGCGGGAAAGCGAAGGATAAGAAGCCCTGCACACGAGGGATCAGCCTCTTTTGGACCGGCCTGTATGCGGCCAACTGTAGCATATCAACAGCCAAGTTCAAGGACCCGCAATCGCTACCTGAAGGGCGAGCCCAGCTGAGACGAACCTGAAGACTTCCAACCGACCCACGTGGACACAGATAAAGGCCTTATCTCTCGCACAGAGCCGGTCACCCCGAAGTTAAGTAAAGGCCATCTTAGTTATTAGGTCTAGTTTAGTGCATAGTTGCCTGTATTATTGTATTTTGTAATAAGTCTTGTGTTATTAATAAACTGTCTTTGAACTAATACACTAGTTGTGTGGTCATTCGGTCAATATAAGAAACAGCTTGTGGTTCACATCAAATATAGAAGTCAACGTCAAAAAAGTGAGTAGATAGTGGTGGGAAACCCGCTGACAGCGCCAGGGAGAAACTCCAGCTAAAGCTGCCTGAATTGACACTTAGAAACCTTTCCGTTAGATCGCACCCGAGGTCAAACATCTTTAAAGGCCCCATTGGAAGATATATATTCCTTTCCCCCTCAACGTCCTGCACTCAAAGGATTAACAGTTATCTGACATATGCTCACCCATAGGCTAGAGAAAGATTCATTAGGAACTTTGCTTTATCAACCTCCTTTCATTAGAGCAGTAATTACGGAAATGCCAGGAAATTTACAGGAAGGCACTACAGGAGTTCAGCTCAAGTGTCCTCAAAAAGACGAAAGATGACCAGGCAACAATCACTTTCAATGGTATTCCATAATGCTGGTGTTTATCCACCACCTTACTCTTCATTTCATCCACCACATTTCCTAACAATTTCTTTTAGCACCTGTATACTCAGAGAAACTTTATTCCAATCAGTTTGGTCTGGGTTTGAATTAATAACACAGAGCTGAGATCTTAACCACTGTGGACTCCAGTCCCTTTTTGATATGGTAATATTTAGATTCTAGATTTCATCCCAGTTCATTACAGATAAAGTCAATTGCTGCAGGTACAAGGGAAAGGAGGCAAGAGTTTGGGCTCTTTTGTGCTATTAACATGCGAATGTTAACGAGAGATAGAACAAAGCAGGCATATCATAATGTCAAGCAGCAATGTTGATTTGATGCCAGTGTTTCCATTTGGAGTTCAACAATCCAGCCCTCTCTTAATCTCACAGAACTGAACATGGGTTGAACAGCAGGCAGGATCCCCAAACAGTCTTGTATAAAGAGATAGTCAACAACTTACAAATTAGTTCTTGATTGATTTCTCCTGGCTGTTGATTTGGTTCTGCAAGTATTTTGGTACTTGCTATAGCTTTTACAACTTGCAATTTGTTGTGGCGGTTGCTGACCACAAAGGGTCTGCACACACATGTTGCTCTAAGCATGGGTCCACTAGTGGACATTCCTCTTCGTATAGTGCTTGACTTGAAGAATGAACAGAGGTCACATAGAGTAGGGCATGCTGTGGACGAGGGAGTGGGGAGGGGGGCTCCTAGCTGCAGACTATATCCATTCAAGGTTTTCAGGGAGCAATTTTCTTACCCGAGCCTCAATGTGGAATAAAGCAAGTAGCAGCCATGCTTTATTAAAGATGGCCGCCACTGATATCTGCCACCCGTTGCAGCAACAACTGCAACCTCAGAGATGGGCAAGGTTGTCATTACCACTGACTGTATAGGAGAGCACAGCAGTAAACCTGTATGCATCTAGCTCTTTCCAAGTTGGAGCTGGAGATATTTGCAACATCTCACAGTTTACCATCCACTATTGCGTAAGGGTGGTCACAAAGGCATTCCCTTGCAAGAGAGCTGATTATATTTCATTCTTTCTTGTCAAAGACCCGCAGGTAGAGCTGGCACACACCTACGCAATGATGGCAGGAGGAACAGGGTTCCACTGACTTTGTACATTGCTTTGCAGATACTTCATTTCAGCTCTACCCATACCAGAACTGAAACGGATTCCTCTGCCTCAATGCTCAGCTAGTGTTTAATCATCGTGAATCAGGCAGTGTCTGGTATGCTGGCAGCCTTCATCCTGCGGCAGTCCACTGTGCCATCTGCTACCACATAAACCAACAGATGACTACTCAGTGACAAGAGTCGGTCACATGATTGGTGACTCCAATCTGCAATCTACGCACATGTAGGATGAAAGTCACGTTGCCACACAAAGAGTGATCCAGCCAGTCATTGGGGTGCATAAGCAATGCTTCTACTGCCCTTGACTGCTTCTGAGGGGCCCTGCAGCACTTGTCAAGATTCATGGCGTTGCATCAAGTAGATGCAATCCCGATCCCCACTCACTATATCTTACCTTCCTTCTGTCACTGACTGTCATAGTTGGCCAGAATGCAAACAAAAAAGCCAGACCATTCCAAACCATGTCATATTGCACGCAAAATACAAGTAATCACCTTTGTGCAATCCCTTGGTGACCAGCTTCCTTATGCTTTTACCTGTCTTTGCGCTTCTTCACAATGCTACCCCAGTAGCTATAGAACGACTGGCTGATTTTCAGTGGAAGACACTACCGAAGATATATTTTATCTCTTAATTGAGGGGCAATTTAGCCTGGCCAATCCACCTATCCTGAACATCTTTAGATTCTGGAGGTGAGACCCATGCAGACATGGGGAGAATGTGCTAACTCGATACGGACAGTGACCTGGGGCCGGGATCAAACCCGGGTCCTCAGCACTGTCAGGCAGTAGTGCTAACCACCACGCCACCGTGCCGCTCACGCACTGTAGCCACAACTGCAACCTCGAATATGAGCCAATGATAAAATGATTTTGAGAATAATCTCAGGCAATTTTGGGCCTGGAAGGCCTGGCTGTGGACAGCGCCACCTCGGCACGGGCAGCAGTTTGATCTGCTTGGTTGATAGACAACAGGAGGAGCACTGGTGGAGCATGAACTCTTCCCTAGAGAGGACACCAGGCTCCATGGAGCCACTCCCCTGGGGTGTCACCTCAATAATCCTGGTAATCTGCTGGAGGGGAGGTGGCTGGGCTGTCGTGAACTTCTTTGTTCACTGCAATTAACAATCACAATGGTGTCTCAAATGGGGCTGATGTCTCCTCTATTCCTGTTCTCAAAATTACAGGCAGCCTCATTGTCTGAGTTGGTGGCTGCGAGTGCAAAATGATGCGAGTGTTTCTTCATCATCACTGTCTTCCTGCTGTTCCTCCATTGTCGGAAAGCCACAAGGATAAGGTTATGGTGGAGCAGGAGGTGAAGGAAGATGGTCATGCTAACCACATCTGCAGCTTGTAATTCAGAAGAGTGTGAAAAATGAGAAAAGTGATGAGGTATGTGGATTCTCTCACCCTCGATGGCTTCAGCCCTACTGGTGGACAGTATACTACTGGATGCTCAGCATTGAGCATCCTAGTAATGTTGGGCACCAGCTCCTCCATCAGGGTGAGAATATGCAACTGTGCCTGTCTCCTGCAGCTGGCTCTTGCTCCCTCCACTCTCTGCTGCTCTGCTGTCTAGTCCTGCAAGTGAGAGGTGAGTGTGTCAATGTATTTGGATGATGTCGGTGTCATGGTTGAATCGATATCAGTATGTACAAGCTCTGGGCTATGAATGTGAGGCACGCAGCAATGTGATGTGTGTGAGGGTGTAGTGAAGCATACAAATGCTAGGTATGAATCCTGATTGATAGAGATTGTTGCGAATTGAGACATGGGAATGTGATGAATTAAGCAGTGTCTGAGGCTTCAACTGTATTTGCTAGCATATGGAATTCACTGACCTTGACCACTCATGTGAGGTCATTGAACTTCTTGCGGCACTGGCATCCAGGTCATCTAGGCTTGATACCTGACATTGTCCACACTACCATCTGAGTGTGTGTCTGGAGGATCTCCTGCCCCACTGCAGATTCACAACATCTCTCCTCCTTTCAACCTCCTCACCGAGGCCCCAATGCAATGTTTCAAAACCATGGAGCTCACTCTTTCCCACATTGTGCCATTTCCCAGTTTTTCCCAGGTCATGCATGACTATCAACACCTGGTTCAGCCACACTGAAACTCCCCTTTAATGGGTGAAAGCTAGTTTTAAGTGGTGACCACTCATCATATTGACTATTGCATCCAGCCAATCAACAGTGTAGCTACAAAGCAATATAGGATCATAGAAACAAAGGAGCAGTCAGCCAATCAGCCAATCCTCCATTCAATCTTATCATGGTTGATTATTCACTTAATCGCCTTTTCCCCACACTATCCCCATATTGCTTTATGCCATTAGTATTTAGAAATCTGTCAATCTCCACTTTAAACATACTCAATGACTGAACTTCCACAGAACTCTGGGTTGAGAATTCCAAAAATTGCCAACCTTCTGAGTGAAGAAAATTCTCCTCATCTCGATCCAAAGCGGCTTCCCCCTTAATTTGAAATTGTGGATGTGATCCTATGGTAACGCTGTGCCAGAAAAGCAGCTTGCTGCAGCACAGCGTGGCCCTTGAAAGCCGGGAGACCCCACTCCTGGGATCCATCCGGCCCGCAACGCCTCACGAGATTCAACGCAAACTCGCGAGACGTTGCAAGATGTATCCCATCCACGATGACGTTTTGGCAAATCTGTATATTAGAGTGAGGCAGTAAGGCAATAGATTGAGGCTTTGCGATTCAATCCCTTCGCCTCGGAGATCTTTGGGCGAGCGCCGTTTGGCATTGGTCCCCACAAACAGGGACCAGATGGAACGGCACTCGTGGGGAGCTCCAAGGGGATCCAAGGCCCCCAGCTGCATGTCCTTTGGGCAGCGTGGTGCCCTGGCACTGGTGCCACCTGGGTACCCTGGCACTGCCAGCATGGTATTTTGGCAATGCCAGCCTGGTACTCTGACAATACCACATGGGTGTCAGCCTGGCACTTCCAAGGTGCCCAGGTGGCACTGCCAGATGGCATGGGCACTGCCAAGGTGCAAAGCTGCCATTTTTTGTGCGCACGCAATTGGGCCGGGTTTGCCCAGTGTGGGTCGGGTTGGGTGGGGGGTGGAGTGCAGTAGCGGGGCTCCATCATATTGCATTCAGGCTTGGCGGGGGAGGAGGTCGTAGATTGTTTCAGGGTTCTCGGAAATCGAGACGTCCTTTAAAAACGCCGTTTAAATGTCGGCTACAATGGGAGGTTCCGGTGAACAGAGCTCCCAATTGTAAAAAATGGGCTGTGTGCGGCCCCTGCCGTACATTCCCCGTTCGGGTCCTTTATTCAATGTGAGTCGCGTTGAATAGTCATGTGTTTCTCGCACTGCGAGTGCCAGGAAACGCACAGCTAAACGGGCTCACAGGGGGACTTTGTTCCCTTTTGGGAACATCGTTCGCGTTTGAAATAGTGCAGGCTGGACATTGAAATCATTCAAATGTGCAGGCAGAATGAGACATTGCAATTAAAGGCAGAGATTAATTGTGCATTGTGATCACCATACCCACTTTAGGAGCTATTAGATTTAGCCTCAAAGTTATCTTTGTGAGCATCCGTAAAGTATCTTCTCACAACAATGGTCGTTCCTGTCTTAATTCAAATTATAGTTATTATCTGAACAGTTTTGTCACCAATTCTTGGTTTTATCATAGAATTTACAGTGCAGAAGGAGGCCATTCGGCCCATTGAGTCTGCACCGGCTCTTGGAAAGAGCACCCTACCCAAGGTCAACACCTTCACCCCATCCCCACAACCCAGTAACCCCACCCAACACTAAGGGCAATTTTGGACACGAAGGACAATTTATCATGGCCAATCCACCTAACCTGCACATCTTTGGACTGTGGAAAGAAACCGGAGCACCCGGAGGAAACCCACGCACACACGGGGAGGATGTGCAGACTCAGCACAGACAGTGATCCAAGCCGGAATCCAACCTGGGACCCTGGAGCTGTGAAGCGATTGTGCTATCCACAATGCTACCGTGCTGCCCTGGTATTATGCAATTTAACTCTGATTGACAATCCCAACACTTAACTTAGTGAAACCAGAAGATGAGAACCATAAGAATGCAATGTGTTGAGAATAGGAGATAATAAATAAAGAGAAACATTGGCAGCAGGGCAGAGAGCAAGCGATAATTGGAGTTGGAGAAAGAATTGGTAAACTAGCCAACTGTTAAACTTCCCAAACAGAAATACTCAGGAATTTGGACATCTTGCTTAAAATAGTTGTCATGGAGTCTGCTACCAGCCTGTTACTTACCTCATGCTGTGCTCTTACTGTGTACTTGCACATAAAAATAAGAAGTTAAACATTTTAAAAATAAATTGTGCACTGTGCATTATAAAGAATAACAAACAGCTGGCTACTAGTTATAAGGCAGTAATTCAATCACATACCCTTGCGAAGTTTATAAACAGCTTGAGCTTTCTGCACCGTGCCTATGACATCATTGTCATACTGGCTTGTCTGAGTTACTGACTTGCACCCCATTGCCAGCTCTTTGTTGTCCTGTTAATGCCATGCCAACGGAGGCAGGAAACCGACACAAATTCATCTTGGGAGTCTGATTCCGCATAGATGTCGAATATTCCACAGCTTATTGCCTCAAAGAAACGCAGTATTAAGGAAAACATCTGTAAGACACAATCAATTAATTAAAGGTTTGATTCCTGGTCTGCACTTCATCCACAGAAATAGTTCTACCTCTGGCGTGAATTGAAGAGCCAAAGAAATTGGTCACAGTTCTGCCTCTGGATTATCAGCGATTCCTGCTGGGGAGACTGCTGTATGGAGCGGCCAGGTGGTGATAGGTTGCTGGGAATACACCTTGTGATCATAAGAACTAGGAGCAGGAGTAGGCCATCTGGCCCCTCGAGCCTGCTCCGCCATTCAATGAGATCATGGCTGATCTTTTGTGGACTCAGCTCCACTTTCCGGTCCGAACACCATAACCCTTAATCCCTTTATTCTTCAAAAAACTATCTATCTTTACCTTAAAAACATGTAATGAAGGAGCCTCAACTGCTTCACTGGGCAAGGAATTCCATAGATTCACAACCCTTTGGGTGAAGAAGTTCCTCCTAAACTCAGTCCTAAATCTACTTCCCCTTATTTTGAGGCTATGTCTCCTAGTTCTGCTGTCACCCGCCAGTGGAAACAACATGCCCGCATCTATCCTATCTATTCCCTTCATAATTTTAAATGTTTCTATAAGATCGATTCACCATTATGAAAAACGCAACAATGGCAAGGGTTGCTGGGCAGGTCGAAATCAACACTTAAAATAACTGGTGATATATGCAAATGGACACATTTGGGTATAAAAGTCCAATTTTTCAACATTGGAAGATGTCTGGGAACTGCATCAGATCTCCCACTGTAACACAGTCAGGAGACCAGCAAAAACCTTGGAGAAATGATGGAAGCAGCTGCTTGTTCTTCCTCTTCAGGATACCCACCAGGAGCTATCCTGATTTTTGTTACTGGATCCTTAAAAGCAGTTGCGCAAATCCCAACCAGCTTCATATTCTAAAAGTACGATGATTTTTTAATGGATCTTTGCTAGGACACACTGGACTGTGAAGGCAAAATACAACCATTCTAACTGCTCTCTAATCTTCAATTATATTACACCAGACATTTTGAGGTGTTGCACATGTGCAAGCTTACAATTACAAGATGAGATTACAGTAGGTTTAAATAATTACTTACGAAACCGGGCAATATTCTGGAAGTAAATCAGTTTGGCAGATATTGTCCATACTAATCAACAATTATAACCAATCATCTCAGTCCTGTATATTCCTGCAGGAGTTCCTCAGGACAGTGTCTCGGGACAAACAATCTGCAGCTGCTTCATTAAAGACCTCCCTCCATGGGTTTCCTCCGGGTGCTCCGGTTTCCTCCCACAGTCCAAAGATGTGCAGGTTAGGTGGATTGGCCATGATAAATTTTCCTTAGTGTCCATAAAGGTTAAGTGGAATCACTTGGTTACAGGGTAGGGTGGAGGCATGGGCTTAAGTAGGGTGCTCTACCCAAGGGCCGGTGCAGACTCAATGGGCTGAATGGCCTCCTTCTGCACTGTAAATTCCATGATTCTATGATTATAAGACCAGATGTCGGGATGTTCGCTGATGTTTGTACAGTGTTCAGGACATTCGGAATTTCTCAGACACTGAAACAGTCCATGTCCACATGCAGTAAGATCTGTGCAGCACCCGGGCTTGGGCTGATAAATGACACATGACATTCATGTCTTAAGTGCCAGTCAATCACCACCAACAATGAGAGTCTAACGCCCCCACTCCCTTGAAATTCAATGGTGTTACCACAGCTGAAACCTCCACCATTAACATCATAGGGGTCTCCTTTTACCAGAAGAAACCTTTTACCAGAAGGGCCAGGCACATAAATACTGTGGCTAATCGATCAGATCAGGTGTTTTGAGCTCTGCGATGAGTAGTTCACCACCTGACTACCCACTGCCTTTCCGCAATCTATAAGGTCCAAGTCAGGAGCATGACAGAATACTACCCACTTACTTGAATGAGTGAAACTGCAATAATCCTCAAGAAGCTTGAACCATCCGTGACAAAGCAATATGCTTGATTGGCACCCCACCCACCACCTTAAACATTCACTCCCTCCATCACTGGCGTACAGTGACAGCAGAGTATACAAGATGTACTGCCACAGTTCGCCAAGCCCCCTTCAACAGCACTTTCCGAACACTTGACCTATACCATCTTCAAGGGCAGTCGGCCCATCTGATCACCATCATCTCAAACCTTTCCTTCAAGTCTCACTTGGATATATATCACTGTTCCTTCTCATCGCTGGATGAAATGTGTGCAACTTCCTAGCTAACAGCATTGTGCAAGTAGCTTCATCAAATCATAGATTATCATAGAATTTACAGTGCAGAAGGAGGCCATTCGGCCCATCGAGTCTGCACCGGCTCTTGGAAAGAGCACCCTACCCAAGGTCGCCACCTCCACCCTATCCCCATAACCCAGTAAGCCCATCCAACACTAAGGGTAATTTTGAACACTAAGGGCAATTTATCATGGCCAATCCACCTAACCTGCACATCTTTGGACTGTGGGAGGAAACCGGAGCACCCGGAGGAAACCACGCACACACGGGGAGGATGTGCAGACTCCACACAGACAGTGACCCAAGCCGGAATCGAACCTGGGACCCTGGAGCTGTGAAGCAGTTGTGCTATCCACAATGCTACCATGCTGCCCGATGGACTGCAGCAGTGCGAAAAGAAAGGCCACCATCACTTTCTCACGGAAAACAATAGCTAGGCAATGAATGTCCGCTTTACTGGTGATGCTCTAGAATTAATTTCCAGAGTACAAGGACCGAATCTTCCATTCTGGGGAATAAATTTGGTAGTGGGAGTGGGAGTGATTTCCTTTCGGTGGCAGGCAGCAGCAAACCTTGTCTAATCTTGTGCTTATAGAACATAGAACATAGAACGATACAGCGCAGTACAGGCCCTTCGGCCCTCGATGTTGCACCGACATGGAAAAAATCTAAAGGCCATCTAACCTACACTATGCCCTTATCATCCATATGCTTATCCAATAAATTTTTAAATGCCCTCAATGTTGGCGTGTTCACTACTGTTGCAGGTAGGGCATTCCACGGCCTCACCACTCTTTGCGTAAAAAACCCACCTCTGACCTCTGTCCTATATCTATTACCCCTCAATTTAAGGCTATGTCCCCTCGTGCTAGCCACCTCCATCCGCGGGAGAAGGCTCTCGCTGTCCACCCTATCTAACCCTCTGATCATTTTGTATGCCTCTATTAGGTCACCTCTTAACCTTCTTCTCTCTAACGAAAACAACCTCAAGTCCATCAGCCTTTCCTCATAAGATTTTCCCTCCATACCAGGCAACATCCTGGTAAATCTCCTCTGCACCCGTTCCAAAGCTTCCACGTCCTTCCTATAATGAGGCGACCAGAACTGTACGCAATACTCCAAATGCGGCCGTACTAGAGTTTTGTACAACTGCAACATGACCTCATGGCTCCGGAACTCAATCCCTCTACCAATAAAGGCCAACACACCATAGGCCTTCTTCACAACCCTATCAACCTGGGTGGCAACTTTTAGGGATCTATGTACATGGACACCGAGATCCCTCTGCTCATCCACACTACCAAGAATTTTACCATTAGCCAAATATTCCGCATTTCTGTTATTCTTTCCAAAGTGAATCACCTCACACTTCTCCACATTAAACTCCATTTGCCACCTCTCAGCCCAGCTCTGCAGCTTATCTATGTCCCTCTGTAACCTGCAACATCCTTCCGCACTGTCTACAACTCCACCGACTTTAGTGTCGTCTGCAAATTTACTCACCCATCCTTCTGCGCCCTCCTCTAGGTCATTTATAAAAATGACAAACAGCAACGGCCCCAGAACAGATCCTTGTGGTACGCCACTCGTAACTGAACTCCATTCTGAACATTTCCCATCAACTACCACTCTCTGTCTTCTTTCAACTAGCCAATGCTGTTCAGCTAATTAAATTCTTGTGGCGGGGCAGGTAAGAAGTCACCGTCCCCCTCATTACTTCATGGGTTGAAGGTCCGGGCACCACATTTAAAGGGCAGTGGGACAGCCTGCACTATCCCTTCCACCTATGACCGGCCACTGCTCCACCCTTCTTCCATTCTTTGGTCATCCTCCATGCGATTTGCACTGCTACCACCCAGTCTCAAAAATAGGCTGGCGTTACAGACACTTCCCAAAAGGATAATGCAATGGCAACTCACCACTAACCATGGAAGAAGTCCACCACGGCCGCCACACACCACTTACGTGCCGTCGTAAATGGGTACGTTCTAATTTCTTACTGGCAGGGATCTTAAACTGGAGGGCGAACGTAATTCAGGTGAGGTGTCCTTTTGATGAGCATGGACGACTTGCTAAAGAGCTTCCAGACATTGTTCGTCGGGAAACTTGACCCGCCTTTAACCTGTCTTGAAAGTCCCGAAAAATTAAATCCTAAACCGATTTTTGTCCTCATGCCCAATGAAGTTTTCCCACCCACCAAGCTTCCCACTACTGGTGGGATCAGAAGCTTCCACTCGAACAGTGGAAGTAATGGATGTAAATGACATTGCTCCAACAGTATCATTAAAATAGATCAGGACATTGTCACATTGTGGGGTTTGCTGTGTGTAAAATTGGCAGCTGCTTTTCCTGCATAGTGACTATACTTCAAAGATACCCCATTTTTCAGGGGGAAAAAGCAGTCAGATTTAAACCATATTGTAAATTAGTTTCGTATTTTTACTGTAGGTTAAAACTTTTGCAGTCAGACTCTACAGCATCAATGCGACTGGGGCACGAAGAATTAACACTCGTCTTACAAATCAAGAGCCAACAGTAAAATTCAAAGGAGGTTGGAAATGTAATGAAAAAATTGCATTTTCAAACCTTTTAATAGCCACGATCAGATAATTGATTTCGGAAAAATAAGAGTAGCACCCAGCCTGATTAAATCCTGAGCAGCAGTCAGCAAATGCCTTGAGGCAGGTTCCACTCCGAGTATCCTGTTAGATCCCCGAATATGGCAGAAAAAGACTTAGATATTGGACAGGTAAAGGCAATGCCCAGGACATATCCAAACACGTCCATGTTGGTACGGCACTGTGATTGTGAAAGAGTCAACAGGTAGATTCGGAAGCAGGAGAGAGCTCCAATCACTTCACAATTGCCCTGACTCGGGTAATGTCCCTATAATTTCCACCACAATTTTCAATGTTGCAAACAATTGTTCATAGCTGCAATTTAGACAATGACAAGCTGCTCCCATTGCAGTCTGAGTGTTACTGCATGCTATAGTCATGTGATTGAATTCTGGGCTTGCCAACTACATTTGAAACTCTTGGTCAGCTGCTGCTGCAAATTTTTGAAGTATGAATATCAAACATTTTAGTGCTAAGGAGCTGATGCCGGATGCATCCTTTCACACCAAGCAGAATTCAAGCGTGCAATGGAGAAAAAAGCAGGACTCTTTCATCTGCTGAGGGCTTCCATTCCCCACATGCCTGACTTGTGACACTGTCAACTAAAGTCAGACTTCCAGCTTATTTGATCAAGTGTTTTAGTGTTTTAACTGAGATTCAAATGAACTCCTACCAGACAAGTCACACTCAACCATTAATTATTGAGTCCCCAGCTGGGCCTTTCCAGCTAGCTGCTATCCTCTGAGTATTCACACTGCTCGCTCTTTCCTCCATACAATCCATCAGTTCTAGTCATGGAGACCAGCCGATGGGTTGGAGGGGGAGGTGTTTTAGCCTCTCGATGGCTGTGGTAAACTCTTGCAGTTCATAACTCTGCTATTGATCTCCGTCTTTCTTTATGCCTACAGGTGCCAAATACTAGTGAACCCATAGGAACTACGGACTTGGGTTTTTTGCTGATCACACTGGGCTCTGAGGAAAGAATAGGTCAGGAGCTGCTGTACCCACTAATGTTCTGCCAGAATGGTTAAAAAGAAAGTTCTTACATTTATATGCCATCTTTCAGGACACCTAGACATCCCAAAGCATGTATGAGCCATGGGGTATCTTTGAAGTATAGTCACTGATATAAAGTAGGGAAAGCAGCTGCCAATTTTGCACACAGCAAACCCCCACAATGTGACAATGTCCTGATCTATTTTAATGATACCGTTGGACCAATTGTTGTTGGCCAGGATTTTGAGAGCAATGCCCTTCCCCTTTAAATAGAATTGACATGGAGATGCCGGCATTGGACTGGGGTGGGCACAGTAAGAAGTCTTACAACACCAGGTTAAAGTTCAACGGGTTTGTTTCGAATCACTAGCTTTCAGAGCACTGCCCCTTCCTCAGGTGAATGCAGAATTGATGTCATTTGTATCCATCTGAGAGGTCAGACCCTGGCCCCGGGTTTGCAGGCTGCGCCACGGCAGAGAGATACGACAGACAGGTTTTGGCAAGACCTGAAGATGCCAGCAGCAGGCAGGGCTGGAAAGTCCCGGCCTCTGGTTCACATCTCTTCTGAAAGGTAGCATCTCCTTTCCCTCAATACAGCATTGGAGTGTTGACTTGGATTTCATGTTCCAGTATCTGGACTTTGGGACTTCAATCCACAACTAATGTGGACCAGCAGCATGTTTTGCATGTGTCCTTCATGCGTGGCTGGCTGTGTTATAATGCTGTGTAGTTTCCACCATTTGTGCGAAAACATTGCTGTCGGTAGGAATGCCTGTTCTTCTGCATCTATCATTGTCACGGGCGGTAGAAGGGTCCTTCACAATTTTACTAGATAACTAACCCACTCCATTAGCTTAGCCATCAATTTTAATCATTTGAGTTGATAAATAATGGAACGAGAGGCAGGAAAGATAAATCTTTTAAAAATATTTTAAATATAAAGCATCGGGAAAAGGGGGTAGAGTAAGGTTGTTAGGCAAAGATGTGCAGGTTCGGTGGATTGGCCATGCTAAATTGCTCCTTAGCATCCCAAGATGTGTAGGTTAGGTGGGGTCACGGGGATTGGCAGGGGAATGACCTAGGTCCTCTTTCGGAGGGTCGGTGCAGACTCAATGGGCTGAATGGCCTCCTTCTGCACTGTAGGGATTCTATGGGTTCTATGGAAATGCATATCATGAAATGATATTAGGAGGAAACAAAGAAAGACAGAATAAACAAAATAAAATGTTTAAAAATGTATCAATTTTTCTCCAAATGTTTTCTTGCAATCTCACCTGCAGGTATTGGGTCCTAGCTGGAGCTAGTTTTCACAGGTGACCTCTCCTGCCTGTCTCAAATGGGCATCATTTGCAGGGTACCTTCACTGGCAGATTATGTGACTGTAGAAGACATCATAGCTGAGCTCGATGTTGTACTTACTTGACATCTGTTTTAACCAGGTGTCATTCAATGGGAAGCTGGAATCAGAGCCTTAGTTGTTTCGTTCTCCCTCCAATCCCCACAAGGTACTGAGACTAATTGTGATACCACTCTCTCAGTCTCAGCTCACCCAAGATAGACCTGCCAACTTTCTGGCTTGTGTTGATTATCTCCTCGTTTCAGGAAGCTACATTTTTTTCAAAATTGTCGCTGGTAAATTATTTATTGGGTTAATATAATAAAGCTTGCCAGCAATATTTAAACAGCTTTGTCACCATTGCTGTTTGTGGGGCATCAACGTGTCAGATTGTATAAGCTGAAACCCCCACATTAATTTTTCACTCACTCACTCTGTCTAATCGTGACAGTGGGAACAAGTATAAATTGCAAACAGTGGCAACACGTAGATCCAGTCTGTCATTTAACAACCCAACCATCCAGGCCACAAGTATTTCCAGTATTGTTTGCCTTTACGAGGGGAGGAAGGACACAGTAATAGTGTCACTACCCCTGGACCGGAAGCTTCAGATTCAAGTCCATTGTCGGCCATGGAAAGAGCGTTCATCCCACTCTTCAACAGGCTGATAATTGGCTCGGGAATCCTTCCACCACTTCCAGGTGTATGAAGAATGCTTAACAAAATATATAAGGGAGGAAATATAAGGGTGTCCAGCTGCTGGCAGGTCTAAGGCATCACTCTTACCAATTGGCATCAGAGCCCTCTGGCCAATATTAGACAGTGACAGCTAAAGACCATCCATTGTCAGGGAATAACTTCCTATCTCCTACCTCCAGACTACCTCTACCAGGAATCTATATAAAATACATTTCACCTCCAATGGCTGAAGTGAACATAGTTCCCTAGAATACATAGAATCTCTAAAGTGCAGAATGAGGCCATTCAGCCCATCAAGTCTGCACAGACTCGCTGAAAGAGCCCACTCTCCCACCCTAACCCCAGAACCCCACCGAACATGCACATCTTTGGACACTAAGGGGAAATTTAGCATGGCCCATCCACATAACCTGCATATCTTTGAAATATGGGAGGAAACTGGAGCCCCCAGAGGAAACCCACGCAGACACGGGGAGAACGTGCAAACTCCGCTCAGACAGTCACCCAAGGCTGGAATTGAACCCGGGTTCCTGGCGCTGTGAGACAGCTCTGTTAACCACTGTGCCTCCGTGTCTCCTATGATGAAGGGGGGTGTAATTGAAACATGCCCCCCTAACCATGAGTTATTGAATTACTGGGGCTCCAGTTTCCGTCCATGTAGGAGCAAGGATGTCGTAACTTTTCTCACATTCCCAACCGTATCCGGGCGGGGGGGGCAATAGTCACTCTTTGGGATACACCACATTAATTGGCATGGAAACAGGTTCTCTGCCCATTTCAGGGAACTCTATGATGAAAGGCCAAGCAGAGGCCTTCCAACTTGAGGGGAGCAGTGGACTGCAGTTGGGGGTAGCTGAGAGGGTGATTCAACATGGAGGAGCTTCTTACACTTCAAAAATTTTTAATAAAAGAATGGATAAAGCCGCTAGACTGCCATTGTGGGGAAGGAGGGGAATTCTTGTACAGGACGGCCTTTGGCTGCACCTGCAGCCGGCAGGGAGGGCTTGTAGGCCTGTCTGGAGTGCTGGCACCCCAATCCACTGCCGGGTGCCCACTCCAGGGCAGCCTACCATTAGGAAACTAGGAGCCCAATCAGCCTCCATGTGAGTTTAACAAGACTCTTAATGACTAAATCAGCTACCTGCCGTCGTTAAAGTGACCAGCACGAGAAACAGAGTCAAGACGCCTTATTTTCAGGCCTTTCTGCCTCTATTTCCACCCATAGAGGGGCCAGAAAATTCAACCCCAGGATTTAGCTCTAAAACACAATATCACTTCATCCACATCAGTGTGAATACTGCATTCTATACATGAAATACTTTAATAATGGTTTGCTTCTGTGCCTGAAATTTGGCATGGATTAAATGGTAGCGAAAAATTAAGAAACAATGGGTATTATTCTCCCAAATGGGAATAGTCACCTAAGCGAGCGGGTTTAGCCGAGTGTTTCCCGGCACTGCGAGTGCCGGGAAAGACATGACTATTTAACGTGACTCACATTGAATAAGGGGCCTAAACGGGGAATGTTTGGGGAATGGCCGCACATAGCCCCATTCTGTACACTGAAGAGCTCCACGTGCCGGAACTCCAATGTGTAGGGATGGCGTCCTGATCTACAAAACCCCAAAGATGATCCCCAACCTCCCACCCCCACCATCCCCCAACCTGATTGCATGTGTGCAGAAATGCCAGCTTGGCACCTTGGCAGTGACATCCTGGCAGTAACATCTGGGTACCATCCTGGCACTGCCAGCTGGCAGGGGCACTGCCAGGATGCCAGGCTGGCACTGCCAGCTGGCAGGGGCACTGCCAGGATGCCAGGCTGGCACTGCCAGCTGGAAGGGGCACTGCCAGGATGCCAGGCTGGCACTGCAAGCTGGCAGGGGCACTGCCAGGATGCCAGGATGGCACAGCCAGCTGGCAGGGGCACTGCCAGGATGCCAGGCTGGCACTGCCAGCTGGCAGGGGCACTGCCAGGATGCCAGACTGGCACTGCAAGCTGGCAGGGGCACTGCCAGGATGCCAGGCTGGCACTACCAAGGCGTCAGGTTGGTATTCTTTTACTGATGGGATTGGGCCCGGGTGTGCCTTGTGTACATGAGCTGGGGTGCAGGATGACCTCCTTATATGGGACTTGGGGCTTTGGGGAGGTTCGGGAGTCACGTTGGGGGCTCAAGAAATTGGGACACCATTTTGAAATGGCGTTTCGATCTCCAAGGCCCCAAAATAATCCCGTCCTCCCACCCCCAGCTATAACATACTCAGGGAGAGTCTCCACACCCCCCCCCCCATCCCCCCAACACCCACCTGGGTACCCCAGCCCGATCGAGCGCAAGAGAAAATGCCAGCATGGCACTCGGCAGTGCCAGCCTGGTATACTGGCAGAGCCAGTTGGGTGCCCACCGGGCACTGCCAAGGTGTCCAGGTGGCACTGCTAGTTGGCAGGGATAATGCCAAGATACCAGGTTGGCATTTTTTAAGCTGACAGGTAATGGGCTCAGGGGTGTCATGTGCACGTGAGGTGGGAGGTGGCCTCGGCCGTGAGATGGTTTGCGGGAGAACCTCCCTGTAGGTGAGATGGGACTTTGAGGGGTTTTGGGGGTCGTGTTGGGGGCTTGAGAGATCAGGATGCCATTTTAAAATCTCTCCCTACACAGTGGAGTTCTGGCAAACAGGGTTCCTCAGCACTGGAAATGGGACTAAGTGCAGCCTCAGCCGTGCGTTCCCTGATGATGCTACATATCTAACTGGAGTCAGGTTAGATAGTGTAGCGATTCTCGGCGTTGAGAGCACCGGGAAACTCACAGCTAGATGTCTGTGGTAATTCAGGCATCAAATGCCTAATTTCCATCAAGACATTACTCCATTCCAGCTTCTAAGAAATAGGCTGGTCAGAAACATATACGCATGATAAAGTACTGGGTAATAGGCCCATTTGTGTTGTTTACCAGAAACAGACACAAAAGTGATGAGAATGTCTGTCTAATCTTCAGATTTATGGCTAAACCTTTTGAGGGTCTCCCATATTTAATATATGTTTTACAATTATTACCAGCTTCCCAGTGCCTCCATTTCATTGAAATTGGAAATCGTTTATTTTTCCTAATCAGAATCTTTATGTGAAGGAAAGATACAATTATCATAGAATTTACAGTGCAGAAGGAGGCCATTCGGCCCATCGAGTCTGCACCAGCTCTTGGAAAGAGCACCCTACCCAAGGTCAACACCTCCACCCTATCCCCATAACCCAGTAACCCCACCCAACACTAAGGGCAATTTTGGACACTAAGGGTAATTTATCATGGCCAATCCACCTAACCTGCACATCTTTTGGACTGTGGGAGGAAACTGGAGCACCCGGAGGAAACCCACGCACACACGGGGAGGATGTGCAGACTCCGCACAGACAGTGACCCAAGCCGGAATCGAACCTGGGACCCTGGAGCTGTGAAGCAATTGTGCTATCCACAATGCTACCGTGCTGCCCTTAATTCATCTCCTCTTCATGCTCTCATTTGGGTGCCTGTCATCAAACAACTCCACATATGACAAACAAACTAAATCGATGACCCCCACTGAGTTTTTTTTAGATTCACTGAGTAATCCAGCACTACTCACTTTTATTCTTGGTTTTAGTTATCTCATACTTTGTATTCAGAATGCGTAAAATAAACTGGCTTATGCCCACTGGATATTAACAGTGATGCCAATGTGCTGCAGAAAGCAACCCTTTGACTTGGCCTCAACAAATACCTTCATGCTGTACGCACTTTTCTTTTTAAAGGTCAAATTTTAATGGCCAAGTTATAGTGGGGCAGTAATCTATTCCTTTTAAACATCTTATTTCCACAGCAAAACAATTGTGATGGAGCCATAAAACATATTGTACAATTGTACTGAAGGGCACCCAGCATGTGTGGGACATATTTGATTAAGAGCTCTTTTCTCCACGGCCGATGAGGAGAGAAAATGAAATAGGCAGGTTTTAAATGTCATAAAATGCGGATGACCTCACTTTACTTTCTTGAGAAAAAAAGTGGAAGCTGTCATTTGCATCGTGTGTCAATGAAAGGTCACAGGTCAAGTCGCCACCCCTTTTATTCCACTTTGCATCGCAGCGAGCAGCCTTGTGTTTGCATGATGCACCCAGGCGCTTTTGCTCCAATTAAATAGGCTATTTCTCCACTCTCTCACCCCAAAATGCTGAATAATATAAACGTCCTCATTAAATTGAATACATTCATAGCACAGTGCCAGGGTAAATGCTGGATAACAGTGAGTCACAAAGATCAATTGACCGAATCAGAAACCATGCGAAGAAGGATTAAGGGGTGACAGGGAATTAAAGACAACATTGTAAAATATGGCATATGTTTAGAAATGTCTGGCATTATCTCATCGTGATTTTCCTTCCCCTTTGTGTTACTTGGTGGCCAATAAGGCACTAATAATAATAATCTTTATTGTCACAAGTAGGCTTACGTTAACATTGCAACTAAGTTGCTGTGAAAATCCCCTAGTCGCCACACTCCAGCGCCTGTTCGGGTACAGAGGGAGAATTCAGAATGTCCAATTCACCAACAAGCACATCATTCAAGAGTTGTGGGAGGAAACCGGAGCACCCGGAGGAAACCCACGCAGACACAGAGAGATCGTGCAGACTCCGCACAGACAGTGGCCCAAGCTGGGTATCGATACTGGGACCCTGGCTCTGTGAAGCCATAGTGCTAACCACTAGGTTACCGCGCTGCCCATGAGTCAGTGAAATTATAGGAAAGAGGATGGTGTTGTGAGACCCAAAGATAAATTTCATATTTCAAACTATATCCTGTAATGTTGCACTCTTGTGAGTCAGATATTATGACCGGGATTTTCCGATCCTCCCATGGTGGGACCCGTCATGGGGGAAGGGGGTGAGGCAGGGGGTGAGGCGGGCCGAAGGGCCTGTTCCTGTGCTGTAATTTTCTTTTTCTTTAAAAGCCTATTAACTGTTGGCGAGACTGGAGGATCCCGACAGCAGGCAGGGTTAGGGTCAGGGCTGGAAATTAATGAGCGGGACTGGAAATACTCAGCCTACGTTACTTCATAGGGCTATTTATGAACAAACTGTGATGAGCGAGCCAGTGACTAGGGCCCAATGTATTGGTGGGTGTAGGTGAGGCGGCAGAGGACAGGCCTGAGAAATTGTTGGGAGAGCATATTCGCCATTGACCCGACAGGTCATATAGCCTCCCTCTGTGCTCTAACTATTCTGAGAGAAAGGTAGAGAAAGAGGGATCTGGACAGAGAGAAGGTATTAGGCAAATATAGATAGAGAAGAAGATAAAGTTTCCATAATTTGGTCAAGGAACTTTACATTTCAACAGGACCTCTAATTTACCTGGTTTAGGCCGCTAGTGTTGTAAGAATGGGAGGGGGAAGGGGGTGTCCTCCTTCGCCTCGCTGGAGCTGGACTTCGATGCTGGGTCTCAGAGACGAGCTGCGTGGATCTTGTCCAGCTTGGGTTGGAAGGTCGGGCGAGACAGGTCAAAAAAATCTTTCTCGGGGGGGCCTGACCCTCCCAAACCTACAATTCTTCCATTGGCCGGCGGCGGCCGAGCGAATAAGGGGATTGATCAAGGAGCCAGAAGCCAAGTGGGTGTGCCCGGAAGAGGCCTCCTGCATGGGGACCTCCCTCCGGGCTCTCGCCATGCGGCATTCCCATCCCCACCCAAAAAACACTCCAGCAGCCTGGTGGCGATAGCCACTCTCCCGTCCTGGAACCAACTACGGCAGCAATTTGGCCTGACCAAAATGTCGGACAAGGCTCCCATCTGCAACAAACATAGGTTCACACCAGTGCTGACTGACACCACCTTTAAAAAGTGGGGTCAGGACGGAGGGACATTGACAGTCAGGACCTATATACGGAAGGCAGGATTGCAACACTGGATGAACTGACGGAGAAATTCCAGCTAGCCAGGGGAACGAGTTAAGGTACCTACAACTCAAGAAATTCCTACAAAAGGAGACAAGGACATAACCACAACCGCCACGACAGACACTACTGGAAGAGTTACTGGACGCAAGCATACTAGATAAAGGAAACTGTAGCGACATGTATGACCGACTGGTAAAAGGGCCGACACCGTACTGGACGCAACAAAAAAGAAATGGGAGGTAGACCTGGGGATTGAAATAAGGTGGGGCCTCTGGAGCGAAGCACTGCATAGGGTCAACTCCACTGCCACATGCCCAAGGCTCAACCTGATGCAACTAAAGGTGGTACATAGAGCCCACTTAACAAGAACCTGTATGAGTAGGTTCTTCCCGGAGGTGGAGGATAGATGTGAACGGTGCCAAGGAGACCTGGCAAACCATGCCCACATATTCTGGTATTGCCCCAGACCTGCGGGGTACTGGACAGCCTTCTTCGAGGCAATGTCCAAAGTGGTGGGGAAGAGAGTGGAGCCATGCCCGAAAGTGGCGGTCTTCGGGGTATCAGACCAGCCAGATCTATTCCTGCGGAGGAGGGTGGACGCCCTTGTCTTTGCCTCCCTGATCGCCCGCCGTAGAATCCTGTTCGGCTGGCGGTCAGCAGCACCACCCAAAGCTGCAGACTGGCTGTCCGACCTCTCAGAATCTCTCAAAATGGAGTAAATCAAATTTGCCATCCAAGGGTCAGACGACGGCTTCCACAGAACGTGGGAGCCATTCACCCAATTGTTCTGGGAAATGGCTGAATCGAAGGTGAATGCGAGACGACAACGACAGAGAAATCCATCCGGAGAAGCAAGTGACAACACCAACACCAGGCCCATTTGCGTATTTCCCTCTGTAATTGTTTCCCCGGCACCCAAATGTATATGTCCCTCCCCAGTTTCCCCCCCACCTCAAACAGATGCCTACTTATGTGTTAAAAATAATATTGCCAATTGTACAGAGTTGCTGCTGTTGGGCTGGTGCATAATACCCTATCAGTTATTTTATTTAATTTTTTAATTTACTTATTTTTCTTTGGTATGTTTGTGTGTGCTCTTCTCTTCTATATATATATCTTATTCTGTGTACATAACGGTAAATATACTTTGTTCAAAAACCCAATAAAAAACATTCATAAAAAAAAATCTTTCTGTAAGTAATTGAACATGGACTGGCAATTGGATGAAGCTTTCCAGCCCGAGGAAGTTACAGCCCATGGCTTACATTCCTCCCGGTTCTCTTTACCACCAGTTTTTAAAGCCATGACATCCAGGCCTTATAAAAGTGCCAACCATCGAGACAGAGGTGAAACAGCAACGGATTGTGTGTTCTTAAGGAACAGAGAAATAATAAAACAAGACAGCACTAGAGGAAACAGATCATGAGTTAATGGGCATGGTTTACCGGCCACGTCTCGTCGGAACTGGGCCTCCCGCAGGATTCCCGACGCCGTTCTGTCAGACATCACGATCTGTCTCGCACGGCGAAATGATTTTAAGAGCCCACTTAGCTGTGCTTGCACTGTGTCTAACAGCCAGCCGCCAGCTATCGGCCTCGCTGAGGAGATCCCAGCCAGGCGCAGTTCAAATGGGAACCAGGTGGAACGGTACTTGGGGGGGCCGATCGGAGGTCTCCCGGGTGGTTGTCTCCGGACAGGATGGCACCCTGACACGGCTGGTGACACCCGGGCATGTTGGTACTGCCTGCCTGGCACTCTGGCAGTGCTACCCTGACACCCCAGTTTGGAACATCGGGAACAACCCCGCTACCCCGCCCAGAACGGATTCTATTTTTGTTTAGTTAGATCATGCCCAATGTGTTTGATAATTGACACAGACAGTAAGTGTATGAATGAGAACATGAGAATGACAGCTAGAGGGCTGGATAATCCCCCCCCCCCCCACCCCACCCCACCCCACCCCACAAGCAGGAAACAGAATTTTGAACTGTTTCTAGGTCCTAAACCTTCCCTTGAGGTAGGGGAAACAGTCACAAGTTGGGATTGTCACAGGGGCACCACCTTAATTGGCAATGAGACAGGTGTTCCCTACAATCTGGGGGCTGGGTGAATGCTAAAAGCTAGAGGGCCAATTGGAGGCCTTCAAGGTTGAGAGGAACATATGGTGTGACGAATGGTAAGTAGCAGAGAGAACATATTTTTAAAAATCTTTATGGACAAAGGAGATTAACTTTCCAGGCTACCACTATGGAGGTTGGGGTCAAGGGAAAGGGGGAGGGGGGATCCATCTCCCACAACAAGCAAACAGGGAGGGCCTCTAGGTCTGCATCTCCTGGGGTGAAGGATTGTTGTTGTTGTTATACCGTCAATTCACTATAAGACCGTGAGAACGAGTGAATATAAGGCTTTATTATCCAGGAATTCGCCTGCCAGTGTCTGCTGTACAAATGAGTACCACCCACAGGTGGCTGGTCTATATATCGCCCCGGGGAGGGTGGAGCCAGAGGCGGAGCCCCCCCAGGGTTCCAGTGCAAGGTCATAGGTCACAGCACTATACAGACAGTTCATACTTAGGTGAATACATTCACCACAGTTGTATGAAGAGAGATTGGGTTGACTGGGCCTGTATTCACAGGAATTTAGTCGAAAGAGAGGGGATCCAAATTAAATGTATAAAATTCTGACAGGGCTGGACAGACTGGATACAGGCATGTTGTTTCCTCTGACTGGGAAGGTCTCGAACAAAGGGTCACATTCTCAGGATAGGGGGAGAGGCCATTTGGGATGGAGATGAGAGGGAAATTTCCACACTGTGGTGAACCTGTGGAATTCTCTGCCACAGAAGGCTCTGATGGCCAAATCACTGAATATATTTGTGAAGAAAATAGATAGATTTCTAGACTCTAAAGGTGTCAAGGGTACGTGGAGGACGCTGGAGTATGGTTTTGACATTGAGGATCAGCCGTGGTCTTGTTGAATGGCTGAGGAAGCTTGAAAGGCTGTATGGCGAACTCCTTCTCCTATTTTCTATGTTTCTATGTGTGGACCATTGCCCCCCACCCCCCACCCCCCAACCAACCACCTTCCACTAACTTTCTGCTGGGTTCATGGCTCCAGACACCTAAACTAGCCCCACCAATTCAAGTGCCCTGTAAGTTAAAATGAATTGATCTTAATTAGGTGCCTAAATGGGATGGCAAGGTCGTGCAGTGGTTAGCACTGCTGCCTCATGGCGCCAAGGACCCGGGTTCGATCCCAGCCTTAGGTCACTGTCCGTGTGGAGTTTGCACATTCTCCCCATGTGCCCCAAGGGGCTGGTTTAGCTCACCAGGCTAAACCGCTGGCTTTTAAAGCAGACCAAGCAGGCCAGCAGCACGGTTCGATTCCCGTACCAGCCTCCCCGGACAGGCGCCGGAATGTGGCGACTAGGGGCTTTTCACAGTAACTTCATTGAAGTCTACTCGTGACAATAAGCGATTTTCATTTTCATGTGTGCATGAGTCTCACACCCACAACCCAAAAAGATGTGCAGGTTAGGTGGGTTGGCCACGCTAAATTGCTCCTTATAAAAATAAATAGACCCTTCATGATCAATTGGCTAACTGCCTCATGGGGATGGTTCGCCCTGCCATCCTCAAATCCACCTCTGCTGAAATAGCTGACACCTGGAACAGCATCAGAAACCAACATGAAATGAAAATCTCTTATTGTCACGAGTAGGCTTCAATGAAGTTACTGTGAAAAGCCCCTAGTCGCTACATTCCGGCACCTGTCCGGGGAGGCTGGTACGGGAATCGAACCGTGCTGCTGGCCTGCTTGGTCTGCTTTAAAAGCCAGCGATTTAGCCCAGTGAGCTAAACCAACCCCATTTTGCTGGTGCCTGTATTCCCAGGCCCAGTCGCGGAGCCCAGAAATTCAGTTAAGAGAAAGAGAATGTTTGTCACTTCAGGACAGCATAAGGCACTTTACAGATGAACAAAGTACTTTTTGAAGTGTCGCTACACTTGTCATAGTCGAAAGACAGAAGCCAACTTGGGCACAGCAAGCTCCCCCAATGACCAGAACATCTGATTTAATGTTGGTTCAGGGATAGAATTGGGACCACTCTGCTCCCACCTTCATATAGATTGAATAGCGCCATTGAATCTTTTAATCTGTCTGATGATCCTGCACTCCTGCCCTGGACTAACCACATTTCATCCACTTACCTTGGACATTTACTTTTCCCCTTGGCCTGTCAGTTCCACCAGACCCTTTAAAACTACCTGCCTTACAGCAGCCAGTGCTGTAAAAAAGAGGGAGTGGCCTTCCTGAGTTTGTTGGCGTTGCTCCATGCTGGTATCTGTGGGGATTCTTACGCTGCAGGCCCCAAGCAGCTCCAGCCATAGCAGGTCTCAGCAAAGCTTTCCAAAGCAGGTCAGCGTGCTTTAAAACTCTGCAATTCCAGTAGGACATCACTTTATGCCACTGGGTAGAAGTTGTGGCCCAATCTCTCGACCCTTTCTCTCAAGTACTGTTCCCTGTCTAAATCTCTCTTCCCTCTTAATCCTTCAGGCCATCTGCACAGATTTATAATGATTTTTAATGAGATACAGATAGTAACAATCTATATTTATAAAATCTTTACATATGTATGCTCTTCATATCTGTTACCTTCAGAAAGCTCAAAAAATAATGTATTTGCAATGTATAGGAGGCACAGAAAAGCTGAGACACACTGCATGCGATCATTTAATTAAACTCGCTGAGTTGACCAAATAATTAATGAATACTTCATACCAATTAGGCTTTTGGAATACCTGGGGTATGTACAACCAATGGATAGGCACCAATTAGTCACCAATATCATTGCATCAAGGGCAAAGAGGTTTTCTGCTACTGAATGAGCACTGGGCTCTAAGGCAATAATTTGAAGTAGCAATGGAATATGATTATTTCTTCATTAATGATTCGTAATTCCATCCATTGAATTTCTGCTTTCTCGATTCACATATTTAGACCATCTGGGTTGCCCATATGCCCTGTTCCCCATCAGTGATTAAAGGCCAACAATGTAAATTGAGGATTTTTTTTGTTTCTGTCAAAAGAGTTCCTCACCATTTGTATCAGTTTGATTATATCAAGGCGAGTGATAGGAAATTCTGTGCATTTCGAAACTCTGACTGCTCGCAGTGCACTTTGTTCCATAACCTTTAAGGAAATGAGACTCTGAAGCTTCATGACAGCATTGCAGGCACTGGGGGAGAGGCGCCAGGGCTGATAATATGACTAATTTTAGAGCCACATTTTGTCTACTGATGTGGGTGAGAAGTACTCAGATGCACACTATTGTTTCTCCGTAAGAGAGCAGATAAAGAATGGAGTTGGGTCCACCAAATCCAGAAGCAGAGCATCAGCAGCCATGGGGGGGGGGCAGAGAGGCTGGAAGCAGGTTGGTTAGAAGGCCTGTCTGCATTGTCCCTGTTGTGTTAGCAGATTGAAAGCCCTCCAGCCCTCACACTTCAAACCCCCTACCCACACCCCACCCTCGCTGCACACACACATACGCACACACCCCCATGATACCTTATATCTTCAGTGCTAAATCATGCCAAGTCAACGCTAATTAATGGACCCAGCCACTCTCCAAGATTCCTTATATTGTCCATGCCATCTCAGTGATAATTCATGCCCCTTCCAAGGTCATTTGTCCAGTATGCACTTACTAGACAATCAATGAGCCACATAATAACAATGGCATCTGTGGAACTACTAAGAGAAAAATGTATCACCCATTCACAATGAGGCTTGCCTGTGAACCAGACAACTAAAAGCATTAACCATTCCTGGTGAAAAAATAGTGTGCATCTGTATACTTTTCACTCACATCAGTCAACAAAATGTGGCTCTAAAATTAGTCATATTATCAGCCCTGGCGCCTCTCCCCCAGTGCCGGCAATGCTGTCATGAAGCTTCAGAGTCTCATTTCCTTAAAGGTTATGGAACAAAGTGCACTGCGAGCAGTCAGAGTTTCTAAATGCACAGAATTTCCTATCACTCACCTTGCAGCAGGGGTTCCATTTTGACAACTAAAGTGAATTGTTGCCTTTGCCATTTTTAAGTGGTTATAATAACTTCCTCTTTCGGTCATTTCTTTTGTTAATGTCTCAATGTTTATCTGGACAATATTAAGAAGTCTCTGTTATTGACACTTTAATGGGCTATCTGATTGATACTTTTATAGGGTTGTAGAAACAGCATTTTGTTGCTCGTTCTACTGTTAGTGTGATTAACACGCCTCCAATAAAGGACATGTGCTTAACACTGGTTTGGCTCTGTATCTGTATCTATGCTCTGGAGTCGCCAGGTGCCGTAAGAGTCACCATCACAAGTTATCAAGGTCAAGTTCAAAGCAATAAATCTAAACACCGATTAGTAAGTCCAAACAATTAGTGTTTATTATAACAAATATAATAAATACTCATGCACACGCTAAAAGACTAATACTTATTCCTACTATTAAATGACTAAATACTTATCTAGAAAGGAACAGGCAAAGTCAGGGGGGCAAGGCCTTCGTCCCGTTCTTGGTCTGCAACTTCTGGTTATTAAAGTCGGCAAGAGTATAAGCAATGCCTGGGTCACGTAGCGATCGTTGTTTTGGCACTTACTGATAGATGGCTGATGCTCAACGGCCGGTGACGAAAGATAGGATCTGGAGGCTGGAGTCGGAGGCCGGAGTCAGGATGCAACAGCCTAGGCCGGAGTCAGGAAGCAACAGCCTAGGCCGGAGTCAGGAAGCAACAGACCGAATCATGTGTGGGACCTTCTTTTTATAGGCCCCAGGAGGTCCAGGCCCCCTTGGGGCGGTTCCCTCATCGATTGGGTCTTTCCCGATCGATACGTTTTGAACTCCCCTATCCTGGGGTCGTTTCTCGATGGCTGGGGCGGTTCCTAGGGCTCATTGTCCTGGTTTCTCTGGCGCCATCCTGGCTGGGTAGCTATAGAAAAGTATCGATTGATACTTAAAATGTTTCTATTGTATCTGGGACTGGGCCGGTATCACCTCATTAGTATGCAGATCGCTTTCCTATTTGCACCTTTGGCTGAGTTTCTGCAACTGTCTTGAAACCGGTTTTTGTACGTGCTAAATGCTAAATGCTTCTGCAAGCTGTGTGTCCTTACTATGGCTGTTTTTCCCTGTATTCCTTGCGGTTCTCCATTTTGTAGACTGGTGTCCATCTTAGAGGGCTACAGTTTCTGTTGGCATGGAGAGGCCAGGGAAGTGGTTCATGGGCACGAGTTGACCTTTCAAAGGTTTCCCAAATTCAGACGGTGGTTTACAATTCCACTGTGGGGCTGTGAATTATCAATCATGGGGAAGCTGGCCCGACTCCATGAAAGGTGCAGGGGGCTAGGAGCTGCCTATTCTGCAATGAAGCTGGCAAGGTCAGGAGACTTTCTACCCGAACCCTTTTTCCCTGTCAGGAAAAGTTAGAAGTGCCAGAGATGAGGTAAGAATCTTGGAATCAGGTCCCTCCCACCATTTTTAAGTGACTCTGGAGTTATTTCCACTCTGTGAAATTCCAAGTCTGAGTGTTCAGCACCTCAGAAAGAGCAAATAGATACCAGGGACAACTAAAGTAAAGGACAATGGAGATGGGGAAGTACAGAATCTCACAAAATATCCTATCTTATTCAGATTCCGGAGAGTAGAATGGATTTCATTTCCTGTGTGAATTTTATTTAGAAATTGCAACACTTCCCCAGAGCATTTCTTTAACATGAGGACAACCTTAGGGAAATGTGAGATAATGTTAATACAAAGGCATTTGAGGACCAAACATTCATAGTCCTTTCAGAAACTGCAGAGCGGTGGAAGGACTATAAATTGGACCAGGAGCTGGTCACATGGGAGTTTCATTGATGAGCCATGAGGAGTTAAGTTTTCACCTGTCCCAAATAAAGACGTGGATACAGGAGGAATGGGAACAAGGGGATGGGAATGAGTAGGGTTGGGAGTGAAGACTTCCTTCTGCAGCCCTCCAAGGGATCCAGCATTTAATTGACGTGATGCCAGCAAACAAAATGACAGACCTGGGCTCAAGATGGCAGTGGCCTGGACTCCTGAAAGGAAAGGTAATTTTTTTTCAAACGAGTCCATGTAACAACGGGAGTCTGCTTAGGTCAAGTTGAACTCTTAGTAATCTCATCGCCCAGAAACTGGAGAATGCTTCAAATGTGAAAGCAGACCAAGGGAGGCCAGCAGCACGGTTCAATTCCCGTACCAGCCTCCCCGAACAGGTGCCGGAATGTGGCGACAAGGGGCTTTTCACATTAACTTCATTTGAAGCCTACTTGTGACAATAAGCGATTTTCATTTCATCTAACAGCAAGGTGGCAGGGATGTAAAAAAGAGAACTGTCCAGCAGGAGCATCCAAAAGCTGTTTCCTGGCAAGTGCACACCTCTGTCCCCAGCCTGTAAATATTCAGCATTTTGTCCTTTCCTTCTGTTAAATAATATTCAGAAAATAAAAATACTGCAGATGCTGGAAATCGGAGATTAGAACAGAAAGTGCTGGAAAAATTTGGCAGGTCCTTCAGCACCTGTGGAGGGAGAAACAGAGTTAAGGTTGGCTCCGAAGAAGGGTATGACTCTTCAGAACAAATAAACTTTCATAGTTTGTGAAGAGGGCAATTCATCTGTGAAGTACATTCTCATTGAAAGCATGTGCGGTGATAACCACTGTAGATATGCATACTTGCAGTAGGGAGATGTATGGCTGTACCTGTAATACAGGTTCCTCCGGTAAGCCCCTGCCGGCTAGCTCCGCCCACAGGGAGCTTGTGTATAAATATGCGTGTGAGTCACTCAGACCCTAGTCTACAGTTGCAGCCGGAGGAAGAGCATCACACAGCAATAAAGCCTCGATTGTACATGTCTCTCGTCTTTGAGTGCAATTGTTAGCGCCACAATTTATTGCTGTGTGATTTTCCGTACACCATGGACATCAGGATCAAGCCTGACCGTCTGCAGCTGGATCCGCAGTCGCCTCACGCCAGGAAAGACTGGCTTGCAGTCTTCGAGGCCTACATCTCTTCAGCAGACCCTCCCCCGACGGAGACTCAAAAAAGACAACTCCTGTACTCCAGACTTAGCTCCAGTGTCTTTCCGCTAATTCGAGATGCGACTGACTACACCAGAGCTATGGAACTGCTCAAGGAGAACTATGCACAGTCGACGAACACCCTGTTTGCAAGACATCTACTCTCTACTCGCGTACAGTAGCCGGGTGAGTTGATTGAGGACTTCCGGAGGGCCCTTATACCTCTGGTACGAGACTGCGACTGCATGGCCCTCACGGAACACTCTGACTTACTCATGCGCGATGCCTTTGTTACAGGCATTACATCGGACACCATTCGGCAACGACTGCTGGAAGGGGCCGCCCTCGACCTCGAGGCCGCAAAGGCCCTGCCGCTTTCCATGACGGCCGCCTCCCGTAGTGTGCGATCTTACTCCGCTAGCCACTCGGCCCACCCGTCCTACCCCTCGTGGACCCCGCAAACGGCCCCCCAGGCCCACCTGTCCTATCCCTCATGGACCCCGCAACCGGCCCCCCCAGCAGCCGCCCCCGCGCACTACACCTGCGCTGCTCACCACAGCGCGCTCCCTGGGGGTCTCCGCTGTTACCTCTGCGGTCAGCAGAATCACCCCCGCCAACGCTGCCCCGCCCGCACCGCGACCGGCAAAGCTTGTGGCAAGAAACGCCAATTTGCAGTGGTGTTAGTCCCGGACGGTTGCCGCTATCGCGCCCCCGTTCCCCCCCTCGCCTCAGCCGATCACACAATGGGTCCTGCCGTCCGCTTCCCCCGACCCCACGTGCGATCAGTGGGCGCCGCCATCTTCATCCCCCACCGCCATGTGCGTTCCATGGGCGCCGCCATCTTGTCCCGACCCCACAACGTGCGCTCCATGGGTGCTACCATTTTATCCGCCGCCATCTTCTTCCTCAAAGGTACTCCAGACGCCGCCATTTTGTCCTCCCGGGCCGGTGCCACGGGACACGGGTCGCTACCGCTCCTCGTCGGACTCATCTGACTCGACTGCCGATTGCCCGCTACTCGCTTCCGTTACGCTCGACCAGTCGCGTCCACGCAACCTGGCACCCTCTTCCACAACGGTGCTGGTCAACGGCCACGTGACCTCCTGCCTCATCGACTCCGGGAGCACCGAGAGTTTCGTCCACCCGGACACGGTAAGGCTCTATTCCCTTGCGGTCCATCCCGCCAACCGGCAGATCTCTCTCGCCTCTGGTTCCCACTCTGTCCCGATCCGGGGTTTCTGCTTGGTTAAACTTACTGTACAGGGCGTGGAATTCGACCGTTTCCGCCTGTACGTTCTCCCCAACCTCTGCGTGTCACTCTTACTAGGCCTGGATTTCCAATGCAATCTCCAGAGCCTCACCCTCAAATTCGGCAGACCCCCTACCTCCCCTCACCGTTTGCGGCCTCGCAACCCTCAATGTCAAGCCTCCCTCACTCTTTGCCAATCTGACCGCAGATTGCAAGCCCGTCACCACCAGGAGCAGACGGTACAGCACCCAGGACAAGCCCTTCATCAGGTCCGAAGTCCAGCGGCTGCTTCGGGAGGGTATCATCGAGGCCAGCAACAGTCCTTGGAGAGCCCAGGTGGTAGTGGTTAAGACCGGGGAGAAGCACAGGATGGTCGTGGACTACAGCCAGACCATCAACCGGTACACGCAGCTCGCCACGTACCCCCTCCCCCACATTTCTGATATGGTCAATCAGATTGCACAGTACCAGGTCTTCTCTACTATTGACCTGAAATCTGCCTACCACTAGCTCCCCATCCGTAAATTGGACCGTCCGTACACTGCCTTTGAGGCAGACGGTTGACTGTACCAATTTCTTAGGGTTCCCTTCGGCGTCACGAATGGAGTCTCAGTATTTCAACGAGAAATGGACCGAATGGTTGACCGGTACAGACTGCAGGCCACCTTCCCGTACCTCGATAATATCACCATCTGCGGCCTTGACCAGCAGGACCATGATGCCAACCTTTCTAAATTCCTCCGCATCTCTCCTTAATCTCACGTACAACAAGGAGAAGTGCGTGTTCCGCACAGACCGCTTAGCCATCCTCGGCTACGTAGTCCAAAACGGACTACTGGGGCCCGATCCCGACCGCATGCGCCCCCTCATGGAGCTCCCCCTCCCCCACTGCCCCAAGGCTCTCAAACGCTGCCTGGGGTTCTTTTCTTATTACGCCCAGTGGGTCCCACAATACGCAGACAAGGCCCGCCCACTTATCTAGTCCACTCATTTTCCCCTCACGGCCGAGGCACAACAGGCCTTCGCCCGCATTCGATCTGACATAGCCAAGGCCGGGATGCACGCAATAGATGAGACACTGCCTTTTCAAGTAGAAAGCGACGCTTCAGATGTCGCCCTTGCCGCCACGCTGAATCAGGCAGGCAGACCCATGGCATTCTTTTCCCGCACCCTCCACGCCTCCGAAATTCGGCATTCCTCTGTCGAAAAGGAAGCCCAGGCAATCGTTGAAGCAGTGCGGCACTGGAGGCATTACCTGGCCGGCAGGAGATTCACTCTCCTCACTGACCAACGGTCGGTAGCCTTCATGTTCAACAATCTTGCAACGCAGCGGGGCAAGATCAAGAATGACAAAATCTTGCGGTGGAGAATCGAGCTCTCCACCTTTAACTACGAGATCTTGTATCGCCCCGGCAAGCTCAACGAGCCCCCAGACGCACTCTCCCGAGGTACATGTGCCAGCGCACAAGTGAACCAGCTCCGTGCCTTGCAGGAGAGCCTTTGCCAACCGGGGTTCACTCGCTTGTACCATCTAATCAAAGCCCGCAATCTGCCCTACTCCATCAAGGAAGTACGGACAGACACCAGAGACTGCCAGGTCTGTGCGGAGTGCAAGCCGCACTTCTACCGGCCAGATCGCGCGCGCCTGGTGAAAGCATCCCGCCCCTTTGAACGCCTCAGCGTGGACTTCAAAGGGCCCCTTCCCTCTACCGACCGCAACACCTACATCCTTAGTGTGGTCGATGAATTTTCTAGGTTCCCCTTCGCCATCCCATGCCCGGATATGACGTCTGCCACCATCATCAAGGCCCTGGATTCCATTTTCGCCCTGTTCGGTTCCCCCGACTACATCCAGTTACAGGGGATCCTCGTTCATGAGTGTGAGCTGCGTCATTTCCTGCTCAGCAGGGGTATCGCCTCCAGCAGGACGACCAGCTACAATCCCCGGGGAAACGGGCAGGTAGAGAGGGAGAACGGGACGGTATGGAGGGCCGCCTAGCTGGCCCTACGGTCCAGGAACCTCCCAGCCGCTCGCTGGCAGCAGGTCCTCCCTGACGCGCTTCATGAATGTGTTTTTGCCTTCCCTAGGAAGTCTACATCCAGGGTGTCGCTCCCGACTTGGCTCACGACTTCGGGCCCAGTCCTTCTCCATAGGCATGTCCGGCACCACAAGGCGGAACCCCTGGTGGACAAAGTACGCCTTCTCCACGCCAACCCTCAGTATGCCTATGTGGAGTTCCCCAATGGCCGCCAGGACACAGTCCCGCACCAGGACCTGGCTCCCTCAGGTGCCGATCCCATGCCCATGCCCCTTTCCCCCCCGCGCCACCCTCCTTTTCCCCGGCGCCCCCGTATTCGTCCCCACCAGGTCCATCCCTCGTCCCCCTGCCCACACTGGAGGACACGGAAGATTTTGGCTCGCTCTCGGAGTCATCCCGACAGCAGCCAGCACCAACACCGCCAGCACCTGTTGCTATCACCGCCTGGGCCGACGTCGCCACCACAGCTACGCTGATCACAGCAGAACGTTCGACCGCCGATTCGGCTCAACCTGTAACCTGCTAACCGGATGGACTCTTGGTTTTCTTTGTTCGAATCCTTTGTATCAGAGTTACACATCACCCCCGCCGGACTCATTTTTTACAGGGGGTGAATGTGGTTGGCTCCGAAGAAGGGTATGACTCTTCAGAACAAATAAACTTTCATAGATTGTGAAGAGGGCAATTCATCTGTGAAGTACATTCTCATTGAAAGCATGTGCGGTGATAACCACTGTAGATATGCATACTTGCAGTAGGGGGATGTATGGCTGTACCTGTAATACAGGTTCCTCCGGTAAGCCCCTGCCGGCTAGCTCCGCCCACAGAGAGCTTGTGTATAAATATGCGTGTGAGTCACTCGGACCCCAGTGTACAGTTGCAGCCGAAGGAATAGCATCACACAGCAATAAAGCCTCGATTGTACATGTCTCTCGTCTTTGAGTGCAATTGTTAGCGCCACAGCATGCAGACTGTTGTAGGCCACTGTTGTGTCTGGGGACTTTCAGGTTAACAAAAAAAAATAGAGGAGAAAGTATTTGTATGAGTTCAGAACTTGCCACAGACTTCATTCCCTCTTTCTAAAGGGGTGCAGACGATTCTGGAGACTTTGACTAAGTATTGTTGTATATCGTTCGATGGCTCTATAAACACAATACAGATTTGACAAGCCCTTATCTCAAACTTGTAAATATTTAAATAGAGGAATTGAGCCAGTTAAAGGGAACATATTGCACAATCAAACTGTTTTCACACATTGCAGTCTTCCTCTGCCAGATTATTAGAAGCAAAGTGTCCTTACTTTCATTCTTACCCATGGACATCGTTTGAAAAAAAAATGACCTTTCTTGAGCCCAGATCCATCATTTTGTTTGCAGGGATCGTGTCAATTAAATGCTGGATCCCTCGGAGGGCTGCAGAAGGAAGCAAAGTGTCCTTACTTTCATTCTAACCCATGGACATCTTTTAGCACAGCTCATTTGATTCTTACTAAGCGTAGTTTGTACTTGAACAGCATCTAAAGGCTGTTTGCAGAAATGTGCTTGATCGACATGTTTATATATTAATTATAAAAACAGCTGAGCTGCACTCATGGCTCAAACAGTATTTGTGGAGAAAGGACATTAAGATTATGTTAATGTTCCAGTTCTAAGAAACTTTTTGTTTTGTGTTTCATACATCAGTTGCCTTGGTTCAATGATTAGTTTGCTGGGTGATGTGATCCAACAGTGAGTAATAACAAAACAGATTTCCTTATATGACCAGGATAATTAACTGGAGATTTGCTCTGGGCTGGCAGGATTGGTGCTCCCGATACAGTCTCTAATCCAGTGTTGTCTAGCTACAAGTGTGACCAGTATGAAAACATTTTAGCGAGCTGCACTTACATATGCCCACACCAAGCAGGTAAGTGCGTACATTTACCCAACAAACATCCACCACCATTCAATAACCAAAGAAGTAAAGCCATTTAAAATCGTTCAGAAATTCTGCTATTGTCTTACCATTTTACCAACAAATGCACAAAAGGTTAAAGTACACAAACTGTGCAAATACAAGTATTGACTTTGCATGCCATATCTGGACTGAAAATAAGCAACGTGGCTAACTTATTGGACAGCACTGCTCTCATCATAGAATAGAATAGGACTTCCAGTAGCTGCCATGGCTGAATAGGTCGCGCACATGGCAGCTCCCGCCAGGATCGGACATTTGGGCCCTTCAACGGAGCGGTAGCGGCACTTTGATGGTGATTCCCAGCGGGGCAAGACACACTGGAGAAGTTCCCCTCACTGCTGCATGGAGGAAACCAGGAGTGGGGCCGTCAAGAGAGCGATTGCGGGGAAGCGAGCTGAACGGGTCCGGGAAGATAAAATGGCGGCCGGCGCGGACCAAGCAGCGTGGGCCCAGTGGTCGAGAGAGCAGCAAGAGTTCCTGAAAAGCTGCTTTGCAGAGCTGAGGACAGAGATGCTGGCCCCTATGAAGGCCTCCATGGAAAGGATGGTGGGGACTCAGAAGATACAGGAGCAGGCGATCAAAGAGGTGGAGAGAAAGGTGTCTGACAATGAGGACGAGATCCTGGGCCTGGGGGTCAGGGTGGAGGTGCATGAGGCCCTACACAAGAGATGGCAGTAGAGACTGGATGACCTCAAATATAGGTCGAGGAGTCAAAACCTGTGGATTCTGGACCTCCCTGAAGGTGCAGAGGGGCGGATGCGACCACGTATGTGACTACAATGCTGGGGTCGCTGATGGGCGCGGGGGCCTTCCCGTGGCCCTTGGAACTGGACGGGGCGCACAGAGGCCTCATGAGGAAGCCTAGGGCGAACAACCCACCAGGGGGATGGTGATAAGGTTCCACCGCTTCACAGACAGGGAGCGTGTCTTGCGCTGGGCAAAGAAGGAGCGGAGCAGTAAGTGGGAGAACTGCAAGATTCGGATATACCAGGACCTGGGAGCAAAATTGGCTAAGAGGCGTGCGGGATTCAAACGGGCTAAGGCAGTCCTCCACAGCAAAGGGGTGAAGTTCGGGCTTCTGCATCCGGCGAGACTTTGGGTAACGTACCAGGACAGGCACCAGTACTTCGATACGCTGGACGAGGCGTAGACATTTATTAAGCATGAAAAGCTGGACTCGAACTAAAGGACAGCTGCAGGTGGCTGAAACGCCCTGGGGGGGATGTGTAACCAGGTGTTGGCCTGATGTAAGATTGGTAGTAGAATTTAAGCTGGTCGCTTTTCTTTGTTTTTCTTTTTTTCAGGGGGCGGGGTAACGCCCGGGTTGTGTTTCTCATTTCATGGGAAAAATGGGGATGGCTCTTGCTCTCTTACCCTGTGGGGTAGGGGGGGTTGAGGGCCCGAAGGAGGAGACAACAGTGATTGGGGATAGAGGCGGGAGCGGCCAGGGTCAGCATGGGTCAGCTGACTTACGGAACCGTAATGGGGGGGGAAATCAGTGCTAAGCGGGTGCTTGGCATGGGGGGGTTGGGATTGGCGGGGGGGGGGGTGCTGCTTTGCTGGCTGAAGGGGAACCAACGTTTGGGTACGGATGGAGAGTCAGGTTGGGGGGCCTCCGGGAACAGGAGGGCTGGAGCGAGCGGGGGGCACAGGCACATGGCTGGACGAAAAAAGAGAGATGGCTAGTCGGCAGGGGGGAAGGGGTCAACCCCCCCGTCCAGGCTGATCACGTGGAATGTGAGGGGTCTGAGCAGGCCGGTCAAGAGGGCCCTCGTGTTCCTGCACTTAAAGGGATTAAAGGTGGACGTGGCCATGCTATAGGAGACGCACTTAAAACTCGCTGACCAAACGAGGTTAAGGAGCGGATGGGTGGGCCAGGTGTTCCAAACGGGTGGCATTCGAGGCAGGGAGTATTGTGGCGGACAAGGGGGGCAGGTACATAATGGTGAGTGGTAAGCTGCAGGGGGCCCGGGGGGGCCGGGTGGTGCTGGCGAACGTGTATGCCCCGAACTGGGATGACGCAGAATTCATGAGGCACATGCTGGGTAAAAGCCCGGACTTGGAGTCAAGTAATTTGATTATTGGGGCGGGGGGGACTTCAACACGGTCCTGGATACGGCATTGGACCGATCTAAGGTCGGCAAAGAGACCAGCGGCAGCCAGGGCCCTGTGGGAGTTCATGGACCAGATGGGGGGGCGTGGACCCATGGAGATTTGCGTGGCCAAGGGCGAAGGAGTTCTCCTTTTTCTCCCACGTTCACAAAGTATACTCTCGGATTGACTTTTTATGTGCTGAGCAGGGCGTTAATCCCAAGGGTGGAGGGGGTTGAGTATTCGGCCATTGTGGTCTCGAATCATGCCTCGCACTGGGTGCACCTGCGACTGGGGGCGGAGGGAGAGCAGCGCCCCCTCTGGAGACTGGCTGTGGGCCTGCTGGAGGGTGAAGAGGTGTGTGGGCGGATAAGGAGGAGCATCCAAAACTATGTGACAATAAATGACGCAGGGGAGGTAACAGCAACAATGGTCTAGGAGGCTATGAAGGCGGTTATTAGAGGGTGGAGAGGTAGAGGCTGGTGGGAGAGATACTCAGAGTAGACAGGAAGTACGCAGAGACCCCCGAGGAGGGGCTGCTAAAGGAGCGCCGGAGACTGCAGGCGGAGTTTGATCTGCTGACCACTGGGAAGGCGGAAGCGCAGCTCAGGAAGGTGAAAGGGGCGGTCTACGAGTATGGGGAAAAAGCTAGTAGGATGCTGGCGCACCAACTTCGCAGGAGAGAGGCGGCCAGGGAGATTGGGGGAGTCAGGGATAAGGCAGGTAACACGGTCTTGGGCCCAGAGAAGATCAACAAAATCTTCAAGGAGTTTTATTGTAAGCTGTACGAGTCAGAACCCCCAGTGGGAGGGGCAGGGATGAAGCAATTTATGGACCAATTGAGGTTCCCAAGGGTGGACGAAGATCTGGTGGAGGGACTGGGGGCCCCGATTGAGTTGGAGGAGATAGTTAAGGGCCTAGAAAGTATGCAGTTGGGCAAGGCCCCACGTTCGGATGGCTTCCCTGTAGAATTCTACAAGAAATTCTCGGAGCTGCTGAGCCCACTACTGCTAAGAACCTTTAACAAGGCAAAGGAGAGAGGAGCCCTCCCCCTGCCGATGTTGCAGGCTTTAGAACATAGAACATAGAAAAATCCAGTACAGAACAGGCCCTTCGGCCCACGATGTTGTGCCGAACTTTTGTCCTAGATTAAGAACAAATTAATCTACACTCCATTATTCTACCCTAATCCATGTACCTATCCAATAGCCTCTTGAAGGTCCCTAATGTTTCCGACTCAACTACTTCCACAGGCAGTGCTTTCCATGCCCCCACTACTCTCTGGGTAAAGAACCTACCTCTGACATCCCCCCTATATCTTCCACCATTCACCTTAAATTTATGTCCCCTTGTAATGGTTTGTTCCACCCGGGGAAAAAGTCTCTGACTGTCTATCTATTCCCCTGATCACCTTATAAACCTCTATCAAGTCGCCCCTCATCCTTCTCCATTCGAATGAGAAAAGGACGAGCTTTGATCTTGCTCATTTTGAAGAGGGAGAAGGATCCGCTTCAATGTGGGTCCTACAGGCCGATATTGCTCCTGAACTTGGATGCCAAACTGCTGGCTAAACTACTGGAATAGAGGACTTGTGTCCCGGGAGTGATGGATGAGGATCAGACGGGTTTTGTCAAGGGCAGGCCATTGAATACAAATGTGAGGAGGCTCCTAAACATTATCATGATGCCCTCAAAAGGAGGGGACGCAGAAGTAGTGGCTGCAATGGATGCAGAGAAAGCCTTTGACCGGGTGAAATGGGAGTGCCTGTGGGAAGCGTTAGGTAGGTTTGGATTCGGGGAGGGATTCATAGGGTGGGTCAAACTACTGTATCAGGCCCCTGTAGCAAGTGTATCCACGAACCGGCTGAGATTGGAATATTTCAGACTGTACCGAGGGATGAGGCAGGGGTGCCCCCTATCCCCGCTACTATTTGCCCTGGCAATTGAGCCTTTGGCTATAGCGCTGAGGACTTCAAGGAACTTGAGGGGGCTGGTCCAGGGGGGGGAGGAGCACCGGGTTTCACTGTATGCAGATGACCTGCTATTGTATATTTCGGACCCGCTAAAGGGGATGGGGGAGGTCATGCGGATCCTAAGGGACTTTGGGAGCTTCTCGGGGTACAGGTTGAACGTGGGGAAAAGTGAGGTGTTTGTAATCCACGCTAGGGGTCAGGAGGAGAGACTGAGAGAGCTCCGCTCAAGATGGTGGAGAGGAGCTTTCGTTACCTAGGTATACAGGTGGCTAGGAAGTGGGATGCCCTACACAGGCTCAATCTATCTCGGCTTGTAGAGCAGATAGAGGGAGACTTTAAAGGGTGGGACATCCTCCCGCTTTCCCTGGCGGGAAGGGTGCAGACCGTGAAAATGACGGTCCTCCCCAGATTCCTGTTCGTTTTCCAGTGCCTTCCCATCTTCATCCCCAAATCCTTCTTCAAGCGGGTGAACAGGATTATCACGGGATTTATGTGGGCAAACAAGACCCCGCGAGTTAAAAGACTGTTTTTGGAACGCAGTTGACGGGGGGAGGTTGGCGCTTCCGAACTTCTGTAGCTTCTACTGGGCGGCTAATGTAGCCATGATTAGGAAATGGGCAATGGAGGAGGGGTCGGCATGGGGGCGGCTAGAGGCGGTGCCATGCAAAGGCACCAGCCTAGGGGCACTAGTAACGACACCGCTGCCGTTCCCGCCGGCACGATACACCACAAGCCCGGTGGTGAAGGCGGCGCTGAGGGTCTGGGGTCAGTGGAAAAGGCACAGGAAGGAGGAGGGGGGCCTCAGTTTGGACCCCGATACGGAATAATCATAGATTTGTCCCCGGCAAGATAGACGGGGGGTTTCAAAGCTGGCACAGGGCAGGCATTAGAAGGATGGGGGAACCTGTTCATAGATGGGACTTACCCTAGCTTGAAGGCGCTGGAGTAGAAATTCAGCCGGCCCCCTGGAAACGACTTCAGATACCTCCAAGTCCGGAGGGGAACTGTTCATTTAATGTATATTCTCTGTTTGTATAATGATAACAGCCACATAGTTTTGTTAAATATTTTCCTATTATTTTTCTGTTAGTGGTTATGTAAAAATTCTGTTTGATAAAAGCTTTAATAAAAACAAATTTTTTAAAAATTAGAATAGAATAGAATTATAGAATTCCTACAGTGCAGAAGGAGGCCATTCGGCCCATCGAGTCTGTACTGACCCCCGAAAGAGCACCTTACCTAGCCACACTCGCCTGCCCGACCCCCGTAACCCCACAACCACACCAAACCTGCCCATCCTTGGACACTAATTGGCAATTTAGCATGGCCAATCCACCTAACCTGCACATCTTTGGACTGTGGGAGGAAACTGGGGCACCCGGAAGAATCCTGCTCAGACACGAGGAGAGGAAACGCACACAGCCAGTCACTCATTGATTGATTCTAGTGTTGATTGAGACAGTCACTCATTGATTGATTCTAGTGTTGGTTCTAGGATCAGATTCTCTGCACCACTTCCATCACCATTATGGAGTCCATGTCTTCAACAGCTCTCCCTCTTAGGGCAGAATTTAATGTAGGTGATGGGGCCTCACCCACCGTCATGGAGGGCGAACAAGAGCGGCTTTTCAGGAAAATCCTACTCTCATCAAGTATAAATCAGGCAGTGGCAGACCTTCCCCCAGATCAAGGACCCGGGGCAGAGGTCTTGCTGCCAAGAGCTGCTGGCCAATCACGTCCCTGAAATTCTTCATTGCTCAACAGTGCCACCTGGCTGCTGATATCTAAGAAAGGATGGAGAGAGTAAACAGTGAACCACAAGCTTGTTAGCTTAATGACAGTTATTGGGAAAATGCTGAATTCTATTATTAAGGAAGCCTTAACAATGCACTTCGAACAAGTCAACATGGTTTTACTAAACAAGATCTTGTTTGCGACAAATTAGAGTTTTTTGAGAATGTAACTAATAGGGTAGATAAAGTGGAACCAGTTGATGAAGTAAACCTGGATTTCCAAAAGGCATTTGATAAAGTATCCCACAAAGGTTACTAGGCAAGATAAGGGCTCATGGAGTTGGGGGTGGTATTTTGGCATGGGTAGAGGATTGTATAGAAAGCAGAGAGTGTGCATAAATACAGCTTTTTAAAGTTGGCAGGCAATGAACAGTGGAATGCTGCAAGTGTCAGTGCTGGGGCATCAGCTATTTACAATCTATATTCATAACTTAGATGAAGAGACAGAGAATAATGCATTGAACTTTGCTGATGATACCAAGCTAGGTGGGAAGGTAAGCTGTGTGGAGGACACAGAGATGCTACAAAGTCATATAGACAGGTTAAATGAGTGAGAAACAAGAAGTATAATGTAGGTAAGTGCTAAGTTATTCACTTCAGTTATAAGAATAGAAAAGCAGAATATTTTTCAAAAGGTATGAAACTTTTAAGTGTCGATGTTCAAAGATACTTGGGTGTGCTCACACATTGGAATGCAGAAAGTTAGTATGCAAGTGCATCAAGCAATTAGGAATGTAAATACTATGTTGGCCTTTATTGCAAGGGGATTGGGGTACAGGAATAAAGAAATCTTGCTACAGTTGTACAGGGTTTTGGTGAGACCAGATCTGAAATAGTGGCCAAAATCTTCCATCTTTGTTCGCAGCTGGGATTTTCCAGTGTCACTGAAAGTGAATGGATTTTTAAATGGGATGGCACATTTTCCCTTCTTGCTCACAACTGGTCCCGCCATGAATGAGACCAAAAACTTCCGCCCAATGGGCGCAGTAGTTTAGGACTGAGATGAGGAGAAATGACTTCACTCAAACGGTTGTGAATCTTTGGAACTCTTAACCCTGGAGGATTGTGGATGCTGCATCATTGAATACATTTGAAGTCGGGATAGACAGGTTTTTAGTCTCTCGGGGAATTAAGGGATATGAGGAGTAGATGGGAAAGTGGAGTTGAAGCCCAAGATCAGCCATGATTGTACTGAATGGTGGAACAGGCCCAATGGGCCCACTCCTCCTATTTCCTAAGGCCCAGGATCATTGAGTTTCCCAAAGAGAGGTGAGCGAGGGTACGATGAGGGGTTGGTGGGGGGGAGGGGCTGTATTTCAGGTAGCAGAAGTGGTGGGGAGAGAGGTCAGCAGCAATGGCAGGGGTCAGTTGTCAGTTCCCCCTCCCCCCCATTCCATCTTCCCGATGCCAGGTCCCTCGATCAGGCTATGGTGGTGAGTCCCCCATTTGCTGATGGGTGAATACCCACAGCGGTGGTATGAGGCTGTTCAACGGGCATTGACTGCCCACTGAAGTCCCTAAACTTGTGGCAGGTGGCAAGCCTGGACTTAAGGCAGAGACGAGAAGGTGGCAGGGACACTCCCCCATCACCCTCCAAATTCAATGCCCCCACCACCAGACTCACCACAGGCGAGGGCATTAAATTCCACCCATAATGAAGAACATATTGAAATACATCTTGAAGGTGACAATTGCTGTGTGAATCACAGACCACATTAGGTGGACACACGTACACTTCAATCCCAAAATGGAAGTGCACCAATGGCACCAATTTGTCACTTTTCAGTAAAATGTTGTCCACAAGTCACTGGCCTTGCATCATAATCTTGTAAAACATGCCCCTCTCTGCCATCTGATGAACTGCACGGCAAAACTCAGTGGCCGCAATGGTTGGAGAAATCCGTTCTGGTAAGGGAAGGTTTGGAACTTAAATGAAAAATGAAGGAAAAGCTGTAGATGCTGTAAATTTGGGCTGATAACAGCAAATGCTGGAAACACAAAGCCAGTCAGGCATCTTCTGTGGAGCAGATTAGGTTTACTGGAGCAACTTTCTGCCTCTGTTTTTGGGGGACGAGGAATGGCGGATGTAGAAGAGAATCGAGTGGGAGATCCAAAATCGCTCTTTACCTTGGTGGTATATCCCTGCTCGATTGTCCCCCGCCCTCCAATGATGATGTAAGAGGGATCCCGACTTTAAAAGTCAAGATCCCCATTTACATCTGTTTGCAGATGTACATTAGGTGCTCACGCTCAATTGTGCCCCCCCCCCCCCGGTCCCGTGTTGGACTAACTGTTCAGTAAGAAGTCTTACAACACCAGGTTAAAGTCCAACAGGTTTGTTTCAAACACGAGCTTTCGGAGCACGGCTCCTTCTTCAGGTGAATGGAAAGGCTTTCCATTCACCTGAAGAAGGAGCCGTGCTCCGAAAGCTCGTGTTTGAAACAAACCTGTTGGACTTTAACCTGGTGTTGTAAGACTTCTTACTGTGCTCACCCCAGTCCAACGCCGGCATCTCCACATCAGGACTAACTGTTGACGTTGGTGTGGGGGCGCACTGACGTGAATCATGACAGGTTCACCACAACATGTACCTGCCAAACAGAATCCGCTGGAGGCACACAGGGAAGTCAAGCCCCCAGGGAAGAGAGGCTATGTGCAGGCAGTACACTGGCACTTCTCCCTAGCACTATCCAGGCACTGCCCTCTGCCTGGCAGTGCCAGGGCAGAGCTGCGAGTTCCGTGTGACAGGGAGGGGGTTCCATCGGGTGTTCCTTCTTTAATTTTTTTGAGCCTGCCCTGCCAACGGGACATCACCGGACCCACCCTTTCACTTTTTTTTTTACAAGTGCCAAAAAAATGGCAGGAAAAAAACGGTAGCGCGTCTAAAGGCTACACTCGCTTTTCCTTCTCGAATTGATGCTTTGGGAAAATCAGTGGAAAATTCCACCCCACGTTTGAGGTCAACGACCTTCTGTTTGAAATACATTCCAGAATAGAAATCCACCATCACGCCATGTACCACAAACATTCTGTGCTGTACATAATCGTCTTGAATTTGAGAATGCTGGGTGGATCTCATTATGTGCATGTCTGCATATCATGACAGTCTGCACCGGCCCTTGGAAAGAGCACCTTACTTAAGCCCATGCTTCCATCCTATCCCCGTAACCCAGTACCCCCTCCCTCCAATCTGTTGACCTGTCTGAGTTTTGTTCACTCCCTCCCATGATCAAATATTCACTACTTTAGAACACTCCATTACAGAGACTCTGGAATTCCTGCCAGCTTCAAATCCTGTTCCTTCCCCACCCCCACCCCCCTTCCACGTTTTCTGCAACCTTTGACTAGGGCAGCAACAATTCTGAGTGATTAAAAAACACTTAACTCAAAATTCTTGGATAAAATGTGGATCTGAAAGCATCTTGAACAATTGTGCGAAAATGTCCATGTGCTGAGCCCTCGTCTCTCAGAATTGCCAAGAAATCCCATTAAATTGGTGCTGCAGACGATTGGGTTCTCAAATAAAAATCAATAGCTCCCCTCTGAGTCCTTTACTCCAAGAAGCCTTTTGTGTAGAAAATGAGTACTCAATTCAAAGTCTTTTCAGACACCTGCACTTTATAATGCCTGCGTCATGCTGGAAATTACTGGAGGAGGATCAATCAGTGCCATCGAAGCTTTTCATTGTCATTAGTACGTGAGTATTGATCAGCACAGTCAAACAACAGAATGCCAATGATGTTGCAGCAGAAAGAGATTGTTGCTATTTTTGTAAGCGTGACCTTTAAGTTGACATTTATAAGTAAATGTTTCCAGTAACCAATCATTTGATTGAAACGTAACTTATTCTTTCATATGTCAAGCTGGAGCAGCTTAATAGTCTATGCACAGTGCCATTGCATTTATCTGTTTGAGAAAGAGAAGTCATAATTACTTGGTGGCAGCCCTTGGAGTCTCTTACAATTGTCTACGTTATTTAGCTCCTTAAACATTTTATCCCGTTTAGTAAATTGTTCTTTTTCTGTTTGAAATAAGATTACGACAGGTTAGGTGGGGGGTACTGGGTTACGGGGATAGGATGGAAGCTTGGGCTTAAGTAAGGTGCTCTTTCCAAGGGCCGGTGCAGACTGTCATGATATGCAGACATGCACATAATGAGATACAGACAGGCAGCTAATGAACACAGAGAACAGGACATAACCAATCAGCAGGCAGAACACTTGGGGGTGGTCTCCCACTATAAAAGGTACAAGGCACTCACACTCCACCTCTTTCCACTGGTGACATCTACAGTGTGAGTCAGGGTGTACATATCATATAACTCCTACAGCACGTGGCTAAGAGCTAGTCTGGTTCAGGAAGACAGAGTAATCACACTTAGGTTAGCAGAGAGTCGAACACACAGGGAACTGTGTTATCTGTGTGACAAGTTCAATAAATCAAATTGAACTAACTTCAAAGTCTGGAGTATCTCTCAGGTAAAGCTGCATCCAGTTGCAGCCCATGTTATCTTAGTGTGCTTAACACGACACAGGTCTGATGGGCCTGATGGGCCACCTGCACTGTAAATTCTATGATTCCATACAATTGCAGTGAAGTGGTTTGCTTCTTCTTTTTATTCTTTCAAGGGATGTAAGCATTGCTGGGAAGGCCAACATTTAACTGCCATCCCTAATTGGCATCAAGAAGGTGAACCATCTTTTTGACCTACTGCAGTTTATGAGATTAAGGTACTCTCACAGTGCTGGTAGGTAAAGAGTTTCAGGATTTTAACTTCGACGGTGAAGGAACGGGGATATATTTCCAAGTGACTCACAGTGGAGTCCATGCATATCCTTCCCTTGCTCTTCTCAGTGGTAGTCATCACGGGTTTGAGAGGTGTAGCCAAAGAAGCTTTGGTGAGATATTAGAATGGGATGTGTTGGGAATCAATTCCTCCTCTAATGTTCCATCCCTTCTTTTGTAGATTGGCTTTTGGTTATCGTATAATTTTTAAAAAATATAAATTTAGAGTGCTCAATTATTTTTTTTTCCCAATTAAAGGGCAATTTAGCATGGCCAATCCACCTAACCCGCACATCTTTCACGTTGGGGTGAAACCCATGCAGACACGGGGAGAATGTGCAAACACCACACGGACAGTGATCCAGGGCCAGGATTTGAACCCGGGTCCTCAGCGCTGTAGTCCCAGTGGTATGCATTATGCCATTGTGCTGCCCTACATCGTATAATGTTGACTTGCTCCGGTGCATAATGACACTATGAGTTTCAGTCTGTCTGGGCAATACATGGTATTAAAATAGCCAATGCTTCACCAGCGCTCCATTTAACAAATCTGGTTGGTGTTCTAGATCAACACAGAGTGCACCATTTGTTCCTCAAATGCTCTATCCCAGGAATTCAAATGTACAGAGGTTAAAAATTTGATCACCCTTGAGAACAGGCCACGAGGATCGCAATACATAATTTACCAGCGCTTATTCAAAGCAACACAAGCAGCCTGCAAACATTGAGCTGCCTGTGAATTTAATCAATGGTGGCTGCATGGGTCAGCCGGAGGACCAAGTTCCTTTAAGGCTCGCATCACATAAAGATAGTCCACACTAATTAAATTCAGAGTGTACCTCTGAAAGAGCAACTGCATTCAGATTGCAGCAGAGGCGAGAAGTGGTGGAAGAGAACTCAAAGCAGAAAGAACCTTAAAAAATGGCACTGCCTCAGGCTCTTTTTGCAGCACAAGGTCTTGCAGCAGCAGGAGAGGGGTCCTCTTCCCTCAGGGCCAGGAGGCCTTCCATGGGGAGAAAGTAGCCATCACTGCTGTCATGTGAGAGTACCTTTCAGAAATGGGTGTTTATAAATGTGTGTGTACATAAATATCTGTAGTGAGACTACCTTTAAGAAATGGGTGTTTATTACTGCAGTGATGTCAGAGAGGGGGTGGAGCTGGGCTGTCTGTCAGCTTTTTACTTTTGTTTTAGGCTGTTTGCTGCAGGGTGTGTTTTAGTTTCGTTTTCAGAGCTGGACAGCTGCAGTCACAGCCAGAAGGTGTATGAATCTCTCTCTGTAATATAGAGACTGTAAATCGATCCTGGTGATTTAAAACTAATAACAGTAGTGACTTTAACCTGATGTGCTTCTGGTAAAAAGATGTTTTAAGTTGTATGGATGTTAAAAGGAAGTTATTAATTATTACTTGGTGTTGTATTTTTGGGGGGTTGTATTTGAATTAATGGTTGCTAAGATGTTCACTGTATGTTTTAAAAAGGTTAACTTGAGTTCATAGAATAAACATTGTTTTGCTTTTAAAAAATACTTTTCCATTTCTGCTGTACCACACCTGTAGAATGGGCTGTGTGCTCCCCATACCACAATCTATTAAAAGTGTGGGTCAGGTGAACTCCATGATATATTTTGGGGTTCTCTAAACCCTGGCCCATAACACTGCCAATGCTCGCAATGGAACAGCAACATCCTGGATGCAGACTGCAAGAGAGGTTTATATCTTGCAGGAGTGGTCAAGGTGAATTAATGCATAACCACATTCTTCTTTGCAAGGTAAACACTAGCTTCATACGCTACTCCATTCCCATCACACATTTACCAACAACCTCCATCAAACATGACCCAACGTTTCACATTCGTAGCCCCGGGGGGTTTTAGGTACAGGCTGTAGTTCCTTAACCCCATGGAGAACATGGTGCTCGACATTAATGCAGCATGACTGAGCACATGGTCAGTGATGAGGCTGAAATCATCCACAGAAACGTGATGATCTCATCCAATCCATCTTTTCACATCCCAGTTCCCCCTCGGCCTGTATTTCTGTTGTGATTTACAAACTGCAGATGGTGTAAGCGTGTAACACTCCCCCATTTCCCTCAGCATGTCCGTATCTTTCTGGCTTTATGCTTTCAGATACCCAAGAATTGCCAACTGGCCAGTCACTGATGTGGCAGGTTGAAGTTTTGGAAGAACAAGAGACTAATGAAGAAGAAACACTCCATCTCACACTCGCTGCACCAGCTCAGATACCAACACGGCACAAACTTTAGAGAATGGCTTAAAGATATCTTCGGGGCATGAGGGGGCTACAGCCAGAGGGAAATAGTAGCCTAGGTTCCAGCTCCCAGGAAGATCTTGCTGCACGCGAGTTCCACTGCAGAGGACTTGGAAGAGATCTTTGGTGGATGGAAAAAAACTGATGGCAGGCACAGTGAAATGCTCAATGCATTGGCAAGCCTCCCAAAGAGTCTATTGTTACTGTCAAGGAGCAGGAACGTGTCCAGCTCCATACTGACACAAGGCTTTCCGAAGTTTATGACTAACTCACTGAGCACACTGGTAGACCAGATCGCCATGCAGCATCTGACACTTGATCTCTCTGCTTCAACTTGCAGCATAAGCAGAAGCTGTGTAATACCTGAGCGCCGCCGTGGAAACTCAAACTGAAGTCATGTCAGTCGCTAGCCTGCTGCCATCATGACTGTGGATAATATTGCTCAATCGGTCTTTCAAGGTCCCTCACAGGTTGCTGAGGTGCCACTCTGGGCAGTGACTGTGGCTCAGTGGAGAATTACCCTGCTGTCCTCTCTCAGGATTGACAACACGTGTGCTGCCACCACTGCCACCCCATCAGTGCCCTGGCTGTTGGCTGTCAGGCAGTCAGCCCAGACTGCTGCTGCCCCTGCAGAAGTGGTACAGTCTGAAGCCAGGTCTACAAGGCTCAGTGCACCTCAAGGGTTCTGGAAAGCTGTCTGCCATCTTCCCCAAGTGAAAGTCATCAGCTTTCCACCGATCACTCTGCGGTCACTGGGGTAGCACTGGGCATGAGTACTCAGCTGGGTAAAGGCTCCTGCCGGATAGACATTAAGGGAAGGCACAGGTGGAATTTTGTTTGGAAAATTCAATGTTTTTATTGGATAAAGTTAGATAAAGTTGTATAGCATGATTGTTTTGTGATGCTTATAATGATAATAATCTTTATTATTTTCACAAGTAGGCTTACATTAACACTGCAATGAAGTTACTGTGAAAAGCCCCTAGTCACCACATTCCGGCACCTGTTTGGGTACACAGAGGGAGAATTCAGAATATCCAATTCACCTAACAAGCCCATCTTTTGGGACTTGTGGGAGGAAACCGGAGCACCCGGAGGAAACTCATGCAGACACGGGGAGAACGTGCAGACTCCGCACAGACAGTGACCCCAATTTCAAGGATATGGTCAAAGGAACGTTGTGATGGTCTATAACGGAGGGATGGTAAGGTGCAGATCTGTTGTCCAATGGGGATATGAATTTGTATTCGTGGGAATCAGTCAAGTGGGGCATTTTTAGACAGCTACTCGGAATGTGGACGTGCCAGCTTCGTTCTCCCTTCCTCTTCGGCTTCTCGCTGAATCACTGGTGCCAGAGGTTGAGCCCTGGTGATGGCCAGATTGAGGTAGATGCTGAGATTGGGACATTCGCTCCAGCCAGACATCAGCGGGGCTCCTGCAGAGCACTCGAGGCAGGGGAACTGTTGCTTCTGCCCACCAGCTGATGCTAAATGGGGAGAGTCCTTCCTGCTTCTGAACACAAGGCACATGTGGCACCACTGGCTCTCAATAAAAGCATGTTGGGCCTGTGTGCACGGTTATGGAGTCATGTCATGGTCGCCTTTCTTTCTGGCAGTCACCCTCTGAATTGATGTAGTGTTTGAAAATCTGTGCGAACAGCTGACTGGCACAGAATGAAAGCATCACGACCGTTGTCAGGCTACCAGGCATTCACCAACATGTTGTAAATGTTGTCACGCGCAAGCTGCACATTCCGTGGTTCTGGCCGATCTCAGTAAAGACACATGCATGCATTTGATGGCAGGCTGCACCACTGAGAAGTCTGATATCCTGCAAAAGCCAAGTTGTATTCTGCCTGCTTCTCTCTCTGTTCAGATGGAACACAATAAACTCCCCTCTCCTTATGTACAGAGTCTCTGTTACCTATTTGAATCTTACGGATAGTGAACTGGGATATATGTTGGCTATCTCGCCTGTTCCAGCCATGTAGGAATCTGACACAAAGAAATTTGGGGGCACAGTCACCTTCACAGCCAATGGCAATGCCATTGCTGCCCTGTTCTGAGGCTGCGAGTTTGCTTCCAGGAGATGGCAGAGTTTCACAAACACCTCATCACATACAGCACCCACACTGCTCCTGGTTTGTGTGGAGATAAGAGAATAGATGGAGAACTTCTCCTGCTGAGAACCCGTCTCCCCATCTCCTCCCTCCGTGCGCAGCTTACGAACATACAAACATATGATCTTGGAGCAGACGTAGGCCATTCAGCCCCTCAGCCCTGCTCTACCATTTTATAAGATCATGGCTGTGTTTCGAGTTCCACATTCCCATAAACCTCCAATAACCTTTGATCCCCTTGCCTGAAACAAATCTATCTACCCCTGCCTTAAAAATATCCAATGACCCCCACGTTCTCTTCTTTGCTGCCTCTGAACCACCTTCCTTTCATGCTACAACCCCAGGGATACCTGATGTTATAGGCCTCATAATTGTGACCCTGCTGTGTTTAGAGCTTTTCCATTCACTGAAATGTCTTTTCAACATACAACGCCATTCCACGTTGACATCATCAGCTCCTCAAAACACGCAGCACTTCCACAAACTGAAACAAACCAGTGGAAATCATTCAGCAACTAATCAGCAAATTGTTGATGATCACTTTAAATAGCACTGGTGGAGAGGGTCCTTCCTGCTTCTCAACACAAGTTCAGCTGTACAAGGTTAAGAGAAATTGTCAAACTGGCAGTGCTAACTGATGTAACAACATGCCTACTCTGCATTTTTCTAGTGCATACTTCTAATGCCTGTGCAAACACCCTTATCAAGACGGTGCTTGGCATTGGCCACAACAGGCGAGAGGACAGGTAGCGCAGATACATTTTGGTACCAAAACGGCATCTGTAAGGCCAAAACTACAGACTCCATTCGCAAGGAGTTGTCCCCTACCGAGTGTTGCAGACTGTCACATTTCTAAAGCCCAGGACTACCTGCTGAGGGATGCACTGAAGCCTGGGGCAGTTGTCACAGAGGTTCAATGGTGGAAGGTCGCTGTTCAAGACCTTTCAGCCATAGTGCATGTCATAATATACACACCAGTATATCATGGTGCAGACACACACTGATTGACACACTGCAAGACCAATCAACACACACAAAACCGCAGCCAATCACTAGTTGGAGCACACTCACTATAAAGTCAGAGGGCATCAGTTTCCCCGCTCATTTGGGATGCAGCCTCTAAGAAGGACAGAGCTCACAGCCTGCAGCACAGATCTTCACCATGTGCTGAGTGCATAGTCTGGTTAGGATAGGCATAGGTCTTTAGTTTAATCTAACATAGTGTCGACCCACAGTGAAAGTATATTCAACAGTTTCTAGCTTAATAAAATAGTGTTGTACTATTTCAAGTGTTGGTAGCCTGTATGTGTTACTGCTGAGGTAAACGCAGTCTCCACAGAGGGGAGGGAAATTGTCACGCCCCTCCCCGGGTGTTTAACTCTTAGTGAATGTAGATGATGAATATTACGGACCAGATTCTCTAGCCTCTCCGCGACGTATTTCTCAGCGGGGGCGGGGGTGGGGCACCATAGTTGGCCAGCTGCATGAAGGGATTTCCCATTGAATCCAAACCAAGCCGTCGGGAAATGTGGCGGGGGTGAGTGTCAACGGGACTAGAAAATCCCATTAGCGTGAACAGCCAGAAGATTTCACCCTACATGTATCAGAATTGTATCCAAGCACTTCAGACAGAGTGCAACTTGATCTATGTAGACAACTTAAGCACCTTTTCACCATTTGTAATAACCATATTGAAATGTCTGTAATGTTCCTTGGACTGTATTGAAACACCCCAGGATGCAACAGGATCTATGTAGAAAACCTGAATGTTATGGCACTTTGTGTGATAGCCATTTTGAAATGTTTATAAAGTCTTTCAGATATTTTAGGAATAAAGTATATCTTGCAAAAATAAAACTACAGGGCTCTGTGGAGCCCAATCCTGCTGTCTCGATTTCTAACCTCTTTCTTGCCTTGTTTTTTTTTTACAACTTATAGCTTTTTGAAAGCCAAGTCTGGCATCTCCAAACCACTACTTGATTTATCTCATTACATTTACTACATTTTTCAACAATGGCGACGAGTTGTACTGAGGGGTTTGGCCTTTTACCGAAGTAGCTTAATCATAAAATGAACAGCCCCTTCTGAAGAACATTGAATGTTGCATTCATTCACAAGAAAGTCACTAAGTATTTCAATTATCACAGATATTAATAATTAACTGATAAAGATCACTATTTGATTGTTACGTGATTAACGGGAAATCTTTGCACTGTGGTGATTTTACAATATGACCAAAATGAAGCAATCTTCTCTCGATTCTGGAGCCAGATTCCTGCTCCTGCTCACTTTTTAGTTGCCCCTGCTGTTTCAATCTGGATTCATTGAGAACAGTGACAGGTTTAAATTGCTTCTTCCCACAGGTTCAGAAGCTTGCCAACACTCATGCTATGCACTCATGAAGCTGTGTCTGAGGTGAGAATCTCCGGGGATCGGAGCCATTTCAGTTTCTCTGCCATTCCCTGTGGGAAGGGGGGGGGCAAATTGGAAAAAAGAGACCTGGATGCGCACGCCCTCTCAGTCAGGCCAGGTGGATGGTGAGAGGGGATAAAATTGCCGGAGAAAAGGACAATCTGATCCCCAGAAATATTATCCCGGTAAAAAGGCAAAGGGTGGAATTTTCCAATCCTCCCTACAGTGGGTTTCATGGTGGGTGGGGGGGGGGGTTGGGAAATGGGAGGGTGGGGAGGGGGGAATGGCGGGGGTGGACTACATGGCGGGAGCTGAGGTGTGAAATGGCACAGGAACGTATGTTCCTGCCCGTCATGGGCAGCAAGGTGGCACAGTGGTTAGCACTGGTGCACCACACCTCCAGGGTCCCAGGTTCAATTCCGGCCTCGGGCGACTGTCTGTGTGGAGTTTGCGCTTTCTCCCCGTGTCTGCGTGGGTTTCCTTCGGGTGCTCCGGTTTCTTCCTACAGTCCAAAGATGAGCACAGTAAGAAGCACCAGGTTAATGTCCAACAGGTTTGTTTCAATCACTAGCTTTCGGAGAACTGCTCCTTCCTCAGGTGAATGAAGAGGTAGGTTCCAGAAACATTTATATAAACAAATTCAAAGATGCCAGACAATGATTAGAATGCGAGAATTTGCAGGTAATTAAGTCATTACAGATCCTGAGAGAGGGGTAATCCCAGGTTAAAGAGGCGTGAATTGTCTCAAACCAGGACAGTTGGTAGGATTTTGCAAGTCCAGGCCAGATGGTGGGGGATGAATGTAATGTAACATGAATCCAGGTCCCGGTTGAGGGCGCATTCACGTGTGCGGAACTTGGCTATCAGTTTCTGCTCGGCGATTCTGCGTTGTCGCGCATCCTGAAGGCCGCCTTGGAGAATGCTTACCCGAAGATCAGAGGCTGAATGCCCTTGACTGCTGAAGTGTTCCCCGACTGGAAGGGAACATTCCTGCCTGGTGATTGTCGCGCAATGTCCGTTCATTCGTTGTTGCAGCGTCTGCATGGTCTCGCCAATATGCCACGCTTTAGGACATCCTTTCCTGCAGCGTATGAGGTAGACAACATTGGCAGAGTCGCACGAGTATGTACCGCGTACAGTGGTGTTCTCACGTGTAATGGTGGTATCCACGTCGATGATCTGGCACGTCTTGCTGAGATTGCCAAGGCAAGTTGTGTGGTGTCATGGTCTCTGTTCTGAAGGCTGGGTAGTTTGCTGCAAACAATGGTTTGTTTGAGGTTGCGCAGTTGTTTGAAGGCAAGTAGTGCGGGTGTGTGGATGACCTTCATCGATGATGTGTTGAAGGCTGCGAAGAAGATGTTGTAGTTTCTCTGCTCCGGGAAAGTACTGGACGATGAAGGGTACTCTGTCGGTTGTGTCCCGTGTATGTCTTCTGAGGAGGTTGGTGCGGTTTTTGCTGTGGCGCGTTGGAACTGTCAATCGATGAGTCGAGCACCATATCCCGTTCATACGAGGGCATCTTTCAGCGTCTGTAGATGTCTGTTACGCTCCTCCTCGTCTGAGCAGATCCTGTGTGTACGGAGGGCTTGTCCATAGGGGATAGCTTCTTTAATGTGTTTAGGGTGGAAGCTGGAGAAGTGGAGCATCGTGAGGTTATCCGTGGGCTTGCGGTAAAGCAAAGTGCTGAGGTGACAGTCCTTGATGGAGATGAGTGTGTCCAAGAATGCAACCGATTCTGGAGAGTAGTCCATGGTGAGTCTGATGGTGGGATGGAACTTATTGATGTCATTGTGTAGTCATTTCAGTAATTCTTCTCCACATCATCAGTCCAAAGATGTGCAGGTTAAGACTGGCCATGCATTCTGGATTTTAACTAAATGTTTATTCCATTGTCTTCTAAGGTTAAGGAGAATAACAGTAAAACACATAATATATTCATTAAACCCAGAATATAATGAAGAGAGTTCTCTGCCTACTCCCTGTGGTGATATGCATCACTGTAAATAAACAAGGGGTTAATGTAAATACACATAGACTAGCTAGACACTAGAGGGAGCACCAGAGACATGACACACAGATATTCAACTAATAGGTCAGTAAGATCGGACATGGCCAATGGGCATTCACGATACACACAGAGGTGACACCACCACAGGAGGGCATTACACCAACCCATATAAAAGGACACAGCACACATGATCTTCCTCTTTCCAGTGGAGACCCTCAATGAGTACACAGGGTTGATTTGAAACACATCACACCCTGGATTGTAGCAGACTGGTTTGTCAGTCTGAGTAGCTGTAGCAGGATTAACAGGAGAGTCAAATCCAAGTAGGAGAATTGTTAACAGTTTAAATAAATGTGTTAAAGCTATCTCCAAGTCTGAACCTTCCTTTGTCAGAGTGCACATCAAGGAAGCAGTTTATGCTACGTCAAGAGCACAACAAAACACTCCCTAAGCTCAATATAAATAAACTGGGTATCGGCATGAACAAAAAAACCTGGAGGACAGATGAAGTGAGAGCTAGCTTACAGGAGACGTCTGAGATACTCTGGCCGGGATTCTCCCTTCCGGGGACTAAGTCCCCACGCCGGCGGGAAAACCGGCCCCAGCGACTCCGGCGTCAGCAAGCCCCCAAGGTGAGGAATTCTCACCTGTCTCGGGGCCTAGGTGGACGGCGGAGTTGTTGGCGCCGCTCCAGCCGGTGTCGAAGGGACTGCATGCGTTCGCGTATGCGCCAAAGTGCCGGCGTGGTTCCGCGCATGTGTAGACTGGCCGGCTTATTTAGGCACATGCGCCGGGGTTCTCTTCTCCGCGCCAGCCATGGTGGAACCCTGCAGGGGCCGGCACGGTAGGAAGACGTGCCCCCACGGAACAAGCCCGCCTGCAGATCAGTGGGCCCCGATCACGGGCCAGACCACCGTGGAGGCCCCCACCCCCACCCCCCCTCCCCTCCGAGGACCGCCCCTGCCGACTTACTTGCCACATTCCGCCGGTGTCAAAGGCGAGTGATTCATGCCTGCGGGACTGGCCAAAAACGACAGCCGCTCGGCCCAGCGGGGCCCAGAGAATTGCCAGGGGGGATGCTGCCAACGGCCCCTAACCAGCATGGTGTGAATCCCGCCCCCGCCCGAAAGTCGGCGCCGGAGAATACGGTAACTAAGCTGCAAAAACAGTTTTATGATAAGGACACAATATCATAAAACAGGTGCAAAATGCCACAGGTGATGAGAGTCTGAAATGAAAATAGAAATGTTGAAAACACTAGCAGGTCAGGCAGCATATGTGCAGAGAGAAATAGAGTTAACTTTTCGGATCATTAACTTTTATCCAAACTGGAGGAGGGTAGAACTTCTTTAAGGCTGCCGTCCCATTTACTTTAGCCAATTTTTTTTAATGCTGCTAGAAAGACATTTTAAAAATGCAAATGAAAAATTCCAGACTTTATAACAATCTCTATTGTCAGAAGTCGTACACTTAGAGCCTGTGGGGACCAGCTGGCAGGTGTGTTCGAGGACATCTTTAACCTGTCCCTACTCCACTCCGAGATGCCCGACTGCTTCATGAAGACCACCATCACACCGGTGCCAAAGAAGAACCAGGCAACGTGCCTCAATGACTACCATCCGGTGGCCCTGACATCAGTCGTAATGAAGTGCTTCGAGAGGTTGGTCATGAAGCTCATCAACTCATTGACACTAAGTTGAGTGGTAAAGCGAAAAGTGCAGAGGATACTGGAAGTCTGCAGAGGGATTTGGATAGGTTAAGTGAATGGGTTAGGGTCTGGCAGATGGAATACAATGTTGACAAATGTGAGGTTATCCATTTTGGTAGGAATAACAGCAAACGGGATTATTATTTAAAAGATAAAATATTAAAGCATGCCGCTGTGCAGAGAGACTTGGGTGTGCTAGTGCATGAGTCACAGAAGGTTGGTTTACAAGTGCAACAGGTGATTAAGAAGGCAAATGGAATTTTGTCCTTCATTGCTAGAGGGAAGGAGTTTAAGACTAGGGAGGTTATGTTGCAATTGTATAGGGTGTTAGTGAGGCCACACCTGGAGTATTGTGTTCAGTTTTGGTCTCCTTACTTGAGAAAGGACGTACTGGCACTGGAGGGTGTGCAGAGGAGATTCACTAGGTTAATCCCAGAGTTGAAGGGATTGGATTACGAGGAGAGGTTGAGTAGACTGGGACTGTACTCGTTGGAATTTAGAAGGATGAGGGGGACCTTATAGAAACATTTAAAATTATGAAGGGAATAGATAGGATAGATGCGGGCAGGTTGTTTCCACTGGCGGGTGAAAACAGAACTAGGGAACATAGCCTCAAAATAAGGGGAAGTAGATTTAGGACTGAGTTTAGGAGGAACTTCTTCACCCAAAGGGTTGTGAATCTATGGAATTCCTTGCCCAGGGAAGCAGTTGAGGCTCCTTCATTACATGTTTTTAAGGTAAAGATAGATAGTTTTTTGAAGAATAAAGGGATTAAGGGTTATGGTGTTCGGGCCGGAAAGTGGAGCTGAGTTCACAAAAGATCAGCCATGATCTCATTGAATGGCGGAGCAGGCTCGAGGGGCCAGATGGCCTACTCCTGCTCCTAGTTCTTATTAACTCCATACACCCAGAACGCCTTGATCCACCGGAATGCGCATACCGCCGCAACCAGTCCACAGCAGACGCCATCTCCCTGGCCCTACACTCATCCCTAGAGCATCTTGACAACAAGGACTCCTACATCAGACTCCTACTTATTGACTACAGCTCCCCCTTCAACACCAAAATCTCAACCAAGCTCATATCAAAGCTCCAAACGCTAGGACTTGGCTCCTCACTCTACAACTAGATCCTCGACTTTCTGACTCACAGACCACAATCAGTAAGAATAAACAACAACACCTCCTCCACAATAGCCCTCAATACCAGGGCCCCACAAGATTGCATACTTGGCCCCCTATTATTCTCCCTGTACACACACGATTGCATGGCAAAATTTGGCTCCAACTCTATCTACATGTTTACTAATGACACAACTATAGTGGGCCGGATCTTGAATAACAACGAGTCAGAATACAGGAGGGAGATAGAGAACCTAGTGGAGTGGTGCAGCGACAACAATCTTTCATTGCCAGCAAAACTCAAAAGCTGATCATGGACTTCAGGAAGCATCAATGGGGCTGATGTGGAGATAGTTAACAGCTTCAAATTCCTAGGGGTGCACATCACCAAAAATCTGTCCTGGTCCACCCACATCGATGCTATCACCAAGAAAGCACAACAACCTCTATACTTCCTCAGGAAACTAAGGAAATTCGGCATGTCCACATTAACCCTTACCACCTTTTACAGATGCACCAGAGAAAGCATCCTATCGGGCTGCATTACAGCCTGGTATGGCAACTGCTCAGCCCAAGACGGCAAGAAACTTCAGAGTGGTGAACACAGCCCAGTCCATCACACAAATCTGCCTCCCACCCATTGACACCATCTACACCTCCCGCTATGTTGGGAAAGCGGGCAACATAATCAAAGACCCCTCCCACCCGGTTTATGCACTTTTCCAGAAATCTGAGAACACACACAAACAGATTCGGAAACAGCTTATTTCCGCTGTTACCAGACTACTGAGCGACCCTTTTAATGGACTAACCTGATTAATAGTACACTCCTGTATGCTTCACCCGATGCCAGTGTCTATATAGTTACATTGTGTACCTTGTGTTGCCCTATTATGTATTTTCTTTTTACTTTATTTTATTTTCGTGTATTTAATGATCTGTTTGAGCTGCTCGCAGAAAAATATTTTCACTGTCCCATGGTACACGTGACAATAAACAAATCCAATCTAATCCAATGATTTGAGTGTTTGACATGTACTCAGAAGATGCAGAGTCAAGAAAGAATCCTCAGCATGCCTCTCTGAACTCTTCATGGTGTTGGATTGGTATAATGTGTTACATGCTATATTTTACCTTACATTTCAAACACACACATCATTGAGAGGTTCTGGACCGAGAGCAAGAATTTGCAAATCACATTATTTAAGCTTTAAAGAAAAAGAATTAACATTCATAAGGACAATTTCAGTGGTATACTTTTGTATACCTTTAAAATTTTCAAATATATTAATAGTATGCAAAATGTTACTCCATTAACATCAAGTCAAACCAATATATAAACCGAGACAAAAAAAATCACATGCTTCATCAGAAAAAAGCCTGATTTGCAAGATTTCTTAATCAGAGAATGTCCTCAAAGAGAATTTATGAAATGTGTTCCTGTTCCACCCCCACCCATTCCACACCCTCCCCACAAATCTGTACTGTCAGACACATATTCAAACAACAGCATTTTGCATTTAAATAGCACCCTTAATGTAGGAAAACATCCTACGGTTATTTACAAGATTGTAATAGGAAATAAAATTGGCACAGAGCCAAGAGAGGTGATTAAATGCTTGTCAAAATAGTAGGTTTTAAAGGGGTATCTTAAAAAATGAAAATCACTTATTGTTACAAGTAGGCTTCAAATGAAGTTACTGTGAAAAGCTTCCATTCGCCACATTCCGGCGCCTGTTCGGGGAGGCTGGTAAGGGAATTGAACCATGCTGCTGGCCTGCCTTGGTCTGCTTTAAAAGCCAGCTCTTTAGACGTGTGCTGAACCAGCCCCTGGTCTTAAAGGGAGGGATAGAGGCAGAGAGGGTTAATGAGGGATATCCACAGGTTAGGGCTTGGACAGTTTAAGGCACTGGCACCAGGGATTGGGTATAGAAAGGAGCAGGTGTTCCAGAAGATGCCATTCTCTGTCTCGAAGGGTTAAAAAAAAATTTCACAGTTCTGCAGCGTACCAGATGCTAAATTCCTGCCCTATCGCTGTAAAAGACCTATGTTGAGTTATTTTTTTACACTAAAAGCTTGACGGTTTTATATTGATAATCTACCAGCCCAATAACAAAGGTTCAATTCCACAGCTGACCTAATTCGGCAGAAGGTGATTTGCTCAGGTGCTGAGAACTTGGGTGGATGCAATCTTGTTTTCATTGATTGCTCTTGGCACATGAAAATATTGTAATGGTTAGTTTGTGTTTCAGAGTGTACTGTTCACCTTCCTTGCAGGCATGCACATCTGTCAAGTTCTCTCTAATTGTTTTTTTTTTGGTTGAGAAGTGGTGTGTGTCTATCTATTAACAGAAACTTCTGTTTCTATTATTATCAGTGGTTTCATGGCCTTATTTCCAACAGATTAACCCTGACAATCCTGGTGATGCAATTCATCCAGCAACAACCCATTCTGACAGCTCAGCCATGGCCATCGAGTCACCGAATGGATGCTTTAGATTAAAGAGACTGTCAAAAAATGAAAGACATATATCGGTCTTTCAAATCCATAGAGCGCGTCTGTGTTATCAGTTAATAGACCTTCAGAAAAATCAGCTGCAATATTAAGATTAATGGCTATTTTAGCAACTATTTATGTTACTCTTTAAAAGAGCGCCAAGGAAAAGCAATTATGACTGATGGCTGCAACAGAGGC